>NC_081827.1:221245344-221551237 GCF_030867095.1 Alligator mississippiensis | reverse complement strand
GTAAATAAGACAATGCAAGATGATTTGACCAGGTTGTATAAAAACCTTTTAACTCATAGGACTAAAATTCTTTTAATGGGACTAATAGAAATATAATCCACTGGACTGGATATGGACACTGGACACAAAACAGTGGGTCCTTTATATTTCTGTTCCAAACATAAATAAGATTGAGAGTATGTTTGTTGTGCCAGCAATTTGTACTCAAATTTAAAAGGCACAAAAAGAATTAAAGAAAAGACTGTATAAGAGAACTCTAAGCTGTATGAAAAACAAATGAAATTAATAAAATGAAAGTAAAAGAAAACTGATATAAAAACTCCAAACTGCAAATATTGTAGGAGTCTATTTTAGAAATGAGATGAAAATGTAAATTTTTCAAACAGTCAAGCATTAGTAATTAAGTGTTCTAAAAATTTTGAAAAATTTCTATATAAACAGTGTATGTTATTAAATATGTAGTTGTAAATAGTCATCCTTTAGCAACATTTAAAATGATAACATATTATTTAGAGTGCATCAAACCATAAGAATATATGTGAAAAATAAAATCAATAATTTTATTGTAGCAGCAGTTTGTTTAATTAAAAATTCAAACAACTTAAAGGATGTAGCGAGGCGTACTGACATAGAAAAACCTGTTTTAAAATTAAATATGTTACTCATTCAGTGTTGCGACAGAAAATCTTCTCCATTATCGTTACCCCTTTGTAGCTTTACTTGCACAAACATCAAATTAATAAGGTGTTCTTGGCTGTCAGAATTAGTTTATAGGCAACCATTCAGTTTTAAAGGGTCAGCTTATATATGGGACATTTAAAACTGAAAGGTGAGTTAAGTAAAATTGTCAATTCCACGTGGCATTTTCACTAAGCAATGATTTGGTATAAATCCTCAATGACAGAATATATGCATCTTTGGAAGCACCTGGGTGCTGTGAATCCCATACTGCTTTCAAACTGCTTATTAGATAGCTTCAGAAACTGGAGGTACTCCCATATTATGGTTATGTCTACAAAACTGCTGACAGAGCCATTTAGTGATAAATGCACGTTTAACAACCTTTCGTTGTTTATTGATCCTTAGAGAATCGGGGGGGAGGGCGGGGGGGCGGTTCTGGTATGATTATGATAGTTTGCTACTCAGTTTACATAAGTAAAGAGATTACAAATTTGTGCAAGCTATTGTTGCAAGTTTAACAGCTAAAATGGAAGAACATAAGAGTCCCAACCAAATGCAATCTATTCAATGCTGCAGCCTCCATTCTAAATCACCTATTTGCTTGTATTTATTCATACTTTTAATTGAGGTACATACCTCAAAATACTTACAATACAGGGTAAATGTAAATTGTCAGGCGAAGCTTCCATTAAATTCAGTGGAAAATGGAGAGCTTTGTGTAAATATGAAATGTAGAGACCAATTCATGCTAGCAATTATGCCACCCAAATTCAGTACAGTAGTGTCTTGAACTTGCATAAGAGGACCAATAAAAATAAAAAAACTCCAAAGATAAAACCTTTCAAATCTTTTTTCTGAAAACAAAAATAATTTACTGAGTGTGACAGGTTCATGCCCCACTCACTTTGGTGCTGGCATCTATGTGGCTAGTCTGCAGGCGAGTCGGCTGGTACCACATGGCCAGAAGCCCTCCTGGCTGGTCCAGCACCTGAAGGCTCCGAGAGTAAAAGCCCAGGAGCTGAAACATGGCAGGGGAGAGAAAAGGAAGCACCAGCAGTGCAGCTGGATGTTTCCCCTGTGGCCAGAAACGAGCTGGTGCATCCGTGTTAAGGGAGCACATCTGGAGAGGCAGTGTCTTCCAGTCCCACTGCTGGAGTGTCCAGGGAGGACCTGGATGCGCAGCCACCTGCCAGCAGAAAGTCAGAGGCTCTCCCCAGGGCATAGCACCTGCGAAGACTGAGGTTGCCCAGATCACCTGGATGGCACTGGGAAGTGATCCAGATAGCAGCTTGGGAGTAGCAGTTGATAGGCCAAGTGGCCCAGACCCAACCCCACTCACCAAAATCTGCAATGACTCCTGTAGGAGTGCACAGGTCAGCTGTGGCTGAGAAGGCAGCTTGGTGGGCACTGCCAAGACCCACAGAGGGTAAGACCTCACTCAGGAACCCCCTAATCCCAAACATCCCAACTGAGCAGCTGTAGACTCAAAGCTTCCTGGTGAGGAGTTGGCAGAGACTTGAATGTTGCACAGGCATGAAGAAACGCCCCATAACATGCTACAATATGTGACCAGGTAGAAGCCAGCCCAAAGCGCAGGTTCAACATGGGGGGACCCATGATGTGAAACCATGTGGGAACAGGGTGCACCCCACCTCAAGAAGTCCCAACCACTGAAAGAAGCACTGGACATGGCAGGCATTGTTGCCCTGTCCACTGTGTCATTTAAGCTGTTTTGGTTAAAGCATTGTTCCATTACCATTTTGTCAGTTTAAGAAGCTGCAGTCATATCCCTGCAAATGGCCACAAGACCAAGCCTTAATGTGGGAGCAAATGGCACCATCACCATGCCAAGACATCATGGACACTGATCTATAACACCTGAGTGGAAAGGGGTGGGGTGTAGGGGAGGAGAAGCCCCACAGAAGAAGTGCTGGCAGAATCACCCAGAGTTCTAGGGAGGCTGCTGAACAACAGCTCCAGGTAAAACCCCATACAACAACAAGTCATGGCAGGCAAGCAGACCCCAGTGTGGCATAACCAAAACTTCAAGGCATGATCATGAACCTGCCACCTAGAGCCACCCCTTAACTTTACCGAGAATGACACTACTATTTTTAATCACTGGTATTAAGAATGAAAAAACACACCCTCAAGAAACTGTAACAATCAAATTTAGATCATCATACCATGGCAATGAAAACATTTTCATAGGTTAATACAATTAGAACTATTTAATAGAGCACATTTTTGCATATTTTCCCCAGAATTTTCAATGAGATTTCTCCTTGTTACCCAAACAGTTTCTTAAAATTTATTTTCATTGTGGAAAATGTAACACTAATTGTCCTTTCCAACTAACTCATGGGTGTGACTAATTTTATTTTATTAGAAAAGACTAATCTAACTCCTAAATATGGACTAAGAAGAGTTGCTAGCCTTGAAACACGACTCCCCAGTTAGAAATTAGTTTTTCCTGTAACCTCACATTAGGCTGCTGGGTTTAATTTTGTTTAAGTGTATACATTGTTAATGAAGTGGCTTTTTACATACTTAAAATATGCATTTTCACAAAAATTCTCTTGTTACTGCTCATGATCTTGATATCTGTTTTATCTTTAAATTATTTTAGTTGCCTATGCTCTGTATTTATTTATGCCACTATTGCTTGCATAACTAAGACTTTCAATATTTTAGTTACATATTAATTTTAAACCAGTACATAAAACACATAATAGAAATAGAAGATAATGTTAGTGGTAATGTTTTATCCTGATGCTCCCTAAAGATAATGTCAGGGCTAAATGTGAAGATAGTGTCAGGACTGACATATGAGATGTAAATTAGTTTATCATTGTCTAAGAGAAGTTTAATCAATAATTCTGTACACTGCCTCTGGTTTTATTATCCATGCTATTAAAGCACAGGATTTTACTAACTCCTTTTTATTTTTGCAGTCTAGATTCTACTACAACCTACTAGACAATTCCAAATTTTAATAACTGAAAATGCACATATTGATTGTTTTATCTAATAAATCTCTAATTTTTGCAATCTAGGTTGAATAACCTGGATATACTACTACTCTTGGAAAAGAGACTCTTCCAAGTTACTTATGTCATTGAACACAAGCAATTTTGTTTAATGCTGTTCCGTCTCTAAAAAGTAGCCAAGAACATCTCTCTTCCCCTTCCTCCCCCCCTGCAGTTTACTTCTGGGACCTTCCTGGCCAGAAATATTTGTGTTATGTGCAAATATTAAAAAGGAACAAATCATCAAGACACTCTATTTAACATATACATTTTCATAATTACACAAAAAATGTGCATATTTGAAAAGGGTCTCAAAAAGAAATGACCATGTTAGATTTTGGCTTAGACTGTCATGGCTACATTGCAAGTGAAGCCTAGTTATGATGGGAAAAATAAGGACTTCTTGCTCAATACTCCTTGCTGGAGACTGGGAAGACAAGAGGCTAAAAAAATAGGAGAACGAGATATCACTTCCTCAGAAAAAAAACAGGAAGCAGAGCAAGAACCGTGTCTCTTCAAAAGTCTTAATTCTTTATTTGGTCTCTTACTGGAACAAAATATAGCATGCAGTAACAGGGGTATATGTTGTAGCCGTACTGGTCTAAGGATATAGGTAGACAAGGTTCTTTTGCTAAATCCGATATCTTTTATTAGACCAACTCAAATAGTAGGGAAAATACTTCTTTGCAACTTTTCAGGTACAAATACCCTTCGTCAGGCTAAGGAAGCATCTACAGTTGATATGTACTCTTCCTGGATGGAATGAATAGTAAAGAAGCCAGAGACTGGTATGCAAGCAAGAAAGCCAGTGAAGACGTAAACTCAGGAGTCAGTGGGTGACAAACGGGGGGGGAGGGGGGGGGGGACTACCACACTCTAACAGACTCGATTGAGTCTGCTCCGACATGCTGTAATTACAATGCGTCAGCGCAACCTCACTGTTCGTGTATAGGCTTCCATAATGTCAGGCAAAGATGGCAGACAGGCTGGCATTCTTCACAATGAAATAGTATAGATATTTCAGGAAATAAAATCAGTTCCAGTATTTTATATGTATCGATCTTTTTTTTCGGAATATATGTATTATATCAGGTGTGAGGCATTTGCTAGACAACTCACTTGTCTAGACAAGCTTTTATATAGGGAAGACAAAGCTTATAAACCTTGTAAGGGTCATCTACCCATGCACTGTAGGCCCTTCGGAGGGTACAGATGAATGTACAACTGGAGCCATTTCAAAAGAGTAAGGGGGAGGAGAGTCTCCCGCTCTGAACCATGCAGCTGTTACAGTGACAACTACAGATGCACAAGGTGGAACAATACAAATGTAACTATTTTAACAATGCTTTAAACTCGCAGCTTGTGCACACGTAACTATTACTACTTCTTCTTTCATATAGAGTCAGATATCAACTTCCAAATTTATGAGCCACTGGTCGCATCTACATGAGACACTGACTGCGCAGTTGCTACTTCGTAGTCATTTATTACTTGCAGATCCAAGTATTAAATGACTGCACAGTAACTGGCATTACTGCGCAGTAGCATCTCCACATGGCTCTGTGGTGACGCTGACTGCCCAGCAGCTCATTACTACTCCGCAGTAGTTTGTTACTACCGTGCAGTAGCATTGCATCAAATGCCCTACAACACTACTGCACAGTAGTAACAAGCTACTGTGCAGTAAGCATCACATGTAAACAAGGCCACTGTCTGGTATTATCACTCAATGTACATATTCCATCTGCCCCATCTGGATATTTGTAAAGATTGCAGCTTTCAATTAAGTGTTGTGCTGTTTGTTAGACACTACATTCACACAGAGGTCTACCCAAGATGCTCATTTTGTGAAGTATTGTTTTGAAGTGTCCATATCCAGGTCTCAGTCCGTTCAGCTTGACCCATGCTTTTCTGTCAGGCTCGTGCCCAATGGACGACTCATTTGGTATCGGTATAAAATGCCGTAGGAACAGGTCTGACCTTTCACAGAGGTTGGCCCACTCTGTTGCTACCCATAGGTTTTGTTCAGCATCCCCAACCTCTTCTAGGAGCTTGTGGGCTTCAGGTACAAATCGTTTATAACTTCTAAGCCTCTCAAGCCTCCATCTGATCAAGTCTTCAGTTAACAGTTGATGGAGCTAGAGGTGCACTGATATATCAGTCCATAGTGTATTGGCACTATGATTTAGCGCTACTCCTAGGTAAGTTGGGGCATGCTCATTGGGAAGGATGTGGTTGCGTACTCTGATATTCAGCATGCTCTTGGCTTGAAAATTGTCCAGGTGGAAGAGTGATGATACTGATTTATTCATACTCAACTTTAAACGTCAGCTGTGGAGATGGTCAGTAATGAGTTCCATATCAGTATTCAGTATCTTTTCCAGTTCTGTCATATCTATTCCTTGAGCTACTATGGCAACATCATCCATGTACAAGTAACGCTTAGATGTTGTATGCAGGAAGTCTGAGGTACATGCACTGAAAAGGACTGGTGCTAGCACTGACCCTTGAAGGACTCCATTCTTCAGAGTTCGTACTCTGCTTTTTTCTCCTCAGCTGGTAGCAAGTTTGAATGATCTGCTGGAGATGATGTTTATGATGAAAGTGCATACCTTGCAGTCAGGTATCATAAAGTGTAGTTCAGATTTCAGGCATTTGTGCCAGAGAGTGTCACAGGCAGCTGTAAGGTCTATAAAGACTCTGCCTATTTTCTGCCTCATTTCAAATCTATTTTCTACGTTAGACGTAAGTAATGTAACTTGGTCAGTTGTACACTGGTTTTTCTGAAGGCCACCTTGTTCTTTTGGGAGCTGAGGGTCAACAATGTTCTCTATTCTATTCAGCATTAAACACTCCCATGAGTTTGTATGTAACACAGAGTAGTTAGACAAGTCAGAAGCTCTTTGGATCCTCTGGTGGTTTACTGGGTTTCAGGATAACAATCACATGAATTTCTAAAGCCATCTTTTCAATGTGCACACGTAACTCAGAATGTAAGACCTGCTGTATGCTCCTGATCAGAAGCTTCCCTTTTCAAACTGTTCGAACTGTACATTTGTCTATGCACAGAGAGGCCACTTGACCCATCAATATGTCAAAGGCTCTCATTGTGGACAAACTAAGATGGGATTTCAAAGATTAAGTTTTAGGCTTTCCTCTCAGAATTTGCATGTTTGTAATTTAACAGAATTGTTTTTATATAAAATTATACCTGAACAAAGGTTGGTTCCCACATACTGTATACTTATATCCCTTCTTGAAATGTGCTGAAAGTAATGTTATTTTAGTATTTGTCCCTTCGTGTATGTGCCTACATAGGATTGCTCTACTATTCTCATGACATTAGTTAAGAAGTAACCTATTTACCTGATATACTCCCTTATTAAAAATACTCTCATGACATTTAGTCATAACCTCTTTATTTGATACACTCTCTCATTAAAAATATTTTTCTGCATACTAAAATGTGGAATAAAGCAGTATTAGCACTAGACCCCTTGCTACCATGATACAGAAAAGCAAGTTAAAACTACTTGATTCTTTCCTTTAAAAATATTTTGTTCAAGATATGGTCTGTATGTAGAGACATGTAGTTATCTGTGTTAATCTGAAGTCAAGTAGAAGGGAGGGTAGATGTTTACTTTATAGACTAACCAAAGTATGTATGTGTGTGTAAATCTATACCCAACTATCTATCATTGAGCCATCCACCTATCTACATATATCACAAGCTTTCATGAGCTGCAGCTCACTTCATCAGATGCTGTGATGGTCTGTGTGCAGCTACTGTTCTCATGCTTAAGGAACTACTCTCAAATCAAGCAGTGAATATACAAATCAGGAATTTTTATCCTAAAAGTGACACACACTGTAAACATGCATAACTTTATATAACCAACTCCCCAATTTTGCAAGCACACAAGCATGTAGGTAAATATTTCTAATGACATTCACAGGATGATTTATATATATGCTATTAAGAAAACTGGTAAAATGTTTGCAGGATCAGAGCTTTAGGAACTTTTTTTCGCTTCCTTAGTCAGAATATCTTTAACTTTAACTGAAATATTTATAAAGCAGGCCAGCAGGCTTGGATCTAACAGAGGAAATAGTTCAAACATAAGATTTATTACTTTGCCATTATACTTTCTTTTTTCAAACCATTTATCATGAGTACAGAAATAATTCTAAGAACAAACAACAAATGGAGAATAGATTTTTTTTTCCATGATTAGGTTGCCAAGTTAAATCTGGTTTCATAATAAATTATGGTAATTTAAGGGGTAGCCTGTATCAACATATGGAATTGGGGTGGGGGGTTGCTTGGAATTTCTTTCATTTGTTGTAATAATTAATGGACTAATTATTAACTTTAACAAGACAGATAAAATGGACATGGAATCATTTTCATAAGGAAAGAATGCTGTGAACTGTAGGAAATAAAAATATTTGTATGCCAGTTGTTTATTCTACTTACCTTTACATCAGCTAAACTGCCATACTCTAGCTACATGGCAGTTTCATTTTTATTCAAGTCTAATACAAATCTTCAGTTCAAAATGTCTTTAAATTAAAATTATTAGCCAAGTATTACCCCATGGTTATGCATACATAATCTAGGAAATGAAGCAAGTCCCCTACTTCCGTCATACCTAGATCTGTATTGCGCCAATCAATCTTCAGAAGTTCACCCTTGGTGTGGAAGGAAAAGGGAGCCACTTCAAAACCACCTTGTAGATAAGCAGCCCATGTAAATGAGCTTTCCAGACCTATCCTGAGCGGCCCTTAACACATGTTATCTTTATCTCCTTCACGGCAACTCTACAAGGATTCCTCCAGCCCCAGGGCAGAACACAGGTTAAGTGAAATTCATACCTCTGCAGGACAGCGCAAGGACTGTATCATTTAAGTCCCACCAGTTTGGAGGCCTTCAGTGATGCAAAGCAGCAGTGGGAAAAATTTACACAGGAGCAAACCAACAAAAGGTTCCTTTTATGGTAGGTTGCTCCAAACTCCTACCACCTTTTGCCTTGAGATGAGAGAACACCCCACTATAAGAAGCAGGAATTCACTCAGTCCAACTTATAAATCTATTCAATGCCTTTTTCAAAGGAAGCAAAAACGGTGGTTTTAAACAGGTGCTGTTTTTGCCTCCCTGCTGCTGATTGGCCAAGGGGCCCTGGCAGCCCTGCTGCTTGCTGTTGACTGGAAGGGAAGGAAAAATGGTGCTATGTTTAAAACCGTGTTTTTCACTTCCCAGTTGATCAGAAACAAGCTGCAAGTGGGGCTCCTCCACCAATCAGCAGCGTGGATGATCGGGGAGCACACGAGGGACCCTGCAAGATTAAAGAAGCTGCAGCGCAGCCCACTTCCGCCATGAATCTGGTTGGGCTCTAACAATAAAGGAAGAGGTGGCTCAGAGCATGGCACTTGACTGAGTGCAAAGCAACTGCAAAAGGAATCAGAACTTGTAGTAGAGATGATATATTTTATTAGACCAACTGGATTTCTGCAAAAAAAAAAAAAAAAAATATTTTGCAATAGCCAAGCCACATCAAAACCTAGTCTCTGGAATAAATTTGACCCAGTATTACACTATATTTAGGATCATGTGGTTTATGCAATCGTAATATCTAGCATGATCTGTACTTGAATTAGGTCCTTACTTGGAAGGTGGAACTTTAATTCATATCACAGTACCAATCTAGAGCAAAATAGCAGGTGGAGACTACTCCATACTGCATAATGCTATCATTGCATAGCACAGAAGGAACAGAAGTAGGAACCATAGTTTCATGGAAAATTAGGGCTGGAAGAGACCTCAGGAGGTCATCTAGTCAAACCCCTGTTCAAAACAAGAACATCTCCAACTATACTGTCCCAGCCAAGGTTTTATCTAGCAGGATCTTAAAAACCTACAAGGATGGAGATTCCACAACCTCTCTGGGTAATCTTTTCCAGTGCTTTACTACCCCCTCCTAGTGAGAAAGTTTTTCCTAATATCTAATACCTAATATCTAACCTAAACTTCCCTTGCTGCAACTTGAAACCATTGCTCCTTGTTCAGTCATCTACCAGCACTGAGAACAGTCTAGCTCTATCCTCTTTCAAACCATCCTTCAGGTAGTTGAAGGCTGCTATTAAATCCCCTTTCAGTCTTCTCTTCTCCAAACTAAATAAGGCCAGGTCCCACCACCTCTCCTCAGAAGTCATATGTCCCAGTCCCAGAATCATTTTTGTTGCCCTCCTCTGGACTCTCTTCAATTTGTCCACTTCCTTTCTGTAGTCGGGGGCCCAGAATTGAACACAGTACTCCAGATGTGGCCTCACCAGTGCTGAATACAGGGGAAGAATCACTTCTCTTGATCTGCTGGCAACACTCCTACCAGTGCATCCCTGTATGCTGTTAGCCTTCTTTTGAAGCAAGGGCACACTGTTGGCTCATATTCAGCTTTCTGCCCACTGTAACCCCCATGTCCTTTTCTGCAGATCTACTACCCAGCCAATCAGCCCCCTGCCTGTAGCACTGCATGGGATTCTTCTGTCCTAAGTGCAGGACTCTGCACTTGTCCTTATTGGACCTAATGAGATTTCTTTTGGCCCGATCCTCTGGTTTGTCTAGGTGACTGATTCCTAACCCTACCCTCCAGCAAATCTACTACTCCCTCAGCTTGGTGTCATCTGCAAGCTTGCTGAGGATACATTCCATCCCATCGTCCAGGTTGTTGATGAAGATATTGAACAAAACCAGACCCAGGACCAACCCATGGTGCACTCCACTTGATATTGGCTGCCAATTGAACATCGAGCCATTGATTACTATCCTCTGAGCCTGATGATCCAGCCAGTTTTCTATCCACCTTACAGTCCATTCATTTAACCCATACTTCCTTAGCTTGCTTGTGAGAATGTTGTGGGATACCATATCAAAAGGTATACGGTGTCCACTGCTCTTCCCACATTCAAAGAGCCAGTCTTCTCATCAGAGAAGGCAAATCAGGTTGGTCAGGTATGACTTGCCCTTGGTGAATTCATGCTGACTATTCCCAATCACCTTCTCCTATTCCATGTGCTTAGAAATGGATTCAGTGAGGATTTGCTCCATAATTTTTCCAGGGACCAAGGTGAGGCTGACCAGTCTGTAGTTCTTCAGATCCTCCTTCTTCTGTTTCTTAAAGATGGGCACTATATTTGTCCTTTTCCAATTGTCTGGAACCTCTCCTGATTGCTACAAGTTTTCAAAGACAATGGCCAGTGGCTCTACAATCTCATCAGCCAACTCCTTCAGTACCTTTGGGCGCATTGCATGCAGCCCCATGGACTTGCATACATCCAGCTTTTCTAAATAGTCCCTAACCTGTTCTTTCACCACTTTGGCTGATCACCTTCTCAAACTGTGCTGCCAGGTACAGTAGTCTGGGAGCTGACCCTGCCTGTGAAGACTGAAGTAAAAATGGCGTTGAGTACTTCAGCCTTTTCTGCAACATCCGTTACTAGGTTGCCTCCCCCACACTTTCCCTGATTTTCCTCTTGCTGCTGACATACTTGTAGACACCCTTCTTATTCCCCTTCATATCCCTTGCTATCTGTCCCTTGATATCTGAAGATAGAAGTCTTCACGAATCCCTATTTTAGAATTATTTCTTTACTCAACTTTAAAGATGATAGCATACATAATTTTGTATGCATAGCACACTTTTTGTTCCAAGGAACCTCAGAACATTTTTTTTACAAACTTAGTTAATGTACAAACTACACATACAGATCACATTACCCAGAACTGAAAAGAAAATTTAATACCTGAAATTGCAAGGGAAAATTAATAGAGTATACTAATGAGGGGTACAATCACCCCAGATACAGATTTCAAAAAATGATTATTCCAAACTAAACTTAAAATGTAAGTAATGTAAGAAAAAAGCAACTCTAAAACAATGCTGAGAGGATTGTCAGTACTGGCTCAGAAGAAATGTTTCCCGAATCAAACAATCAAATATGTCTATTTGTGAAGGTTCAGAATGCAGAGTATTATCCTTTAAACGCTTGTTTGAGTAAGAAACACAAAGATGGGAAGACCACAGCTTTAAAAAAAGGACCAAAAACCCTTTACTGTACTATAATAAAAATAAAAGTCTTTCTTGTAACAGCAATAGGTAGCATACTTCAAAGTCTTTGCTCAAGGGATTATTCAGAACAGAGGGATTTACCATAAAATAAAATCTCTCAGAGATGCAGGAGATATTTCTCCTTGATAATATCATGAACTTCAAATACTTGGATACATCCATCCTAAAGTGCTTTAGGCTTGAATCTTCTTAGTCTGCAAAAATTGGCAGAAACTACATTATAGTTAGAACCTCTATGGAGAGATGCTCCATTTCTGGGTCTTTGCTGTTTTTCTGAAAAAATGAGAATTCAGGATGTAGCCTTTGTTGCACTGATAACCCAAACCTTGAACTGTTTCACAGAGAGCTCCTCTACACATGCAGGTAAAGACCCAATGGGACCTAATGCATGAGCCACACAATTGCACCTCCTGCCATGCCACAAGCATGGCAGGAGGCATGATTGTGGAATTGTGTATTAGAACCCATTGCACCTTATCACTGGTGCAGGGGAAGCCCAGGATCACAGTCCCAAGCTCCCCATGCACTGGCTCCCACAGCTGCAAGCTTCACAGCTAACAGTAGAGGTACCATTCCTGTCAAACTGAAGTTTCTACCAAGTTGACAGATAGAGTTTGTGTCACAAGTACATATGAACTTGGTGCAATTTAAGGGAACTGAAGTATGAATAGCCTTGATAGCTTCCTCGTATGAACCTAAGCCATAGCCACAGGGGTACTAGCCAGTTAAATGCCTGAACAGTGCCCATTAAATTCAATGGAAACATATCCATTGAATTCAATGGGCTTTGGATTGGGCCTTTAAGTAAGGACTGCTTGTATATGTCCAATCCACTTTAGTCGATGAGTAAAGCTTATTATTTTACCTAATAAATATTCTGAGTTCCTTCTAATACAAACCTGATACTCATTTGAGCTAGATATTGAAGAAAATTTAAATTCTGCAGTTGTTTAGACAGTGGTCTCTGGTAACTACAGGTAATTTTGGCTCAAGCTTTGCAGAACTGAAAGCATAGCAACAATTTTACTGAATTTGAGGCTCTTGTTCTCATAGTAAGCAATGGTCACTAGAAAACTGTGCAATAAACCAAGTTTATGCAAATTAGTCTACTGCAATACTTGAGTTGTTTAAATTAAAAAGCACTTTTTAATTTAAATAGAAAAGTCTACAAATTGAAAAGAGCAACAATCCTAAAATAAAAGCAATGTCAAAATGTTTACACAAATATGAAACCAATTGCTGGAAATTCTGCAGTGAGAAATTTATATCCACGTTTTTTAAATATCATAAGGAGCTTTTGAAAGTCCAAATGATCTTTCTTACATTTAATTTTACTTTCTACTTGCTTAAGAAGAGGAAACAATTTTTACTGAGGCTGCAATATTAGTAGCTGCTTAGTTTTGTACCATGCAGTTGTGCATCACACTGACTGCTCTCAATGACCTATAGAATTGTCAAAAACATATTTTCCAGTTGCTATGTAACCACCTTTTTCCTCTGCAAAGTTAAAAGGTGATATCTGGTATTGTTGCAGCACAACTGTCTTGAATCTGTGTTTTCAAGAAGTTTTCAGTTCTAATCCAGCTTATTAAATAACCAGATAATTTGAGCAAACCTGCCTACCAGCTCCTCAGACTAGGCACTCTGGGGTCTGGAGATCAGACAAGGAGCAATAAACAGCTGCTCCTGCCCTCTTCTCCAAGTCTATGGCAAGGGTGAGAGCAGTTCCCCTTTGCACCTCCCTCCAGACTGGTCTTGGGAAGGCACATGAGCTTTTCCCTGCCAGGGACCAGGAGGAGGTATGCAGGGGTGGCTCCATGTGCCTTCCCCAGTGAGGGTGACCCTGGTTTTGGAAAGGTATGGGGAGCATTTCCCTGCTGCTCAACTCCTCCTGACCCCTGGCAGGTGTCAAGTGGCAAGAATGTGTACAGGCATTTGTTCTCCCAGAAGAAACTCTCCAAAGAGTGACCTCTACTGGGATTGAGATAGTCTATTTTTCTCCTGCAACTGCTATTTTTGTTCCAGGAGAAATTGTGCGAATGCCTGCATGCTTCTGGTTTCTACTGTGAGAGCTGCACATAGCCAAAGTTTGAGAGCCCAAGACTGGAATAAGAAAAATGTTTTCATTTTGAATATTTATGTTAGGAAATCTGCTCAGCTTATGTCCAACCTTATGCCTTGCACTAACCAGTATGATTAGTGTCTGACTCTTATAGAGCTACTAGCCAACTGACCATCAAGCATGATGGGAGTGGGGATGGGTGGGAACAGAGCACTGCTACCCACCACCCCATGCCACCACCGCCTCCCAGGAGCAGGGGGAGGAAGCTTGCCCCGCCATCCCCCTCTGCCAGCACCCCACGCTGTTGCCACCTCCAGTACCACTGGCCTCACCCCCCCCGGCCCTACTCCTCACCCCCCCGCTCCATCCCTACCGGCATGGCGGCACTCCACACTCAGATTGGTTGTTTCACTAACCAATCAGAGTGATCCAAGACCGTTGCAGACAAATAGACAGACAGACTAAGCTCTTTATTATATAAGATTATTTACAAAATGTGTCCTGGTGGGCACTTGTACATGTAATGAAAATTGGACATTTTTGCAGTTTAATTGCGTCACACTGTACACAGGTGGGCTGTTAGTGGGCAGGTACTCCCCTAGCTCGGGGTCAGGGGATAGCTGTAACAGACTGGGTGCTGCCTGTGAGCTGGGACAGCACCCACCTACTAGCAGCCCACCTGGATGGCCCCACTGCCATGGAAGAAAGGTCTGAAAATAATTAATTTTAAACTATTATTGGCTAGGAGATTAAATTTTTATCTTTACATAAAACAGTAGATTAAAAACTAGTCAATGATTTATCAGGTTTTTTTTTTTGCTGCCAGGCCATGCAGTCCCTGAGCTGCAGAGGGGGCTAGTCATTTCCTCCATGGTGGTAGCACCCCCCCAAGGCCGCTCGGGTGGGGTGCGAAGTGCGTAGGTGCTGCCCCAGTTTGCAGGCAGCACCTACTGGATCCAACTCTTTCCAAGCCCATGCGGAGAGAAGCACCTGGAAGGCTTCTAGACCATGGGCTTGGGGAAGACTTGGATCTGGCAGGGGCAGCACCTGTGCAGCTAGTACCCCGCCCAGGCAGCCCCAGGGGGAACCACCATCATGGAGGGGAGAATTTGGCTCCCCCGCAGCTCAGGGGCTGCACAGCCCAGTGGTAGCTTGTGCAGGCAGGCTCCACTGAGGGGGAAAAAAAAAGCAGTGAGGGGCTTGAGCCTCTCTTTTTCCGTGAAGCCTGCCTTCCTCTCCTGCAGCCAGGGAGTGAACTGAACTACCAATAAGCCCTGAGCTGCAGGGGGCCCCAGACCTTCCCTCCACAGCGGTGGCATCCACTGGCTAGCAACCCACCCAGGCGGCCCTGCGGGGCGCCATCACCATGGAGGGAAGGACTGGGGCCTCCTGCAGCTCAGGAGTCGCTTGGCCCACCAGCAGCTTGTACTCCTGGCCGTGGGAGACACGGGCAGTCTCCATGAAAAAAAAAAAAATTGGATCAGGCCCCTCACTGGGTTTTTTTCCCCTCAGCAGAGCCTAGTGGTGAGAGCTTCCATAACAGTGATGGAAACCCCTAAATTGAAATGGTGGGTTTTTAATCATCACAATTAAAAACTGACTGGTTTCAATTTAAGGGACTACATCCCGGTCACGGTTACAAGCAGCCGATGAGAGGAGAATCATATTTGGCAGGAAATGCTTGGGACTCTGATATGGCCCACATGCCACCATCATAAAATAGCTTGTGGGTCAGGAAGCACATGAATTCAAGTCACTGCAATGCCTGCTGCTTTAGAAAGGAGACAGCAGCCAAAATATTAAAAAGAAACTTCACACTTTTTCCAGAGGTAAATACTCACTTCTGCTTTTTTACGTGCTTCCATAGCTTTCATAAGCATCATATGTTGCCTTCTCCTTTCTCGTTCCTATTAAAGCAGATAAAATTAGAACAAGACTCAAATACAGTTTGAGTATCAATTTTTTCTAAAAGCTCAGTACAACAAGTTTAGCATTAATAGACAAGTCACAGTAAATACTAAATATAGGACAAGAATGGCCAAGTTTGTGCATGTTTTAGTTCAGGTTTAGAAAGCAAATACAAGAACAATCAAAAGCAAAAAGGTAAAGCAATGAACATGGAGACAGTGTAAAACAGAAGCATACAAATTTACTTATGGTCAGTTGTGATGCTCCTTCATAAGCTGGCAGAACAAAAAGCATAATGGTTGGCTGGAACAGGTCAGTTACCTTACATCTGCTATTAGAAAACTTGCAATCTTAATGAATAGCCAATTAAACAGAAGGCTGTATTCCTGATCATTTACAATATTGCAAAAGGTGATGTTTTTAAATGATTTAGCTTCCTATTTTCTGTAAGGAAAATCCTGTTTGCAAATTCAATGAATTAATATGCTGAGTTTTTTGGTCTTGAGACCAGTTTTAATTAAACTAGTCATGGTTCATATAAAACATGAATAAAGTAGGGTATTCCTATTTACTGATGCCTATCCTTAAATGTAAAGCCACAAAAGTGAATCCTGGCATATGCTGATACATTTAATTTCAATACAAACTACAGTAGTATAGAAGAAAATAAAAATGTCCTTTCTACCTAACTTTAAAAACTCTAAAATTAAATCCTGGCTCCACTGAATCAATGGGAGTTTATTTTCTTCAATGAAGCTAGGAACACATTTCCTTTCACTTTCATATTAAAATATTATGCATGTATTATTTATTAAAAACTAATGTGCTCAACACTGAACAAACATGGGGAAGATTTGTTCCTGATGTAGTATTCTAATCCAAAATGATAGTAAAAACTTTCAACTGATCCCCAAAAATGGAACAAGACTTGGAAAATTTTATACAAACAATTACCCAATAAAGGTAAAGTGGAATTTTTTCATAAGCTCAAGCCTGATTTTAGTTAACAGTCCACCTTATATTGTGACATCAGTAATGGAGATTTCCAGTCAACAGCCTCATTTATAGATTGCCATAGATTGTTCAATTTATAAACATTTGAGACAAGTCTTACTTGTTTTCATTAATAGACAAGACAAGCAGATGTATGCAATGCACTGTGCTGTAAAGCCATGCAGCAGTATGTAATATGACAGCAGCCAGTGCTACATTTTATGCATTGCTATGACAACCATATCACAACCAAATCACAATGCGGTGTTAGATGTACAAAAATAAACATACCCATACCATATCTAGTCTATGCCTCTCCAACTCCTGGTAGAAAGAGTTGGCACAACATTATGAAACAGAAATCACAAAGTCATAAAACCACTTTATAATCCCCAAAAAGACCCCAATACCAAAGCAAGGCAATAAACCATAAGATGAAAGAAAAACTTGTGCAGGAATCAAAATCAGCAATTTAAAAAGAAGATATTTTGAAGTTATTTTCCCCCAGTAGTTTAAACAGTAGTAAAAAAAATAGCATTTGCTAGTATTCTGACAATTGTGTATATACCGACCTGATGTTTCAGAAGAACAGCTTGCTGCCTTCGCATCTCCTTCTCCTTAAACATGAAAACAAAAAAGCACTTAAAAACTTACAAACATTACTTAGAAATAAGATGCAAAGTTCATGTAATGTTACACCCTAAATGTCTGAGTTCTCAGGGGTTTTTTGCTCCATTTTTTCATAAACTGTACATCACATAGCACCAGTTTATGACAGCAAATCTATTGAACTGAGGATCAGGATATGACAAGAAAACTTGGCAGCTCTGAGAGTACATGGTTTTAAATATATCAAGTTTTTCAGTGTTAAATGACTAAAATAGCAACAGGTAGCAACTGACTTCCTCATAGTATGCATAAAACAGAAAGGAAGTTGTGGACAATGGTATCTCATACAGGGTCTGGCAAGCATTTCTAGAGCTGCTCAAACCTAGCATCAGCTAAGCCTAACTTCCAGAAGTTAACAACACTTAAAATATAACACATATTTATACAGACAGACAAACAGACAGACACTGTGCATTGTATTTATTTGTATTATGTTATTAGTATTATTTTAGAATCCTACCAGAGTCTGCTGAATATACTCTTCCCACATTATTTGATAAGCATTAGGCACAATAACAGTTTTTATTTTTTGAAAATAAAAACTCTGATGCTCATCTAAACTAACCTTTATTCGTTTCTCGGCCTCCAATAATTTGGCATTTGCCGCTTCTTCCTTCTTTTTCTTTTTTGCCTGTGCATGCAAAACAGGTCTCAAGGTCATGCAACAGCACCACTACAACTTGAAAATCATCTCAGACTAGAAATAAAGCTACATGCCTCACAAAGTGCAAAACAATATCACATCTTATGTAGACATTATAACAGATTTCTTCCCCAGTACATTTTGCATCACTAATAATTTAATGATTTATTCACTTTTTTACCCAAATCAAACCAGAATAATGAAGCACTTTCAAAATTTGCTCCACTTGCATATTTATAACCAAGAAACATAAGTATCTGAAAATAATTCATTTAAAACTACTATTGGCTAGGAGATTAAATTTTTATCTTTACATAAAACAGTAGGTTGAAAACTAGTCAATGATTTATCAGGTTTTTAAATTTTAAAATACATATTTGATGCAATTTAAAATGTGCAATTAAAGCCAATATAAGGAATGTTCAACAACATGTTATGCAAATAATATTCCTACTCATTTAATTTATAACAGTATCAATAATAGAATAAGACAACTGAGATCAAAAAGAAATCTGTTGTCAGACAGATCAGAAACAGAGATCTGAAACAGAAATCTTAAATAGAAAATCCTTTAATTTAGTTGTACATGACATGGGTACATTATATGAAACAACCATCTGCAATATGAATGCTTTTTTTTTTTTTTTTTAAAAACAGACCATGCACATATATCATAAAGATCAGACTCATGCTATTCAATGTCGCCGTCACACATTTTCCTACAACTCTTCACACAATCAAGATAAAAGTTAAATATTTTCTTTCTTGCCACTGTAATTTATCTTTTAAAACCATAGTGCTTGTAATCCATACCCAGAGTCAGGAACTAATTTCACATAAAGCAGATTTCCTTACTATTTCGCAACCTGATCTTACAACCATGCACTTGTTTAGCTTTAAGTATAAGTACTAATTTTGTAGGCACTGTTCTTATAAGTTAAGCATACATGTAAGGTATTTGCATGACAGGGGCCATATTTTCATCTATAGTTATTTTTAAAAGTTATGATATAGTGAGGCAGGATAACATTTGAATCAAGACTGTAGAATTTGTAAGTAGAACCTATTACAATCAAATAACGACAACCATGTAGATAAAACAGCAATGAAAAAACAGCATTCCTGAAGAGTATGAAAAAATATACTTAATTTATTGTTTCTACCTCTAAAATTTGCTGAGCTCGAAGTTCTTTTTCCATTCTGATTTGTTGAATTCTCTTAATTTTCTCCTGAAAAATTAGAAAAAATCATTTAACTTTTTCAAATCATGTCAACAAAGGAGCGAAAAAGAGATTATTTTTCTCCTTTAACATATAAAAATAAAGAAAAGATCTCCAGTTATTTACAGAAAGTCAGATCTATATATTTCCTTTCATTTTCCAATCAATTCAATTGTGTGTAAGATTAAAAGTGTTAATGCAATGTTCTCTATTAATTTATTTCATGGATTTCTGAATGCACTGAAAGCTGAAGCCATGCCTATAAGTTAATGTTTAGGCAGTCACCATTTTTTAATGCTAACTTTGTGAAAAGGTATAAAACTGATGACAATACAAATGAGTAACAAAGGCAAGATCCTGGCTCATTGATGGTTAGCCTACCTAGCTGAAATACTTAAAAAAAGAAAGTGCCCTGATGTGGTGTGTTTCTGCCAGGAATTAGGAAAGTTCTGAAATACTCATTGTTTTCTACTGTTCACTCCTTAATTCTAACAGCCATTCCTCAGCCTTCACAGATCACACTATTTGGGTTATAGAGTAAAGCCCCTCTGAGAATACTGTGCTGCCAGAACTATCTGCATAAATCAGTCAGTAGTTAGCCTAGACACATCTGCTCTGGCTGGAATATGCACAATTAAGTACTGTATACTTTTATTCCCATTAGGCCTTGAAATAGCAAGTAGTCATTGGCTTGGATGGTCTACTTTTAGTTTTCAGCAAGTAGGTAGAATAGAATAGAACCTGGGGGCGGGGGGTGTCTTGTCTGGCATCTGTAATAAAGTAATTTGGCTAAGCACCAGGACTGAGAAGTGTTTAGCAGTGCTGAAAAACCAACACAAGATTAGCTTCCAGCAGCTGCTTTCGTGGGTCTTTAAACTTGCTGCTGTCTGCCTTCCCAGTTCCCCGGGTATATCACTTGTTAATCTGTAATCCTAGCTTGCCATAAACCTTCTTTCCCCATCTACATAACCAGGGCTTTCCAGGCACCCACCAAGGCAGCAGCCCAGACCAAACAGGGGTCCATTGTGGCAAACATTAAGGGTTCTCTTAGGGTCCATGGCATATGTTCATCTAAAGGCACCATACAATCTGATCCCAACCATAATGTGTCCTGCCTTGCCACACATGTCATATCAAGATCCTGAGCTCCACCTGTACTAGTAAGTAAAAAGCTGGGTGCCTGTAGGTCCAAGCTCTACAATCAACTGATTGCTGGCGCCAACCCCAGACTTCACTGGGGCCAGTTTGAAACCCCAGTGTGGTCCCAAGCCAAAACTGAAAATCTGCTGATGGTCCACGTCCTGGGGGTCAGCCCTGGACTTGCTACACGTTCTATTTAAGCTGCCATACAAGCCAACCATAAAAATGGTCTATATTAGATATGGAAAATTTTTATAGCTGGCTTCCCATTTGATGGCACCTTAAATTGGGTGCACATGTACCACCCATGTCATTTATCCCATGATTGACACATGAATCACAGCATAATTGCAACATGTAGAGGGGGCCTGTCAGACAGGGTCAACACTTTATTAGGAGCTAGCAGCTCCATTTCTGAAGTAGCTTATAGTAATGTCCCCCCTTTTTCCTGGCCTTCTGCCCAATATCTTATTCACTTAATATCTACACAGTAATCAAAGTGGCAAGATATGTAAAGCAAGCTGACTGAAGAATGGAGGACTTCACTACATATGCCTACTGAAGCTCTCTGTACATGTCTAGCTCATGAGCTGCTGGAAAGTCCAGGTAACCATAATTTTGCCTCTAAAATGTCAGAGCAGCCAAATTCATCATAATCTCCCAATTAACATCCAACATACAAAAACACCTACAGGTCAGGTACAGACATTACACTTTTATCATTACAAGTGACCAGAAACCAGTCTATACCCATAACAGAACACAAGTTCAGCATACAAAGCCAGTCTATACCTGTAACTCAACAGAAGTTTGACACACATAGACTGGTTTAAAACTGGTGGAACCTGATCTAAGATTTATACCCCTACCAAAGGGTGACTGTGTGTTCTGTTCTCTACCAATCTAAATGTAAGTAAACAGCTTAAAATGCAAAACAGTTTTGTGCCCAGTGTTGCAACGTTGAACACAATGGCTGACAAGGCGCAACTGAGGTAATGGAAGGAAAGATTACATGCAATCAGGTGCTCTGAAATGGACCTGGAACCCCAGAAGGACCTTCTAAGAGGGGCAGAATGAAATTGGCCAACAAGGCAATGCCTGAATCGCCTGTGCATGCAAACTGGAAGATCAAAAACAAACATGATCAGAAGCAGTTACTCTAATAACATGAATATAAGCAAGTGCAGTGAAGTGCAGACTAGGGAGCACGTGCTTGTTTGCCTACTCCTTGGTGAGACCTATATGAAGGAAGACCTCACTAAAGCAATGGAAAGAACAACTTGTGAGCAATTATAGAAAAACATCTACTTTATGACAAAGACATGACAAGAAGAAGAACTGATTTAAAACTACACTGCTTACAGAAAACCATGCAACAAATCAGTTCCGCCTCAGGGTTTTTGAATGTCTGTACCTAGCTACAATGTACATCATGAAATCCACATGAACCTAGTTCTCACTTTAAAAAATTGAAGTTAAAGTTTACAGACTTTACCATTGTATTTAGTAGGGAAAAAAGTGTAATTAATAGTGATGTCATAGCTAAAACTAAAGCTAAAAAACAAGAGACGAAATCTCTCCCATTAGAACTCTGGAAGTTCTGGAGAAACACAACTATACAAGGAATGTGTTATCAAGGGCCTTAACTTTCCAAATTTACCATCAGAATGTGCTGTGTACATATCTGAACAGTTAAGACTGATATGCAATACAGCCAGCTAAGGTGAAGGCTGAAGCATGCCCAAGTACAAGACTCATGCCAAGGCCTGAGATGACTCTTCTCTCCTCCACAACTGAGATCAGGAACAGGAAGCTGCAGCTGCCAAAATCCATTATGATGTGGTGGCAACTTCTAGACCAGTATAAACAGTACTGAAGACTAGTAAGTCTTAATATTTTCAAAGTTAAAGCTTTAATTGCAAAGGCAGACTCAGACTGATTGGATCCCCCACACCACACCCCTGCCCCAGAACATTTAAGACAACCTGTCCTCACAGTGGCAATAAAAACACATTTGGTTAATTACTGTATGAACTAAATACATGTGGTTGGTTTTGATATTTGTGTTTCAAATAGGTGAATTATTTTTTACATTTCCATTGACTTTTTAATCCCTCAAGATACCATTTATAGGCCAAAATAATAATATCTGGTTTTCTCATAATATTTTTATTTCTAGATAGTAAAATGATAAGATCACACATTATTTCATCCCCATTAATGGTTCCCTGAGGCAAAAAACAAATAGAAAGATATTTGGGTTTATTTGCTTTCCTATGGAACCTGAATGTATGGAGTGTGAAGATTCTATAAATAATATAGATGTTTGTCCCTTAAATAAGGCACGTTTTCAGTATGCTGAGCATTATTTATGTACAAGCTCCATTTTTTAAAAACAACTGAGCTACAAAAGTAATTAAAATACAATACACTATTTTAACTAAGATCTACAGGGCAGGAATTTTCTTGCTGTTTTTTCATATAGATCATAGAAAATTAGGGTTTTGGAGGTCATCTAGTACAGCCTCCTGCTCAAAGCACGACCATTCCCAACTACTGTAGATCATCCCAGCCAAAGTTTGTCTAGCTGGGCTTTGAAAACCTCCAAGGACAGAGATTCCACCACCTCTCTGGGTAACCTGTTCCAGTGTTTTACTACCCTCCTAGTGAGAAAATTCTCCATAATAGTTAACCTAAACTTCCCTTGCTGCAACTTGAAACCATTGCTCCTTCTTCTGTCATCTGCCACCACTAAGAACAGTCTAGCTCTATCCTCTTTCAACCATCCTTCAGGTAGTTGAAGGCTGCTATTAAATTCCCTCTCAGTCTTCTCTTCTCCAAACTAAATAAGCCCAGTTCCCTCAGCCTCTCCTCAGAAGTCATATGCCTGTCCCAGAACCATTTTTGTTGCCCTCCTCTGGACTCTCTCCAATTTGTCCACTTCCTTTCTGAACACAGTACTCCAGATGTGGCCTCTCCAGTGCTGAATAGAGGGGAAGAATCGCTTCCCTTGACCTGCTGGCAACACTCCTACCAGTGCATCCCACTATGCTATTAGCCTTTTTCACAGCAAGAATACACTGTTGGCTCATATTCAGCTTATTGTCCACTGTAACCCCCAGGCCCTTTTCTGCAGATCTGCTGCCCAGGCAGTCAGCCCCCTGCCTGTACTGGTGCATGGGATTGGTCTACCTTAAGAGCAGGACTTTGCACTTGTCCTTGTTGAATTTCATGAGATTGGCCCGATCCTCTGATTTGTCTAGGTGACTGAATCCTAGCACTACCCTCCGACGTATCTACTCCATATCTACAGCGTACCCTAGTCCTACCCCCCAGCTTGGTGTCAGCTACAAACTTGTTGAGGGTGCACGCTATGCCATCTTCCAGCTCGTTGATGAAGATATTGAACAAAACCAGCCCCAGGACTGACTCCTGGGGCACTCCACTTGATACCGGCTGCCAGCTAGACATCAAGACATTGATCACTACTTTCTGAGCCTGATGTTCCAGCCAGTTTTCTATTCACCTTACGGTCCATTCATCCAGCCCATACTTCTTCCATTGCTTGCCTGCAAGAATGTTGTGGGAGACCATATCAAAAACCTTGCTAAAATCAAGGTATACTACATCCACTGGTCTCTGCGCATCCACAGAGCCAGTCATTTCATCACGGAAGGCAGGCAATCAGGTTGGTCAGGCAAGATTTGCCCTTGGTGAATCCATGCTGACTGTTCCTAATCACCTTCTCCTCCAAGTGCTTAGAAATGGATTCCTTGAAGATCTGCTCCATGATTGTTCCAGGGACTGAGATGAGGCTGACTGGTCTGTAGTTCCCTGGATCCTCCCTTTTCCCTTTCTTAAATATAGGCACTATGTTTGCCCTTTTCCAATCATCTGGGGTAATGGCCAGTGGCTCTGCAATCTCATCAGCCAACTCGCTCAGCCCCCTCGGGTGCATTCCATCCAGTTTTTGTTTCTACAAAACCTTTCACAACGAGGTCTGAATTCATGATTAGGGTTCTTCGGTGCGATTACAATATAAATAACGCATTTCTTTCATGCATCAATTGTGACTGCAGAAGAAACTGCTATCAACATCCACAGTCTGAGATTACAATGAATATATGATATCACTCACTAAACAAATTAGCCCCGTTCAGAGGTTTGGTGAAGCCTATGTAAAAAGCTGCAAATTATTTTGCCACAAAAAAGTTCCTCCTAAGTTAAGTTTGATTTTTGGTATAGTAGATGCCTAAATCAGCCTTGTATTCCTTGCTCTCTGTATACAATAAAATGTAAAACTTACTTGGATAATTACTCGCATGTATTTACTAATTTGAAAAATTATCATAAATATAACTGAAAGAAAAAGGACATGATCTAAAGCAAACACATATGAAAGGCCTCTTTAAAATTTTAGTAAAGCTCTCTATCAGAAAAATCAAGACAGGAAATTTAAATTATAAACATCCTCTGTTGTTATAAATGGACATAATTCAACCCAAGTCAATACAATTATATCCATCTACAGCAACAGGGAATTTGACCCTTTATTGAAAGTTTAGAAAATGAAAATCAAGGGAAGGCTTGTATTATCAGACAACACATGGTTTTAGATCTCTGTAGACAATGTTTCATAGAAATAGAACAAAAGTAGAGAAAGACAGAAAGGTTTATTTTTGGGAAACAATTTTTCCAATTTTAGATATATATTTGTTAAAATATTGAAAAACTTCCATCCACAAATAGCTTAATTTATGAAGAGTCAAATATAAAAAATTGTTCAAAGTATTCCGTCTGGTTAAGACATTTGTTATAACAATATTTAACAACAGTTGTGTATTTTAAAAGTAGACAATGTCTAATTTAATTAACTGATATAAAACTATTTTTGAGCTAAAAACCATTGGCAATTATTTGTAATGCATTATTTGTAATGCTAGCAAAGGTATACCAGTATTAACAATAACATACCTGCTTATGTGATTTTTTTTCACACACAGAAGATGAACATTTCACTGTAACCTAAGGGGCAATCTGTGTAACTCTGATTCACATGAGTAAGCACTTACTTATACATGCAGTACCCAATGAAGTCAATAAGGCCATTCATGAGATGTGCTCACATTATGATCAAGAAGTGTACAATCTAGGTTTGCAAAGCAATATAGAAAGTACATCCTTTATACTTACATATTTTAGAAATTCAAATATTAATACACATGCTGCGTAATCTAGCAGATAAATTAAACGTGCGAGTTTAAACGAAAATCACTGGATTTATAGAGCTTAACTAACAAACACAAAAATTGTACCTGCTGTTTCATTATCTTTATCTGTTCTTTTTGCTTTCGCTTTTCTTCAGCGGCCATAATAGCTAGGAGCAAAAATAAATAAATAATTGTCAGCAGGAACAAACTGAAGACCAGTAATGCAATATCGATAATTTTAAAGCTCATCTGCAAGTCCATGCACTCTCTTAGAGGTCTGCTACTTACCTTGCTGTTTTTTTGCTTCTTTGGCAGCTCGAGCCTGCTCTTGCTTCTGAAGTTTTCTCAAAAGCTTTATTTGTGCTGCTTGCCTAGCTATTTCTGTAACATAAAGAGAAAACACTAAGCTCATAATAGCAGTGCTTTCTCATCTGAAAGACCTAACTCAGATGTTTACAGACATTTCAACATAAAGAGAAGACAAAGCATATAGTAGGTTTGTTTTACACACATTTATCCTGAAAATGTATATATATAAAGTTCTTTTGCCAAGATCCTTATATAAACAAATAACCATGGCTGGCTATCACACACCTGGAAATTTTCTATCTTCAACATAAAAATATGTAAAAACATGCTAAATTAGAACAGAGTTACAGAACAGAAGATTTACCTGACATAGACAACAATCTTCAGAACTATTCACATAATATGCCACTTTATAGAATCAAATTATTAAAATGATTATTTTGGAAAAAAGTGTGATCACTAGAGTATATGCCAAGAAATTATTCGTATCCTTATTTATGGCCCTTTAAACTTCACCACAATTTGTGATTTTGACAACATAGCTCAAACATTCTTAAAAAATGGCAGAAAAATCAATGATCATGGATATTAACAAGAGAATATACTAAACACTCCAATGAAAAGCTTAGTAAATAATCTTTTCTTTCACTCCCAAGATTGTCTCCAAAGTGTCCTACTCTTTGGTTATTGAAAAGGAAGTAGTAACCACAGAACAAACTATGTACCTAAGGAGGTATTCTTAGAAAAAAAAGTTTTGCCATATCATTTTGCCAAAAACAGAAATATTTTTAAATCACCTCTGCAAAACTCTACTTTTTTGTCCTCTGAACAAGGTATTTTTTAAACGGGTAAGTAAATTAGAAGGGGTTTTTTTTTCATATTATCATCACCACCAACACAACTGTAAAAGAGGACAAGACCATTTTATGCCAAAGCTAATATATTTTCATGATGACAGTCAGATAGAGTTCTCCAGCACTCAGAAGGTACTTATTACACATGCTCTATACAGACGTGTCTCCCCAGAAGGATCAGAAAGCTCTACAAATCCTGCAAGTAAACTGCTGTGCAGGTAGGTTTTAGAAGTGGTACGTGCTTAGGGAAGGCTTTGGATGTCACCAGTGAAAGGAGCAGCTCCCCTCCATATTAATTTTTTTCTTTTGATTGAGAAAGCCTGACATATCCATATACATAAAGAAACAAGACAGGTGACAAGGAAAATGTCAAAATGCCTGTGATTGAACTAGTGCTGCCTAAAATATGCTGCTGTTATTAATTTGTAAAGATTCTGAAAATGTGAGATCATGAAAAGTTATTAGACCCAAACTGATTTTCTTCCTGATACTCCACAACCTGAATGAAGAAAAGGAAGTCAGGGTGAGTATCAATAGATATAACAGGCTGTAACAGGCCTATATAACTATATATGCAGGACCTCCTTTACACATGACATAGCATTCTTTGGTCTTTTTGTATTTTTACATCACAAGAAATGGAGAAAAAGTAGACCTGAGAGAATCTCTCTAAATATTTACCTTCTTGCATGATCTCATTCAGTGAAATATGTGAACTGCCTCTACACAGTCTCAAATAAGAGGTGATTTTCTACATATACAAAGGGTGTTTTTTACCCATGCATTAAACTCACTATTATTTAAAAATAAATAGTATTACACAACTATTAGCATATTGCTATAATTATACTATACTAATAGTACTAATACACACTACTACACTACATACACACACATACATATATACATATTACACACACACACACACACACACAAAAGACTATGTTGATTAATTTCAGCTTATATTTTTGCTGGTGCAATGAATTTGGAATAGTGTTGGAGAACTGAATGTTCTGTTAATTTTTTGTAGTTTAAAAAAAATCATCACTAGCACCCCAAGTATGGAATGGCTACTATTATATTATAATTTATAAATGTAAATAATAAAATTAATACTCCCAAAAGTTTTTAAAGTACACACAAATACATGATGTATATGTGTATATACAAACATGTATATGCATGCATCTCTCCTGGGTTGGATGCAATTTTAAACTGAATAAATAAATAAATAATGACTGAAGAAAAACTAAAAACATTTTCTCACCCTGCTATTGCCAGCAGATGGCTAAAAAGTCTCGGTGGTCTCTAGGATGGAGTGCAAATCAGGATATCTGAATTAAACCTACCATGAAAGGGTAAGAACACAGGCTCTCCAGTATGTTTTGTAAGTGGAAAATCAAGATATCTATCCTCACAGGATGTTACAAGCAATTGATACCTGTAACCTGTTTTGAGAATCTTAGTTTGAAGACGCTATATAAACACCAAGTACCTCAGTGCTTGGCAAAACAACTAGATCATTTACCAAGATCAAGTGCTAAGGGAAAAGTCCTACTTAAACAAGTTACCTTTAAAAATGCACCCTCTCTGTTTGTCCAGGTAGACCATTTCAATCACGCATTACAGGCACAGGGGAAAAGGCATAATGAACCCCACCAAGGCTTAAATATTGTAAGCAGAAATCCTGGGCAACCCAACAGCCAATACAACTCCACAGTCAGCACATGTGCTGGACCAATTACGAAACTCAAGTGGAAAAAAAATAACCCTTTGGCATAAAGCAATATGACATAGTAGTGAATTATACAATTGAACTTGGATGAATTTCACATGACCGATGCCCATTTAGGACCAAATTCTCACACTTTTCATCATATCAGGTAGTATCTTGTCACAGATATTATTTTATGCCACAGCTGTCCAACTTCAATGTGTCTGGGTGTCACATACTCCCCCAGGCTGTATCTGTGGGGACCATACTCTGCAAGGGAAGCACTAGTGGGGGCCACAGGCACTCTAGGCTGCACACTCTGCAGGGGTGGGCAGGCCCTCCCACCCCTCTCCTTCTCCTGCTACATCACACATGTAGTTGGACAGTCCCCTGCCTGGTACAGAACCCTGCATCGTCTTCCTTTCCCTACAGACTCCCCTGTGGCACTATGCTGTACAGGAGCTCTGAGCTCTTGGCTCCCCAGCACTGCAAGCTGCATTGTGCTGTACTGCCCCACTCCCTGGGGAGGGGGTATGCAGCAGAAGCTGTGGGAGGAAAGGAAAGCACCAAGACCTCAGCTGCTGCTGCTGCTGCTAAAGCAATGGGCAGCAGCATCCTGGTATAAGCCTGGAGGCCACATGTTAATCCAACGCATGCCACCAGCTGGACAGCCTTACTTTGTTACTAATAGTCTCAATGGTTACAATGGAAGTAACTGTGGTGCAAGATATTATTTAAGAGTATTAAAATCTTGTCTTTATAGAGTTAACAGACTGGAGTTTACACTGGGGTACCCACCAACTTTACCGAAACTCTCATTTCAATGGCTTACAATTCCATAACTATCAGGCATAATTCTGTGTTATCTTATTAGATTTAGAGTGTTTAAACATCAGAAGAAGCCATTATATATTTACAGCAAGATAAGTTTTTTTTGTTTTGTTAACACATTTACTGTAACAAAAAATTGTTAAGTAATTTTAATCAAAATTCCAAATAGAATTCATTTGTCAAATGAGGAAAAAAATGTGCCAAGAACAGTAACAGCCAAGATAAAAGGGGACAAAAAAGAGAAAAAGGGTAATATTCTTTGTTGTCATCATTCTCCTCTTCCCATAGTCCTGCAAAGCCCACCTTTTCTCCCTCCTCATATGAAAACGGCAAAGTAGTAAGGTTGGAGGTAGGACTCTGCACACTGCGTGTGAGGGCTAATTAATTTTATTTATATTTTTGCTGGTGCCAAGTATCTGGGGTGATGTTGGGGAACTGAATAGTCTGTGTATTCATGTGCATTTAAAAAAAAGTTGTCATTAACAAGTGTTATTTATTGTGTTTTATAAATCCAAATAAATAAAATTAAAATTGCCCAAACATTTTAAATTTATACATAGACACCTCTCTTGGATGCAAATTTACACTGGCTTGACTTTAAACAGAAGAAGGTCCAATGAAAGCTTTGGACAATATTCCCAGATGCAAGACTTAAGCATGTACAGGAGTATAAACACATAATACTTGCCTTTAGGAATTCCAAACATCAATTTTCCACTCATGTGGTTACATTCAGCTTGTGGAAGTTATTTCTTGTGGAACATTTCTTACCTTGAGCCTGCAACTTTCTTAGCAGCTTGGCATCACTGTTGTCTAGAAATTCAGCACTACCAACATTTGGAGGTCGGCCTTTGCGACGCCTCATTCTTGATTCCTCTCTAGCATGTTGTCTATCTGGATTTGGTGGTCGTCCTCTACGCCCTTCCATGGCCCTGATACGGGGAAGGACTTCCTCTTCCTTCAGAAGACACCACTGCATGCCCTTTTAATTAACATATTTCATAGAGAGATATTATAAACACAAGTCAAAGATAAAATACATATCTACAAACTTATACATACATGCACAAACACATATGTCTACATATGTATATATTTATATACACATGGAAGTTGCATTAGACTAGCCAGTATTATAATGACAGTAGTGACACATGGCCATTGCACAGTTATCATGGGATTTATCACAAACATTTGTAAAACTTACCAGTAAGCCTTACAAGATCTCAACACCAATTTAGTCAGTGAGGAAACACAGGGTTATTACATAGCATGTGTGCTACTACTGCATTTGTTCCTTGTTTTCTCTTGCCTAAATAACCTGATCCTCAACTTAGCTGAGGCAGAATAAAAGAGCCTGGAAACTTGAAAGTAAATAGCTATACTTTATAGTCAAATATTATTGGACAACATGATATGAAAAGGCTTGACAAGCTATTCTAATCATCTTTGCTTAAGTGGTACATATACATTATAAAAAATCTTAGGTGTATAGACAAGCAGGAAAACTAATCAATGTTCACATACTTTTTGAGCATTAGATTTCTCAGCTTTCTAATAAAACAATTAAAAAAGCACAGACTCTGATTTCTATCTTGCATTTTGATTCAGTGACATTTATTTTTCATTTGCTGAAAAATTAATTTGTCAGCCAATGAGAATTAAGCATTCAACATGTTTTGAAAAAAAAAGTTTTAAAAAGTTTTCAACTTTCTAATAATCTGTTCAAACACAGACATAGTAGGGCAGTTCTGTGCCCTGGGCAAAGGTGGCACACAGAGGTGTGCCAGCTGCTGTACTGCCAGGAGAGGCTATTTTTGTGCCTCCCCCCCAAAAGGTGGCACCTGGGGCTGCTTTGGAAATTTTATGCTTTCACTATGCAGGACTAGTTTTTCATTTTGTGTTATTGTACCCTATCCTTCATACTGAAATTGTACCGCTCCAACTATCAAAATTTTTAGCTTTTAGATAGCTTTCATAGAATTGACACAAGAAGGACCTCATATTGTGCTATTAATCAAAACAATTACTCAATCTATTTGAACTTTCTTGATTGAGCTTAATCTATTTCCAGCTGTTTTTTGGAACGACAGGACAAAAAGATAGCTAACAATCCTTCTACAGTGCACTATGATTTACCTAATGAAAGCTTGTCAGGGACTTTGAAAATGTCTGCCAAAAGTAATCATGAAGCCAGTACCTTCTGAAAAAGCACAGTTGAATTGCATCCATCTGCCTTACTGAATTTTGTAATTAAATACACAAACAAGTAAAATCAAGAATTCTGCACCATTTCATTGGCTTATTTTGTCACTTGGCATTTTCATTATGCATGATAATCCTTCATAACATGGTAGGAAATGTTTAATACAATGTTCTCTGAAGACAATGATCTTTTCAAGATAAGATCCTCAGATCCAAACATTCTGTCAATAGCATAGTTGCAGTGATTTTTCAGGCCTCAAACAGCTATGAAGGAAAATCAAAAGAGTGAACACTGTATTTAGCCTGTAAACCTTCCAAAAGGCATATGTCAACCGGCATTAGGCTCTTCAACACAAGATATGTTTAACTATAACTGCATCTTCAAGTGCAGAATTCATCCTTGTTAAGAACTGGCTGAGGACTTCTGAATCCAAAAGCAGCATCTTTACCACATAGGCCAAAGAAGAATCTTCATTTTCTGTCTGTAAAAGTACCACTTATGTGCATACTATGTCCTCTTTTAGAGTGTTTAGCACTTTCAGGATTTTGCATTACAGTCCATTACAAACTATTTAGAGAGAAACTTTATTTATGTTTTTTAGCAATATAAAATAAATTAAACAAGTATCTCTTTATATACCAGTGATTCTAAACTGGGTTACCTTTGAAGGATACAGCAGAGCCTGGCCCTTGTCCAAGGAGATAAGCACTGGCTCTTCTATACTCCAGCACCCTGCATCCAACCCCAACATACTATGGACAAGAAGTGCCCCTGGCAAACCATTCCACGTGGCCCCTCTCACCAGCTCGAAGGACATGGAAGGAGTGGGGAAACAAGCAAAACTAAAAAGGGCAGACTCCCACCGCTCCAGGTAGCCTCTACCCTGACTGCCCTGGCACTCCAAGCAGCACATTCTGCTGTGTCTGGGCAGACAGTCAGATGCACAAAGGGCTGTGCTTTTTCAGCATGGCTAGTTCCCCTGCTCTTGGACCTGTTAGAAGAGGCTGCATGGAATAGTGGCTCTGGTTACCAGCATACAAGTTCCCAAAGGAGTGGCCATAGCCACAGGGGCTGTGTTCACTCCCTCAGGTATAGACCAGGGGCAGGGTCCTGGGCCCCTGATGCTGTTACCTGGCACTAGCCTCCATGCCTCCAGTGACTACTGTCACCCTGTTACCACTGTCACCACTTCCACCTACAAGGACAGGTGTCTCCTTCACAAGTTTAATGATCCAACCCAAAGCGGTCCAATCTACCCTGCCAAGCATCTCCTGCCAGCACTGAGCACTGTGAATCCTTCCTTTTTTCAGGGGTGTCCTGCCTACTTCTGCCCACTCTATGAAATCTTTTAAGAGTGCTGCAGGGTATGAGAAAATAAGTAAGAAATAAATTAGTTTAAAATGGGACACCACTCAATTCCAGAAAGTTATGGAAGGGTGCATCAAGTCTAAAATTGAGAACTACTGATCTATACTAACTTGAAACCTGGCACTTAATTTCTTGTAGGCTTATAAGTGATAAAGGAAAAATACAGAACAAAACTAACAGAAATACGACAAACAGCATCAGTTATGGTTCAGGAGGCAGCTAAAGTTTCATGTGTCCTCGTGTACTTGTATTTCCTGTAACTACTGGTATCAAGACCAAGCTGTCTTTACCGTTTACTATAGCAATTCATATTCTGGTAACTATGGTCACAGAGGAACAATGCATACTACACTTAGGTGCCCATTACTGCATTGAACTATATGGGCAGGAGCTTCCTAGTGGTATATATTAACAACAGAAGGTTGATTTATACCATGTTAGAACTGAGGTAACTGGCCAGGCAGCAAATTGAAGGGGGTGGCAAAAACTGCATGCATAAACCTTGCACATGCTCACTGGGGGCTGCCTCTGGAGCCTGGGCATGTACAGAAGTGAGCAGAGCAGTCCTAGCACAGCCAAACTGAAGCTCCAGGGCTCTGTTTGGTTCCTGTCCTCACCAGGTCCCAGGTATGTTACAAGGTAGGGAGGCAAATTTTTACACCAAAAATTCTTTGGTGTAAAATCTATGCCCTGGTTCTAGGTATCTATTTTATTCAGTTCTTTAGTGTACAGAATGCAAAAGTAACGTGCAGGACACAACACTGCTTCAGAACAAGCTACCTACCCCAAGTACCAGTCTGTCTTTCCTGACTACCACAGAATACTGGATGACTACTAACAGACGGGGAAAAAGTTGGCAGAATCTAGTTATCAATTTCAATCACTTAAACAAGTTATTGTCTTCTGAGAACTACAGCTTATTCAAAAACAGGGATTTGGCTGTTCCATTTACATTCTTGCATAATTTTGTACTGACTTTTAGTTGCATCTGCAACAGGGGTTGGTGATGTTTTTGTGCAGAGTGCCAAAAACACCTGCAACCTCAATTTGTAAGATGTTGGTATGCCAAGGGAAGATGCTGGGCGAGCCACGAGAGACCTGATCCTTGTTGTGACAGTGCAGCCCCAGCCCCCTTCCCACTGTCAACCATAAGGCAAGCGTATCAAGCAAAATGTCTTTGTGTGACACGCTTGGAACGTGTGCTGGGGATTGCCTACCCCAATCTACAACATTAGGATGATTTTGTTATCAGTGAAAATACAGTTCCCTCAATAAAAGGAAGCAGATAGATTAACTTCCAATCAAAACACTTCTCTCCTTCCACCCAGTCTCTTATGCAATCACACACAAACTTTCCAGCCACTCCAAGTTCTTTTGATAAACATTCTTGATACTCCACATCTTCATACAACTCATCATAACATTACCCATTACATTCAGCCTAAAAACTCTTTAAAACTTTAGTGAATATTTCCTATTTTAAAATTAAAGGTAAAGATATATCACACATTATGCTTTCTTTCAGCACTTAGCCATAACATGGAAGCAGTGTGGCAGGTATCCCAGCATATAAAGCAATACTGCACATCCTGCACACTGCCTTGCAGGTGCATGGGATGTATATGATATTAAACTGGGTATGATCTGTCCATTTTATTCTCTTAAGGATGGGTTTTAAAAGGTATTTAGGTGCTTAAAGAAATAGATAGGCCCTTGGCTGCCACTTCTAAAAATCCCATTAAGTACCTATCTGCCTATTAAGGCACCTAAACACCTTAAAAAATTTGGCTTTTACTGTGTTTTCTGGCAGCAGCACCTGTTACCTTAGATTCTGCAATGCTCCTCTTTACCAGTTTTAAAAAGGCATAGGACAGTAAACAAAAACCAAAAACAACTCCCCCCACTCCCAAAGATCTGCATGAGCCTAAGCCAGCACTTAGCAAGGTTAGGCAGTGAAAAGCCAGAATGACCCAGCTGGGTCCTATCAAGGCCAGTGCTAAAACCTGGCTGCTGCCATAGTCAAGCCATTACCACTTCTCCTTGCCTCCTGGCTTTGTTACAATATGGGAAAGCTCCCCGCTGCCAGGTTGTAGCACAGTGTAGTGTTGCACAGTGTGGGTAAAGACTCCACTGCCAAATGCCAATGAGGCCCCAACACCATGTGCCAAAGGCTGCCCACCCCTGCCCTAGGTGACCCAGAAAGACAGTGTGGTTATAGGGCACCAGTCTGTAGCCAACAGCACACAGGGCATCTCATCTCTGGGTGCAAAGAGAATTATCTTTTGAAACATTTCCAAGTGTAATACAAGTAACAAAAGGCAAAACACTTCAAAATATATCTAATTTAAAGAGTTATTCATTTGGAAGGCTTCAGCCATTCTTGGAACATTTCAAGGGGCTTGTATGTTCATATGGTTGGCTCTTTCAAAGGTGACTAAAACATTTCAATTGTTACTTCTGGCCACACCCTGATTCCTCAGCTGAATGACCAGGTATGCATTTATAGCTAGCTGACAGAAGGGTGTGAATCCAGATCCAGAATCAGTTACACCTCTGAATCCATAGCCAGATGCCATAACCACTGTTCCAACCACACCCTTTGAGTATTAAGAAAGCAGACATTTAAATTCCAACTACATGTCTAAATTCCAACACACAAATGTTATGAAAATAGTGAAAACAACTGCTACTAATTTGTAACTCTACCATAACTTGTTTCTTACTGGTAAGGTAACTATATAGTAATGTTAACTAAACAAACAACTATTCCTAAAACTGGACTGGTATCACTAGAGATGTTCCATAAGCAAGTAAACATTACCACTTCTTTTGGTGTTATTAGAAACAATGGAAAATCAACAGAAATGCTACAGTTAGTATAAAAAGATTTCTTTAAATCAATTTCCAAGAAAACAATAAAGAAACAAAGGGTAGTATGTAGAGATTTTTAAAAGCTATACAACTGTAAATGACAGAATCTTTAATTTTACAAAGAAGCTGTTCTGTGTGCATACATTTATTTCTTAAAGGTCTGTATTATGTATGTTATAAACGTTTTAACTTTTTTTATATATAACTTTCTATATAACTTTTTCTGTATGTTATAAACGTTTTAACTTTTTTTATATATAACTTTCTATATAACTTTTTCTGTATGTTATATACATTTTAACTTTTTCTAAATCTTTTTCGAAACAGATGCAAACAGAATATTTATTCTCAGGTAATGGATGAAAATCTCATGACAACTGTGGTACCATTGAAGGCCCAAATGACACAGCTGCAAGATAACAGAGTGTTTTAGGAACAAACAGAGGATCTTCAAGCAATTTTGCTTAAATTTGAAAAATAAATTTTAATCCCATCTTTCTGCTTCCCTCCGTTATTCCTGGAGAAAGAAAACAGTCGCATTCCTTCATTATGGAATAAAGCTAGAGAGTCCATACAAAAAGATGAAAAATTGTTTTCATTTTTAATAATCTACTTCTATTACTTACCTCAATAATTTACTCAATATATTTATTAACACTATTCAGTCCTAGTTCTTATTTTAAGATTATGTATGCCTTGTTTAAAAAAATTGGACCAGTCTAAAAATAAATTGTAACTGCCAACTCTATCAGTTTCTTTCACTATACTGATACCTTTTATTATACCACCTCAAATATTCTTTGTTTCCACTGAGAGGAAAAAAAATCTGATTGAGCTATAAAAATTTTAGATTATCTTGCTTTCAAATCCTATTTAAGTTCATTGTATTGAATATCATTAAGAAATGCCACTGTCAATTGCTGTAAGAAAATCCATGTATATTTTAACCTGGAAGAGTTAGATTGGAATGGAATGTTCTGCTGTCTACAACTCATCAAAACATGTCCTGATTTTTGCAGTTTATCTACCTGAAGTCATTATTTATTTTAAATTCCATTTCAATATGTGAGTGAACGAGCTCCAGATACCTCCAATTCCCCTTGAAAAATAAGAAGCTTACTTTTCATACTAAGAAAAATCGTAATAAGAAAAAACTAAGAAAAAAACCAATATATTACATTTTAAAAAATTATTCCAGTCATGGGGAACCATATTTTGTTTCCATGGAAGTAAATGGCAAGAATCTCGTGGATTTCAGTAAGTGCATGTTTCGGTTCATACTTTTTTTTCAATCTTTTTGTCTTTCAGTTTGAGGTTTCTGATGCCCCTATTCAGATTAAATCAATACAAGAAGCTGGACTATGATGTGTCACCAGATCTCAAACTAAAGCAGAGAAAATATTATGAAGAAAAGCAAAAGAATAGAAATTTGAGTGAAAGGAAATAGCAGAAAAAAGACCGAATTACAGTCTGAACATTCTAGATATCAGCAAAGACATAAATATAAAATATTGGTACTTTCAGTATTTAAAGAACTTCTGTAAAGCATGTAACTCGTTTTAAATAAGTAACAGTTCAATTTTTTGCGATTATATATTAGCATTAATTATTTAACTCAAAATGTTTACATGATGACCTAGTATTATCAAAACCTGATGAAGTATATTTTAGAACAACTTAACAATTACAAGCTCTTGACAATATATTTCATTTTATTCTGTTTTTAATAATATTTTCCTTTTTTAAATTCTGACCTCTATATATGTAAATGAAAAATTACCAAATTAAAAAGCTAAAACAATGCCATGCATAAAACAGTTATCAGCAAGGATATATTAAATCTGTTGGGGTTTTTTATTACTAAAAAACAAAAGTAAAAGACACCTTTCCTAATTTTACTGGACAACTAAAATTTTTAAAATAAAATAGAGATTTCTAATTACAAACATTAGGGTTTTTAATGTTATTTCTGATAAAAATCAAGGAAATCTGCAAATGTTAGAGTTTCTGAATATCAGGTAAGGAAGGAAGTGGAGAGGTTTAGAAATGCAGTTTGACATGGATCAGGTTAGAGCCTGTGGTTGCAAATGGAGGTTAGCATATTTTATAATTTATTGTAACATTCACGAGTCATCTTCAACATAGGTTGTAAGAGAAGAGGTGCTAGAGACAGAGAATAGATATTCTATGATCACATCACAAATCAATGTTAGGATAACGTTTTGTATGTACCAGCAAACTCTGGGCTTATAAGCATAAACATATAAAGACATACCATATTCACTGGAATACAAGACAGCACTGATTTAACACATCTCTCCAATAATTAGATTCTGCACACAGAAAATTTATAAATTTATTATAATTTTCCATGTATGGAATCTAATTATTAAAGGATCTTAAATTCATCTCCCTTCTACTGGAGGCAGTGGGGGGAGAGGTGAGGACAAGGGTAGTAACAGAGAAGGCAGTGGGGGGACAGACAGGTGTGGGGCACGTGATAGGACAGGTAGTGGGGAGGCAATAGTGGGCAAGCAGTGCAGATGTGGGAGGACAGGCAGCTTTATCCTTGTTGCCCAGGTTTACCTTCCCTTGTACCTGCTCCCTGTAGCCTCAGGCCAGTGATCTCTGCACCCCTCCCGCCCCCCCAAACCCCTTCATACCGCTTCTGCCTCCTGCAGCCTCAGGTCCTCATCCCCACTTCCCCCCACCCCAAAGTCTCTACCTCCCACCTGACTGCCCCCCTCCTTGCTCTGTGCTGGCAGGATTCATCCTAGCTGCAGCCTGGGATACTGAGCAATGCTTCAGCTCAGCGCCATAGTAGTGTGTGGAGGCGACACTGCTGCTACAGGGCCAAGCTGGAGCATGTGCTCCACGCTCCAGGCTGCAGCAAGGACGGAGCCTGCCAGTGTGGAGCAAAGCTAAGGAGGAGTGCGGCAGAGAGGGAGAAGCAGTATGGAGGGGAGATTGGGGCAGCAGGGTCTTGAGGCTGCAGGGAAGGGTTAGCAGGGGATGTCGAGGCAGCAGGTGGCAGCTGTAGCTATGGCTCCAGTTCCAGCTCCGATCCGGGGTTGGGGCTTGAACCACTGCTGCTGCCTGCCCCTTTGCCACTTCATACTTGATTGTACCAAGAGAGGCTTTTTTCCCCACGTTACATGGGGGAAAAATTTGTCTTCTAATCCAGTAAATATGGTATTTAAAGCTGAAAGTATATTTATACCACACTGAATACATAAATCTGAAAATATACTACTGTCACTTATACTACAATGTATAACAACACAGCTCATGTAAATGAATAACATTATTCTATCTAAAGATGATTTTGTCCCAATGCCATGCACATTAACTTTATAATAAACAAGTGGATCCGCAGCAAACTATCAGATGAAATTACTTACCTATAATAACAGTTGTTCTCCAAAGCTAAACATCCTATATAGATCCACTCTAATTCTAATAGCTCCTCCCAAATGCAAATACTACTAGAACTCTCCAAGATTCTGAAATAGCTCTTTCCTCCACTCAAGATAAAGGTAGCAGCTTTGGATTTCAATCTAAGGAATCTGAAAATTCATCCTGTTGCTTGCTAGGAAGTTGTCTTGGAAATCAACGTATATTATCCAGTTACATATCAAGTGCTAGGTTCTCCTATGTTTGAAAGGCTGGTTGAAAAGCAATGTTTGAGTAGTACACTGTAGGAAGGAACTAGCCAGAACTTCCGGGACCTATAATGCAAGGCAATCACAGTACAGACATTTTACTGCCCTTTCATTCAGTCCAGTGTGTGCTCCTTCCTGGAATTCTTCAGTCAGTTCAACTAACTGGTATGCAGGAAAGATGAACCAACTGCCAGCAATTCTATCCTAACCATCAGTGGTGCCAATGGAAATGCAGCATTTGCTCTCTGTATTTAAATTCTATACTGTATCTGCAGAGGCACAAAGGTGTTTCTCCCTTGCCCACCTCTATTGAATAGACATAATTCAGTCATGAGAATTTTCATGCGTAGAATCGGACACCACAAGAGAGGCTCAATATCTTAACAGTACATGTCATGAAGGTGCACCACCCTGGATGCAATAATTGTAGTGAAGGCATCAATTCTACTTCCCCCTGTGCTAATACAGGGTCTTCATAATGTCCTTATGCACTTTTAAAGTTAGGTTGTGCACAAGGACGTTATTAAGACCCTGTACTTATTTGCCCCATTTAGTTGCTCATCCCAAGACACATTTTTCTCTTTCTGAGTAAGACTACTTTGGCCTGAACAGAATCTAGCAGAAGTTAATAATTGGATCTGTTAAATGACAATTAGAGAGAGAGGATCACCCATTCTCTAACCTATTCTCAATACAACATCCCATACTATTTCCTTTTCTTTTGAAGCTTTGCAGTACCAACGGTGGGTGAAGTATGCAGCTCACACCCAAAGGTGACACGTTAAGGTGGGAAGAGATAAGTAAGAAGCAGACATTTTGTAATAAATACTGATGGAAAATACACAGCAAACAGACAGGACAAAGAAAAACAAGGAAAACTACTGACATTTTGCTATGCTGACAGTGTGTGGGGCAATTTAAAACAAGGCACTGAAGGTGTGGGTATAGTGCAAGGCAATGCCATGTGAATGGATGCCACAATGGCACTGCATGTATTAGCTCCCAAATCAGATGCCTGTTAGTGCCAACACTGTGCACAGGCTAGTGGGAGCTGTAAGAGAAGTCTGTACACACTGCTGCACCAAACCAGCTATAATGCTTCTAGTTGAGGAGATATCACATACAGAGATAGCATGGCATCTCAGTATGGCACTGCCCTATGCTGTACTCTGAGGTGTAGGCACATGGGCTTAAGATTCAGCTTTCAATATTCAGGTTATAAGTCTCTGTATCACCAGAAGTCCGTCAGTACTACCCTGAAAATAGACTAGCATGAATTCAGCTTATTACAAACTTTGAATCCATTTTATTTACACAGTAAAAAGCAATGCGTGTTGTAGGGCATTCTTCTGTTGTCTGTCCACAGCCTTGTGGCAAGCTACAGAGGAGACTCAGCTTTAAAAACAAGTAAATATATTCACTGCCAAGAGACCAAAAGATAAAATGAAAAGTTCCCAATCCAGCCAAAACAGAAGTTGTGTAAGACACATACATTTTAATATGAGTTCCCTTGGAATTGTATTTTACTAACCCTTATGTGAATTGATGGTTTTATCCACATATAGCCAAAAAGAGTTCCATAACTCTCAAGTAGTATAATCCATACAACTATGCATAAAAATCCAGTTCTTCGAAAGATCTCACACTGTATTCTCAACATAGTAAAAACTTATTTAAGTATGTATTTCAGACATACCACAAAGATGAACACATGAAACAAGACATCATGACACACACACAGATATTTTCTAATGACACGGAGTTCATATACAAATTAAGAGAAAAGCTCTACTCTAAGAAGTATCATAATGTGCTCTCAGAAAAAATACTTAGCTTAAAGCTCCTTCTTACTAGGAAACAGAAGCTTACCCCAAGGCATGCTGAGCACCTGCAACCTCTTACTGAAGTCATTTAGAGGTGAGGTTTTCAGCACCTCCCAGTCAGGCCCTTAGCTCCTAGCAAAAGCTACATAAAGAAATATGTACAGCTATAAGAATGAATTAGCTAATAACAGGCAATGCTCCAGAGTGTAGTAAGAAATACTTCACCTAGATTTATATTACTACTCCTTGGATCAAAGACTTTACTTTTTAAAAAGCAGATACCTGCGGTCCATCTCTGGCTTCATAGAAGTCACCCACTCCTATTTTTGCACTGAAGCTGAAATTGTCCCTTGAGATATCCATTATTCCATTTCTGCTGAGATACTGAAAAAATCACATATTTTTCCACTTCAGGTTTTAAATAATTACAACCCAGCTTTGATGTACAGCTAACTTTGGAAGTCAAATGGTTTGCATATTCTATCAAGGAGATATGCATTTACAGGAGGTCAAATTAGAAACAGGGTAAGATACATTAGCTTCATATCACAGGACATTTTCTATCAAAGAACTATATTTGAGAAAGAAATGTACTTTTATTGTAAGCATGCTTAATAGCATCTGAGAACATCTTGATTAATACAAAAATGTACCTTTATTACTTCAGGATACTGTCTTAGCTTCTTTCCACATGGTGCATAATATGCTACTTCTCCCTGAAGACGACCACCGAAGCTTCTTATTCGTGTTTCTCTTTGCCAGCTACAGCAATAGTAAATATAGTTGTATATTAAGAAACATTTATTTCTTGAACTATACATATCAACTTATTAATTATATTAAAGTACAAACTCAAGTGCTTAAAGTTTGGGGTCAGGAAATGTGACTAGGCAAAAATATCGAGTCTGTGTATAATATCCAAGACTAAATATATTTCAGTGCTGTATTAGGTTTAATTGCCATCTACAAGTTTACACATCTTAATATTACAGTAACCCAGGCAGTTTCTGGGAACGTGATATGTGCTCTATTCTTACTCATAAATCATCAAAAGATTAAGTACAAAACTATTATCAGACAATAAAAATCTCCAACAAATCTGATACAACAACACTTGAGGCATACTATACGTAAGTGGCGGGACTTTCAAAGGAACTAAAAACTATCACTGAAAGTCAGAGAGAACTGAGTACCAAAAATACCACGGCAAACTCTACCATGAGTTTTTTGTTTTTGAACAAGGTCTTTTCAGGATATAACCACATTTTATGAACAGCTTCCCAAATTTAAGTAAATATATAACATACCCATATTCTAAAGGAATACGCAACTCTCGTTCATCTGTTACCCTTCGCCTTTTTGAAGTACCTAACATAGAAATGATTGATTAACGCTAAAAATCATTCAAAGAAAAAGATATTTAGAAACTTATGCTATGTGAAAACACATTTGGCATTACTTAGATCTTCCAAACCATACAAGCAAGCATCCTGCGTTTCATCAAATAGACTAAAATCATCAAGTAAGTAAAGATTATTTGCACTCTGTACAAAAAAGCACAGAAGGCTTTTTTTAAGTGATTGGCTACTCTGTCTGATGACATGATGGATATAAAATAACCTTGGATGCCAGACTGATGGATCTCAGTAGGCAGTAAGAGATATACATGTCAGAGAAAAAAAAATGTCATATGCTGCTCATCAACTCCACATACAAACAACATACAGACTTAGTACAAACTAAGTACTGACACCCCTTTTTTCTTTTTTTTTTTTTTACAAGTTGTGTTATGATTTAAATGATAAGTCAGTTCATCAGCTTCCTGAAGAATAAAATTAACTCATATTAATCTGAATCAGGTTATTTTTAAGTTTTGAGAAATCCATTTAAAGATGTAAAATACGCCTGTTTCGAAGTGGAAGAAAAATCCAATAAAATAGACCATTTAAAAGTTATTTGCATTAATAGCATAGCAAACAACTTCTGTGCAACTGCACTCTAAACATTAGAATAAACTAATTTATTTTCAAGCAAAATAAGTAGCATTTTGCTAATTCAGGGTAGCAATCAGGAGACTCATTGTAATAAATACTGAATATTATGAATTTGCTAGTAAGTAAATGACCATAAAATATAAAAGAAGATATATCACCAAGTGTACTTTTTATATATTTTGGAAATTATAGCTTCAATTATGTAAAATACTTGATAAACATATTAGATGATTGTGTCTTGTAAAAATAATTCAACTTTTATACTTAACTCAGTACAGTCAATATATTTGTTGATAATCAGAAAGCTCTTACTGCAGATTGTAAAGTGTGTGGATTTGAAAAGTTTTAGTACATCATAACATAAATTGAAATAAAAGAATATGCAATTATCTCTTACACAGCAGATGTCACCATTTGAGATAAGCAGCATGTGAAGATCATTTTAGAGATGGAAAAACAGAGGCACAGAGACGTGAATGACTTGCCCAATGTTACCCAGAAGACCAGTGACAAAGTTAGGAACAGAACAAAGCTCCCGAGTTTCATCTGGGTGCTCTATCTGTTAGGTCTCACTGGCTCCCTTAATGCTTTTATAGAGTAATGGCATCCCTTAACTCATGTCCCTTAATCTCCGAATAAAAATATCATGAACAGAGTGGTCCTGATCACCTGTGACTTTGACTAACTTCATGGGAGTTGCAGGTGGTCAGTACCTCTAAGGATCAGGAAAAGGAATGGAATATTACTGTCCAAATGCAACACTATCTTTTAAGGCTATTACTACCTTACTTACAGTTTCTAAATATATTTAGAAGGCACATTTCTCAGACACTATCTTTTGTCATATAAAAAGGCATTCAAATACCACAGTGTGTACTTGGAGTAAGTGTAGAAGGCGGTGTCCCAAGAAAAACTGGCGACTGGGATTCAGGACATAAGGCAGCAGGAGCAGAGCTAGGAGTCTTTGCTACTTGGAGATTAAGTGGTGTAGAGTGAGCTGTGAGATTGATGGAAGAGCTTTTCACGGAGGAAGTAGTTTTATTCAGCTTCACTGGAGTTTTCTCTCCCTCAGTATCAGTATCTGATTCATCTTGATCTTTATCATCCTCATCGTCCTCATCTTCAGACCCTTCAGTATCAGATTCTGAATTACTGTCAGACTCTGTAGGAAATTTGTAACAAATGCAGGTTACAACTGGACAATCAACTGAACATTAAAGCTTGTGTATTTTAACATTTTGACATGCTAACACTTCAAAAGGTCTGTTGATAGATATCCAACTATTTTTAAAGTATACCCATTAGGATCAGTGCAAGAGCATCAGTAATTTACTCAGTCTTCATCATAATTGGAACCATGATGGAACAAAGCAACTCTATGTGATAATTCATGGCAGATTTGGAGGTTTTCTTGCACTACAAGATGGGAGAACTATCAAAGTTGGTGTGGAAAATGCATTTCTTTACACAAAGTTGAGAATAAAAGCTTTAATTTTTTAATAAAAAACCAACCACAAATCCTCGTCTACCTGATTGGCTGTCATCTGAATCATCATCATCATCATCCTCGTCTTCATCATCATCATCATCGTCATCATCATCATCTTCATCATTTGAATCATCAGAGTCTTTACTGCTAGGAATGTCTGAATCTGTTCCTCTAAATTGTTCCACTAAAGATTTTGCAGAATGAAGGCGATGTTGTGTTTTTACTGCTGTAACCGTATTATTGCTGACAGCTTTTTCCTTTCCTGGACCAGGTAACAGAGGAGAGGTAGAGGGCATAACAGGTGTCCGGTTACCAGACGTTTTTTTACCACACGTAGTTAAATTTACTGGTGACGAAAATGAAGTACTACTTGAAGTAGCTATGTTTTCATTTATCTTGGGCTGGGATTTGGATTTGGTGGTAAGTGCTAGAGGAGCTTCCTGGATGACACTTTGAATTACTCCATTGGGTTGGTGATTACCTAAAAGTGCATTTGTCAAGAATGGATTTGAATGGTTGTTTTCTAAAGATGTGTGTTTTGGATGAGCTGGTGAACTAGAGGTTGGTTTCGGACTTGACAAAGCTGTGATAACCTTCTTCAGGTTCTTGGATGATTCTTGTTGCTTCTTTAACTGTGCTGCTGGGAATGTCTGTTTGTACTGTTCCTGAAGAAAGAATGAAGAGAATAAAATTAAAAAGTGCACCCAGTCAGACAACTTATACTTATTCAGCCATTAGCATCTGTATCTACAAAAAGTATTTTAGAATGTAGAAGGGCAGTTACTAATTAGCTAGACAGATGAGATGTTCTCCCAACATTTTTTCAGAATTAATAAAATCAATAAATATGGTCCACCCAGGGAGTCAAGAGACTACACTGATGTGAGTAGTGATGCAAACTTCTGAACATGCTGCTCCAGCTTAGATGCACCCTCATCTGATGAAATCATAAACAGAAATCAAGCAAATGGTTGGTGAAAAAAAAAAAAAATCACCAAAGGAAAAAAACCCCCATAAGACAGGACATGCCTGAAAAACGATTTGCTATGCTTTCATGTCAATATATAAAAATCCTGTTTTTCTTATACTAACACAATAAATCACTCTAGTGGAAGCAAATCATATATTAGGTAATTCATAAATCCTACTCAGTAGGACACATGCAACATTAAATCCAAAATAAAAACAGTACAAAATAATAAAATATTTAAACAAAATAGCTGGAATAGCAAAATTTGTCATAGGAATCAATGAGAATGTGTGAACCGGGGAGATTACACAAAAGTGTCATGCTAGAAATCAGGTTCTAGGTCTGTTGGTCAGAAGTGACTTTAAAGAGTTCAGGAGAAACATGATTATACTAGTCAAAGGGAATGAGAGAGCTCTTGAACTCATCCAACAGCAATCCTTTTAGACTAACAAACTCCAAAGGGAATCATGTTCAATCCATTTTAACCAGCATCCTTAAAAAGGCATTTCCAAAGTGCGAGTAGAGTTTATACTGTACTAATTCTCAGGGCTCTTCAAAGAAATGGAGGCCACGTTAGAAGCACAAACTTACTGTTCCTGGGATAAGCATCTCAAATATGCTCCAGACAGGTTGCTTCCTGAACCAGAAGCCACCTCCACAGCTAATTAGCATGGGGCTGCTAACTGGCACTCTCACTCACCCATGCTAATTAGTCCACCTTAAACTCTGTGTAAAGGTGGCTAGAATGCTTCTAGTTCAGCAGACGGCCTGTGTGGAAGCAGCAAAGTACATCTGAGCACACTGTTCATTAGATGTATATACGTGGCCAGATAGTACCTTACTTGTCATTAGGGGTGTGCGAAATGGGCCGTATTTGATTCAGATTCGGCCTCAATCACGGACAGTGATTCAGTTCATTGATTTGGGTTACTATCCCCAATTCGATTCAAATGAATCTGAATCTGAAGATTCAATGCTGATTCAGAGAATCAGTGATTCAGCCACAGACACAGCTTTAAATATTTTTTCTACATACTTCGAGGTGCCAGGTCCAGCTCGTGAACACTGTGATGCTGGGCCAGATGGAGCATCCCACAGGAGGGTGGTGCCCCCCCCCCGTGTGCTTGGCAGTGAAGCCAGAAGTGGATTGGAAGTACTTCCAGTCCATGTCTGGGTCTGCCGCTGAGCATGTGGGGGGGCCCCCCTGCACCCCCCTGGCATGGTGATTGGCTGTGGGGGGACCCCGGGTAACCCCCCAGACCCAGGAGGCACCAGTCGATGAGCCAGGCAGGATGGGGGGGCCCCCTCTGCACGCTCCTTGGCGGACCCAGAAGTGGACCAGATGTGCTTCTGGTCCACTTCCGGGTCTGCTGCCGAGCATGCTGGGGAGCCCCCCACACTCCTGTGGGACACTCCATCCACCCCAGCATTGCAGCATTCACAAGCTGCCTGCTACCTTGAGATATGTAGAAAAAAACATTTAAAGCTGCATCTATGTCCGAATCTCCAAACCTTACCGAATCTCTCCAAATCAATTCAGAGGGTTCAGATTGGATTCAGAGAGATTAAAGGGTCTCCTGATTTGATTCAGAGATTCAACCACCAAATTGGGCTGAATCTCCACTGAATTAAACCAGGGACTGAAGCTTCGCACAGCCCTACTTTTCCATAAGGGAAAATCCTCACTGACTGTACATAAACAGAAATGTACCAATGCATGGTGGTTAATTTTTTTTAAATAAAGTGATTATTTTTACATTAATTTAAATATATTATTTTTTTACAACTAAACCAACTTGAAATCATGAGAGTATACATTAAATAAAATTACTCAGATCATGTTTGCTAAGAGAATCAGACCACTAAACAGGTGGAAAGTCACTGGCTCAGCACCTAGATCTAAGTTTGTTGAAGTGTTAAATCCTCTTTTGATGTCTTGACAAGAGAGAATATTTTCTTCATTATAGTTTATTCAACTATTTCAGATCAATGACTGGCTCTTTCAAAATTCAGAAAACAAACAACCAGGAACTGGAAAAAGAGGAAAGCTGGTTTTCCTCTTTTCTTCTATGAATGAGATGCAAAGGGTCACTTAGGTCCACAATTCTAAATAATGTTTTGATTAATTTCCTTTTCCCTGATGTGTCCAATACATTTCAAGTAGTTTTATTAAATGAATATAAACACTTTTAAAATGTTGTTCTTATACACTTTAATTTAGTTCCTTTTCCCATCCAAATGCAGGTTGACATAAACCATTAATAAAAATACACAATTATACTGAATAAATAAAATGCCTTACATAATTCTTGAACCCAAATGAGAATCTGAACATGTAAGTATTAAGATATATAAATGCTTAAATAAATATGTATGGATCCACCATACTCTCTAACTGGCAAAATCAGGTACCAAACTTGAAATAAAGGCTATATTTAGGTAGTCAGTATGTTAAAGAGTTTCTAACCAGTAAGAACCTACTTTTCTAAAAGAAAAAAACTGGAAGTATAAGGGGAAAACAAGATTAAAATCAAGGTTGCCAACTTGCTGATTTAAATCATGATCAAAATCAGTGATTTAAATCTTTTTTTAATATAATCTACCCAATCTGCACTATTTAGGAACTATGTTTATATAGTTGATATGGAATTGTTACTATAATTTTAACACATCTGACAAGCCACGAGAAGCGACAGAAAAAGTGCTCAGGCCAGAATCTGTCCCATAGGAGGATATGTTCGAATGTGGTACATTAATTTTTAGCCACTCAATTCCCTTAAAAACAACTACATGACACAATCTTTTTTTCCTTCTTTGTCACCATGTAAAATAATAAATAGAGAAGTTTACAAATTTCATAATCCAGCATGCTGAAGCCCTTCCAGATGCATTATGATCTGGCTTTAACTTATCCTATTGTCTCTAGGTATTACAGGGCTTACTGTACCCAAGATCCCCTGTACTAAGACACCAAGATAGAAGATATGAGAAACTCCTTACTTTTCAGTGCTGACCAAACCTTAAAGACAACTTAAAACACAAATTTTATGATTTTTTTTTATTTTAATCTTGTCTTCCTTTCCCAGATCAGCATTTCAAAGACTTACTGGAGATCCAAGTTTTTGTATTTTTTTATTTTCTGAGAGTCCTTGGATGCAAAAATCCAACCTGATCACTAAAAAGTACAGTCTACACCCAAAATCCTCATTAATCTAGGAACAATGATTTGAGAGGACATTCATGCTCCTGCTCCTAAACGATAACATGCTGTGCTACACCCCTGTGCTGCTGGCTTAACGCTGTATTATTTAGTTGCTCACACAAGAAGGCTCAGAGGCAGTGGGTACTTGTGGAATTTAGGGCCAGTTGTTTGTTTTTTTTTTGAGGGGGGTGGGGAAGGGGAGCAGGGGAGCAGTTAATATTTAGAGAGTTAAGAGTTCAACTAATTTGAAATTTCCATTAGGCATCCCCCTGAATCTTCAGGCACCTAAATACCTAAATCCTTTTCAGCACGTGGTATACAGTGACTAAACATGCATGTAATCTGGCACTTTTATTAGTACTCAATAAATTTCAACAAATTCATAGAAGACTAATGTCTGAAAAGTATAAAAGCTACCAGTATGTTCTGATAAGCAGCTACTATGGATACATCACATACATGCTGTAAATAAATGCCTTGGTTTTTTCCAAGGTATTGTTTCACAATGCTAAAAATACATTATTAATTTACACTAAGCACGTGCTCTAAATTTAAACATTTTAACTAGGACTTAAGTTTAGCTGCTCTAAAAGGCAACAAAATAGCTTAGAAACTGATTGTAGAGCACTTACTATAAACATAGCCTAATCTAACATTCACCATTCAAAAAATCCATATAATGTTTTAAGAAGCATGTCAATATTAATTATGGTATAATTTTAAAGTGGTAAATACAACTCTCTCCCAATTGTTATTATTATTAATATCTAGATCACACTCTATTCAGAAAGGCTCAAAGCGGCTTACAATAAGTGATACACAACAAAAGTAAATTCCTCAAATGACACCCCAAAACTAGAAAAATTCAGACCGTACCTCCCACTCTCGCTTCCCTGCCTGTCACCCTTAAGACCAAACCTGCTGGGAAATCTCAGCCCCCTTTCATATTTAGGTATAAGTAACTTCCTCCCACTCCCCACCCCTACAGGTATCACTTCAGTCAGATAAATTCAGGGGTCGAAAACCTAATACAGGAAGTAGTGAGTTATAATTTAGTATTCATAACAGTATATTTAGGAACCTCACAACCGTCCCGTGAGAGGAAAAGGTGCCTGGCAGATGCTCACAGGTTGTGAAACTGTTTGTGGGACCGACATCACATCACAAGATTCCACCAGAATGATTATTTCTGTTTATTCATCCAGGAGCACGATCAAGAAAAACCTGTTATTTCATAAGAGGCACGCACCTATAGATACTGCAGCTACGGACAGCACTGCTAAGCAAATCATTTCCACTTACCCGTTTTGATCTTACATCACTGGTCAAAGGATTAGATTCTTCAGAGGTATTTTTGTTCCCTGCTTTGAGTAGATCAGGAGAAGGAACTATAAGTTTTAAATAAGTTTCCTTTTTGGCTTGATTTACCAAAGACAAAGGTTTCACATTGGGCACCAATCCCGTAGACTGTATTACACTTGTGTGTTTGTTCACAGATTCCTCCTTTGCCTGAGAGCTTTGGAAAATAAAGGGAAGCTGCTGTGACAAAACCTGAGGCTGCTTCTGCTGGGACTGGAATGATGAGTGAGTCTGGGAATCAGACATAAGAGGTATCTGCTGGTGTGTTCTTTTTTCCTGGGACTTTTCATGTGTTTTCTGTCCATCTGCTTTCATATCTGTTACACCACTATGCATTAGCACCTGAAAAATATATATATTTTAAACTGTGTAGCTCAAATCATGACAATGAATATTTTGCTCATAAACTTAATGACAGATTCAAACAATATTTTGTATAAACATTAATCTACACAATTTAACTACAATTTCCATAACACAAGTTAACAATAATATTTTTAAATAACCTTACAGTATATTTAATTGCTTGATCTTTCACCTCCCAAGTCCTTTGGTTATGGGAAGTCTCAGTTTAGTATTAAAACAATACTAAAAATCAGTTGTTTTAAACTGAACTCTTGATTATAGACTGAGCGGAACACTTGGATTTAAATCCTGCTTTACTATTGGTTACTAAGGAATGTAACTGCTACGCCAAGAAAAAAGCAACTATAAACAGAATGCGGTACCCATGGCAACATACCGTCCAACTACACTTTTCAGCACATGAAATATTGAATCTAATCTTCACTATTTTATATATTTTCTAATTACAATAAAAACGGTCTTCAGGTCCAGCTTTTCCTAGGAGTTCACAACAAAGTTATAGGGCTTCTATTTACCTTGAGCATGCAAATCCTCCAGAAAAGCGATATAGTGCCAAGAAACACTCTCACATCAGGCATTACTGTTTACTTAATTCAACAGAGACTGAAATCATATTTTTTCAAGAATACCAGTCAACCATAAAATCAGTAGCCAAAGTCACTGTGCAGAAATCCTACCTTGTTTTTGTTTTTATGATGTGCTTCATTCTCAGAGTCAGAATCATCTTCAGTTTCTTCACCACTTTGATCTTCCTCCTCCTCCTCTTCGTCTTCCTCTAGATCATCTGAGTCACTACTACTAATGCCTTCACTTGAGGTGTCTGAAGACGAGCCTGAATCACTGTCACTATTGCTGGAGCTTTCCACTGCTTTTTTTCTTGGTTTCTAGAGAAAAACAAAATATACTTATTAATGGTTCAGGTTTAATGCATTGTACCATCCAATTTTTTAACTCTAGAGTAATATCATCAGCAATCCTTTGGCATCTCTCTCCAGATATTCTTAGGAAATAATAAAAAGGAATTGTTTTCATGAAAAAGAATAAAATTAAGATATTTCACAAGGATATGCAAGACATTTATCCAGCCTAATGTGAGAATAGGCAAAAATAACTTATTTCAAGGTCAGCATACCTGTAAGATTCACTGCGTGACTGCCAAATTCACTGCTAGAGAACTGGGTGATCACACAGAGAATGCATACGTTCTAACAAGTCTGAAAACAAAAAAGATTCCAATAGGCTTATAAAAGAACAAGATGCACTAGATCTATTATTGTCTTTCAATAGCAGAACATTCATTTGAAGAACAGTAATCTTTAAATTGAATGAAATTATATGTTATGTCTACTGCTAGAGATGTTTCTAGTTTTCAAAGGAATACAGTTTATGTACTGCTACTGAGAAAGGGATGAGAACGTGCTGAAATGTTAGTATAGTATAGTATTACTTATATTGCTAGGTGTCATATTTACAACATATTGCAATGCAAGACATATTTAAAAGTAAAATATAGTAAAACTTATATTTAATTCTTTTCTTGTGCATCACCAAATGTTTGCATGGTATTTCCAAAAATTAAGAAACCAGCCTCTCCCCAAAGTGTTACATAATCTTAAACAAGAGAGGCACAGGAGATAGAAGACAAAAAGGGAGCCTCTGTGGTACGAAAAACATAAGAAACATAAGAAACACTATTTGAAGACTGAAAGCTCAGATTTTAAAATGTGACGAATGAGACAGAAAGCTGGAGAGATTTAAAGATGAAGCATAAGGACAGGAAAAAGTTTTTTTACAGGAAAAAGTTCACGTCTAATGTAGAGGCCACATGCAAAATGGCATGGGCACATTGAAGGAACCAGAAAAAGCATTTCAAACAAGACACCTCAATAGCTCTGGTAAGAAGTGTAAAGAAGATACAGGAAAGGCACGTGATACCAGTGAAGGGACTGGAGAGAGAGTGAGAAACTGGCTAACTAGTAGAAAAGGAAAATGATTGATTTGAGCTGCAATAGACTGACTATACTGAAGAGGTGCATATCAGTGGGAATGGAGAGAAGAAAGTGAAGTACTTCAGATTAAGCAGAAGGCAGGGCAGGGCGGCACTTTAAGACTAACTTCTTCACAGAGGCTGCTTACAGATGTTTAAAACAAACAAAAAAAATGTTTCTTACTTCAAACTCGCCGTGCTCCTGTGCTGTGCCCAGCGCATGCCCAGAAGAAGCAGCACACATTAGCTGGACCGAGCTCATCCAACGTGTATACAGACTGGGTGCTTTAGTGGGGCTTTTCTGGCACTTTTATCTAATAGCTGACTGAATCAGCTTTAGGCAACAGCACCCAAAAGCCCCACTGAAGCACCTGATCTATATAGATGCTGCAGAGCTAGGTCAAACTAACACTCTGCTTCTTTCGGTAAAGCGCATTTGGGGGGGGGAGAGGGGGGGCAGGTTAATGTATGTAAGCAGCCAGAGGCTTTTGTAGGCTACAGCCTACTTTGTCAGATGTTATGAAAGGACCACTACAGCTACCTCTATACCACCAGGTTTCATTCTAAGCAAACCACTAGCTCCATCAGCTACAGGCAAGCTTTACATTACAACCAACCAGGACTGCACATCTTGGGGATTTGTAGCAGAGAATTCTACACTTACAATACGATACCAAAACTGTAGCCACTCAGATAACAGAGCAAGACTCAGATCCTGCTGTGACCTGCTAAAATACCAATCCTCTTACAAAGACAGCAGAATCCCTCTTGATGTCACTTACCAGCTCTCCATCTTGAACACATCACTAATGGCCTCCTACCCCTCTGCAAAATGATGAACATCCTAAAACAGTCTTGGGGGACAAGCCTGTCCTGCCTTATTGGCAGCCCCACAACTTCAGATGGCATCTCTCCAACAACAGACTACCTAATTCCTCTTCTCACCAAAGCACCAGGCCTTGCAAAGGATCCAGATACCAGCTATACCTCCTCATCAATACAGCCATATCATCACTGTACCAAACAACACAAATGATAAAATTCAATGTTCATTTCACCTTCTCTGCTACCAATATCATATATATCATCACCTACTTACAGTGCCCTTCTGCTGTCTACATTGGACAGATGGGGCAATCCCTATGTGCAGCAGTGAACGGACACTGATCTGACATCAATTCTAGAAAGCCTGTGTGTAACAGTAAAAGAACACTTTAACCACCCTGGATACCATTGCAGTCCTCTGAGTACCTGCTCTGATACAGCAAACTTTAAAGATCAACTGATGCAAAGTTCTGGAATGAGAGATCATCCTTGAAATGGACTGTGATAAGTATGGTCTCAACAGAAACTGGATTCTTCTCTCATTACCTGGATTAGCTTTTATAATCCTTATGTCCCTCAACTGCTTAACTGCTTTCTTTACCTCTTTTGATCTCTTCAACCCATCTTCGCCTGTCTCAGCAGCATCCCATCCTTCCTCCCACTTCCCCTATCATTTTTATTTAAAACACTTTATTCCTTTCTATTTAGTATCCCTTCTCTATGCAAGCCTATTCACAGTATCTGACAAAGTAGTCTGTAACCTACAAGGCTAGGGACAGATGTTCAAAAAGCCTAAGCCTCAATTGATTCAATCTTTGCAGGTTAGTCTAACCTGGCTAGGCTGCCCCAGTTTGTAACTGTACACACATCCCAGGCATGCAGGCCCATACCTGCAGTGGCTCAGGCTAGGAGCCGGGGGGCACTAGAACAGCCCTCCTGCTCTTTCACAGTGCTGAGCTAGGGGGTGTGACCAGGCCCTGGCAAGACGCTCTGATTAGGTTCAGTGTTTATCACCCCATTAAGAAAACAACAGAGGGACTGCTTCTGCCTTTGTCCCAGCTGCCACAGCATGGACCGCAGCCAGCATGTGGTCTGCTAGTTAATGCTATATCTGTGTAAGGCAGAGCGGACAGCGGAATCCCTGCTTGGAGGAGACCGGGGGGGGGGGGGGGGGGAGCAGAAGCCAGGCAGATGCTTGCAGTCTCTCCCGGAGTTGCAGCCAAGGAGCAGAGGGGAGGGGCTAGCCCAGCCCAGCCCAGATAGTATGATGGATGTTGGGGGAGTCTGATTTAACTTAAACCAGGAAGGGGTCTGGGACAGACATTGCATAAACTGGTTTAACCCAAATCAGTTAAGTCTGATACTACATTTAACCAGGTTCATCTCAAACCGGTTTCAGCCAGTTTCAAATTGGTTTATGTGCACTGAACATCTGTTGTTACAAGTTTAAACCAGTTTCTGATCACTTAAACTGGTTTATGTGTAATGTCTGTCCTCAGCCCAAGAGCTCATGCCTCTCTGAAGAAGTTAATATGTAAGGTGCTACTGTTTCCCACCTTCTACTTAACTTCAGGCTGACACAGCTAACTACTTCTCTCTACTTTTAGGTTAAAATACTCATGAGAACTTCTAAAAAGGGCTAGAAATAATTATCTTTTTAATTTTGCTTGATAAAAGAAGACTACATTTGAAAGTTTAGTTTAGTGTTAAATAGAGTTTTATTATAACTTCAGTAGCCATATTACCAAAACAGTAAACGCCTAAGAAGAATTTGGAATTCTGAGTTGAAATCCCAAGTTTTGTGGTTAGAATAGAATTTACTGGACTTAGTTATGAGAAATACTTAACTTGTAAGTTCCATTTTAGCTGAATGACATCAGGGTGGTGCTATTTGCCATTTAAAATGAGTAGTAGCCATGTAAGTGTTGTAGCAAATGAAGACTTAGTGGTCAATCATTTGTTTTTTGGTACATATGATCCAGTCAGCCTCTGCCACCATGGGAAATGTCCAGGCAGGTTGCCCGGGAGCCCTTTAAAATCCCTAGCTAGCTGGCAGCTGAAACACAAAAAACACCTCAGGCACTGGCTGCCTGGGGCCCTACGCATGTGGCAATGGCAGGAGGTGATCAGGGGACCCAATCGGCCCGTCACTGGGGGAGGCTCCCAGGGAGCCCTGTCACCCTTGCTGCCTGACAGAAAGAGTGGTGGGGCTGCCTGCAAGCCAGGAACTTTAAAGAGCTGCTGATGCTCAAACACCAGCAGACCAAAGAACCAGGGACTTGACAGTTCTCATAGGCAGTCCAAGACTGGAGAACACCATCAAGCTCCAGCTGATTGTCATCCCTTTAAAGATCCTGGTGGTAGAAAGCCAGAGCCTGGCAGCATTACCTGGGCTCCAGCTAATTTCTGCCCAAACATTTTAAGGGCCCCAGGCCAGCCATTGCTTGTGGTGTTCTTTGGTCTTCAGCTGCTAGCCAGCTGGGGACTTTAAAGGACTCTCAGGCAACCTTAGACAGGAGAATGCAGCCAGAGTGGTGGTATGAGGTACTGATCAGCTGATGCCATGGCTGCAACAGCTGATGGGGAAAACCTGTCAATGGGCACCTATACATGAGTGCAGAGGCTGCTCCAATGCACTAGAAATCCAGAGCGTCAGAACAGACTCAATCGAGTCTGCTGGAGTGTGGCAATTACTGCACTCCAGCAATCTACTGGATCTTATGCATCAGTGTCCCCATGCTTAAAAATAACAGTGGGGGCATCTGAACTAGAGCTCATCAAACAAGCTTTAGTTCAAGCACCCTGCTGTCATTTTTAAACACGGGGACACTGATAGACGGGACAGAGTGGCACTTTAATGAGAAAGTCTCTTGGAGCCACTCTAATTAAAGCACCACCCCTCCCACCCCTGGAGCACAAGCAAAAGTGCTGAATGAGCCTGTCTGCTCACTTAAGGTGCCCCGGGGCCAGAGAGGAACTAAGTGGCAAACCCCTTTCTGGAGAACATACCTTTGTGGTGACTTTGTTGCACTCCAGCCAGGGAGTAGTTCATGTGTGACCACCCAGAGTGCTCCATTTTATAATGTTATAACATTTCCTACAAGTACCACTTCTGAACTATTGATATGCTTTGTTATGGTACTGAACCCGGTTGCCATTTTTCATCTCTACTCTTTTAGCACACCAGCCACCACTAAGATAAGCCTCTAGTCTTCTAAAAATGTTGTTTCCACTATTGCATGCAAAGCCTTGGTGAATCCAGATAAGGCAGAGGATATTCAGAGCTTTCACCTTCCAATATTATTATTTTAATTTCTCTCACAGTTGAACCATAAACCCTGATATCTCTATAATAAACAATGCTGACTTCGTTCAGTCAGAACTTTCTAGTAGTTTTCCTGTTCTGTTCCAGTTAGTGTTTTCAGTCCTTAAACTTTTCTCCCCACAACCATATAGACCAGGGTTGTCAACTCAAGAATGCCAGTAGAAAAAACAATCTGCAAACTTTTTACTGACAACCAAACTTTTTTACTGATTTAAGATTTTACCACCATGTTTTATATAACATAAGTATAACCCATCTGCCAGGCACTGGATGGCAGCAACAAGGGTCTGGTTCAAATTTAGGGGTTTAACACCAAACATAGTAAAAAAAGTTTGGTTGTCAGTAAAAAGTTACCAGATAATCAGAAAAAAAATTCCTGGGTTGGCAACCCTTCTTGACTGCAGCAATGGTTTTACACCATAATGCTTCTACTTCAACAGTCATGTGCTCACCCCGATGCCCTGATATATCCGACCATACACCGGGCTGCCTTGCCCCAACCCACCTCTAGCCTTATCCCCACCAGTCCACTCCCCATCCTGGAACAGACTGCTGCCTCTCCCCACTCCCAGCTTAGCAGCTGTCCCAGCCACATTGCCCCCATCCCTGTACCTTTGATATATGCAGCTACTAGAAGCAAGGGAAGGCCAAAGGGACAACAGTAGCAGCATGTGGATGGAGAGGAGTCTACAAATTAGGGTCTAACTAACAAAAGCTCCCTGCAGAGTACTGCACTTTTGCTTAGACACCAGGTTCTGCACCATCTATCCACTGAGTTCACACTTCCCTAGTTTTTTGTTTTTATTGTCTTTATGTGTGTGTGTGTGTGTGTGTGTGTGTGTGTGTGTGTGTGTGTGTGTGTGTGCGTGCGCACGAGCGAGAGAGAGAGACAGAGACACAGAGAGAGATTTTCCTGAATTTCAGTCTGGTTTCTTCATTTAAGATTGCTAACATTTCTGATGCACTTTCTTCATGAGGGCACTGATGCAGCTGATCTTTTTTATTATATGGATCCAACCTGCCAATCCTGACTCCCTTGAATTCACAAGGATAAGATTTATCAGCTCAGACTACCTGGGTATCTTTTAAACCAGGGGGGGTCAAACATACAGCCCATAGAGCCCCATCATCTGGCCCCTCATGCAGTCCTTAGGTATTTAGTAGACCCACAACTGTGTGCACCAGACTGGCCCCACATGCAGGACCTAGGACATGATCCACACATTGCGCACACCTCAGCCAATCCATAACATGTACTACATGCATGGGGCCAATCCACTACCCTCCTCACATGCTACACCCTCCTCGCCTGCAGCGTCTGCTCTGGCTGGTATGGGACTGTATGGCATGTGGCACTCACTCTGACTGGCTCAAGGTAGGCACCATGTGTAGTGAGAGTCCTGGACTGACTGGAGCAGTCATTGCATCAGACATAATCCCAGACAATCCAGAGCAAGCACCACATCCACTGGATCTTGTATGTGGGGGTGGGAGAGTTCCTGGGGCTGATCTGACCAATATGGCCATTTCTGTACCATTCTTTGGGCCCATGGACCAATCCTGCACCACTCATCCAGCCTATGGGGCGACATGAATTTGATACCCTTATTTTAAAACTAATAAACTTGCTTATTGTAAACCCCTGCACTTGCTTATTGTAATTTACTGTCTTACAGAATTAATGACGGTGATGAGTATTTTAAACAGGAATTCAAAGGTTAAGAAGTGAACTAAAATTGAAATGGGAAAGGGGATTAAGGCAGGGATTATGAGGGTTCTTTTAGGTATGTGAAGAAGCTTGGCAGAAGTGAGGACAGTATCAAAGAATTTGAGACTAAATAATCTGCCAGTATTTTTGGCAATGGTATGTTAGATTATTTCACCAGCAAACTACAGTGCTTGAAAATAAAAAAAGCAAAAAAAAAAGTCCATTTTCCCAGGTTGAAGAAAGTGTCAAATAAAGACCAGTGCTGAGGTATTTTAGGACAGTTTCAAACTGCTGAGACTCTTAAAAACTTGCCATTTGCCTTACATAGCTAACTAACTTTGTTTCCATATTTGTATTTTCAGTAAATTTCTGTGTATCAGTATCCCTGAGAGTACATAAAAGGAAATGGTTAAACTACAAATATTTGTTGCATGAATATCTATTAAGCTAATGGAAAACTGGAAGGTTTTTAAAGGTGACCACTCTGCATTGTGCTGTTAAAAGCATATTCCATGTCATGAACAGCTTACAGTATTACCAGAAGCAGATAAGTAAAAACAGGTCAGGAAAAAAAAAATGGAGATGAACAAAGGCCTGGAGATTTTCAGATACAAATTTAGTCACGTTCATTATTTGCTAGTCCTTATAGAAATTATCAGATTTCTAAGCTTTGAAATATAAGATGCAGTTCAATTTATAATAGTGTCTTCTGCTACTGCTAATCTTTCTTACTCTTTATAAGAGACTTTACTGGCTAATCAATTTTTAATCTATTTTAAGGCAAATTCTTTGCTTGAATACATTATTCTCCTTTTTAGTTTTTCATATTTTTGGCACTTCCTGCCCATTTCTTTAACTTCATTCTGTGGTTATAGTTTCCTTCTGTAACATACTTTGAAGGGTGTTTTCTTTCTTGTAGAATGGATGCGTCTACACATGCCTCTTTTAAGTGGGCGTAGCCTAAAATTGACATTTAAAGGTGCATTCAGGGCACGTGTCTACAGGTGCATGCCCGTAATGCACTTCAAAAATGGCAATTTATGGTGACATGAGCCTAAATTTGATACCCGTATAAAGCAGGTATTAAATTTAGGCGTGAACAGCTAAGTTGCATTGCCGCACATGTAGATGAACTAATGCATATTAACGTGGCGTGCTTCAATGGACATACATTGTGTTAACGTGCATTAACATGTCTTCAAGTGTGCTAATGCATCTTAGCTATTCACGTCTAAATTTAATCTACCTTAATGCGCATTAGCACGTCCATGTGTAGATGTGCACCTAAATCGCCGTAATGTGCCTTAAGCAAAGGCACATTAAGTTTAGGTGTGCATAAATACATGTATAGACATGCCCAATGTGTATGCAGTATCTTACTTATCCATATTAAGGCTTTGCTCCGTTTCAGGTAACAAGGATAATGATAAAATATAAAATAAACATTTTCCTTCATTATGTTATAGTCTGTGCAGTAGGCTATCCTTTTTAGGATCCTTCACTAGTCCCCTCACTTTAACTTTTTCTATGACAGATCTGTGCTCCACATCCTTGTGGGATAAGATACAACAATACAACCCGTTTCTGCTTGGGTCTCCAGGTTCCCCTGGGAACCAGCTGTTACTTGACAGACTTTATGGATAGGGGTGCACCAATAAAAATTGAAGAGCAGCTTCCAGCTGGTAAGTCTGGGCGAGGAGGGGTATGGAAGGAGGGGGTATTGAGGCCCCTACGGGGAGGAAGGGAGTAGGGCTAGGGCAGGGGCAAGCATTGCCCAGCCAGGGCGGGGCAGGGCATGGGACAGAACCATGGGTGGTTCATCCAGGGGGCAAAGGGGTGCAGGACTGTTTCCACCACTGTATGCACCCCTGAGGGAGGCATGCAAGCATGTGCCCCCCGGATCTGTGAGAGGGCAGGCTGCCCACTGCAGCCTCTAGCAGGGGGGGCTGGGCCAAGGCTGTGCTTGGGGCAGGTTACGGCAATGCTGGTAGGGGAGGTTACGGGAGGGCTACAGCCACCTCAAAATTCACCACCACTCTGTAACCCCCTTCCCAGCACCACCATGGCCCACCCCACCCCACCCCGCTCCAAGTGTAGCCCTGGCTCAGCCCCCACCCACCGGAAAGAAGCCAGCGCAGACTCCGGCCCTGAGCCTGCCCTGACCCCGTGTACAGATCCAAGGGGGAAATGCCCCCCATGCCTCCCCCAGGAGTGCATGCAGCAGCCAGGAGCTGACCCTCACCACCCTGCAGGATGAGCCACCTGTGGCTCTGTCCTACACCCCTAGCTGGGTAGTGCCTGCTCCTGCCCCATCCCTACTCCCTCCCTCACCCCTTCCCCCCCACAAGTGTATCGGCAGGAGGCTGCATTCTTGCCCATGAGCATGCTACATCTCTATGCATGCACGCAGCATTTATCAATGACATTATTGGCCACATCTGCCAAAAAAAGCCAACAGCCAATAATGTCAATTTTCCTTTTATTGGTGCCGATAGAATATGGACCTATATATTGGTACACCTCTACTTATGGGCAAGAATTTTTCTTCAGGAGCCTGTGGATAATAATAATATGTAGTGACAGAGAAACAGCTCTTCAGAACAAAGTATAGGCAATCCCCGCTTAACACTGTTTTGCTTAACACTATTTTTCTATAACACTCATTTTACCTGATTTCACTTAGCGCTCAGTGAGTTTCGTTATAATACTCATGGTCGCCATATTGGGTCATTAAAAACAATTGTGATTGCCATACTTTCGGTTTTGCTTAACACTTCTTTCATTTAATGCTTGGTTTTTCAGGAACCAATTAAGACCCTTAAGCAGGGGTTGCCTGTATCATTTACTCTGCCAAAGGCTCACAGCACTGGAGAAATGGATTTAAAACCACAAAGAGACCTACATGTCTAATACAAATTCTGCTAAACCCTTATGTCAACCTGCCCCAGGCCTGCTGTCTCTCTGGCCTCTAGCAGATGTTAATTTAATGGCAAGGTATGATCTGATCTGATTCATGATAGGAACACATGCCCTACCCTGCCCAACTGGTTCGGGGTGGATGAGAACCTGATAGTGTTTAACACTGAAAAATACAAGGTTCTCCACCTTGGGAAGAAAAACCTGCAGCATCCTTATAGGTTTGGCAGTGCTACGCTGGCTAGCACTACAGATGAAAGGGACTTGGGGGTCATGATCAACCACAAGATGAACATGAGCCTTCAGTGTGATGCTGAGGCTAGTAAAGCGAGCAAAACGCTGGCTTGCATGCATGGATGCTTCTCAAGCAAATCCCGGGACATCATTCTCTCATTGTACTTGGCCTTGGTGAGGCCGCAGCTGGAGTACTGCATCCAGTTTTGGGCTCCATGATTCAAAAAGGAAGTGGAGAAGCTTGAGAGAGTCCAGAGAAGAGCCACATGCATGATCAGAGGTCAGAAGAACAGACCTTACAATGACAGGCTGAGAGCTATGGGACTCTTCAGATCTGATGGCCACCTATAAATTTATCAGGGGTGATCACCCGGATCTGGGGGAACGTTTGTTCACCCGAGCCCCCCAAGGGATGACAAGGTCAAATGGTTATAAACTCCTGCAAGACTGTTTCAGGCTGGACATTTAGAAGAATTTCTTTACTGTCTGAGCCCCCAGGGTCTGGAACAGCCTGCCATCACAGGTGGTTCAAGCACCTTCTCCTGAACACCTTCAAGAGAAAATTGAATGTTTATCTTGCTGGGATCCTGTGACCCCAGCTGACTTCCTGCCCCTCGGGCAGGGGGCTGGACTCTATGATCTTCCAAGGTCCCTTCCAGCCCTAATGTATATGAAATCTATGAAACTGACCTTAAACAGACCTAACATGGCCAACTGACCTTTCAACTTGCCAGTACATTTGGAGCTGTGCATGGTATAGTGAGTGGCACTGGTCTGAAACTGCTAGGCAGGGGGAGCAAGTTCATGTGATGCATCTGGCAGCCCCAGCTTTGATCTTAACCAGCTGGGGGACCTAATCAATTCCCCCTTGCCTGGCACTTGCACTCCAACCATCCCTAATTTTTAGACCGGGAAGCCTGTAATCTCCAACAGAGATAGGGCTACATCCCTCTCCATGCCAACAACCATCTGATTGTCAGAATAAGTAAGTGCTGTGCCACATATTTAATTTAAGGTGCCATATGAACCAGACACATCAGTGGCTGGCAACCTTTACAAACTGTGGGCTGGAACAACTTGGAATCAATTTGACATGGGCTGGTGGGTTTCAGCAACAGGGAGCTTTGCCTGCACCTGCATAGAGGCCAAGCAGCTGGGAGCTGAACATGTTTTGCCACTGTTTCTCTTCACTGCCTCTGGCCACCAGCTGGAAGTTGAGTCCACACCACAGCCTGGGGAAGCAAGGTAGGTGGCAGGAGGGATGCAAAGAGAAGTGGTGGCAGGTGTATGAAGCCAGAATGATTTCTACAGTTAAAAATTAAGGTCTGATAACCACCTTTTCCAACTCAGTTCAGACAACAAGGCGTAGAACTGAAAGGTGAATTCAGAACAATTTCTATTGTTAGAGCCACAGAAAAATAGAAAATTAGAGTTGGAAGGGACGTTTAGAGATCATGTAATCTAACCACCTGCTCAAACAGGGGGTTGGACTTGCTTAAAACAAAGTACTCTGAGGGAGGAAGAACTTGGTAGTAGCAACAGATAAAATATGTATATCTTTCTCACACTGCTTAACAAAAAAAAAAAAATCAAGCAAATTTCTGCAATAATCAAAATGAGATATTATCAAAGATACTGTTTGGGGAAACTCCTTAATTCTCTTCAACGATAGAAACATGGCAACATTTCACATAGAAATCTTGTGGCCTTAAGAAATACTTTTGAAATGGAACAATGGAATGAATTATATGTTAATAATGCAACAGTGACTTGATGATATATGTTTGAAAATGGATGAACATGTGAACAGCTTTTCTTGAGGAAAATGTATCTTATACATTTATAGTGACAGGTTCTATAAATGTCTGTCCAGATAATTTTGACTTTAAGCCAAAAAGAGCAAGTAACTTAGTTAGACTTCCTCTTAAACTCATCTGAAACTCCTAATGTCTATCAGGTACCCCAAGTCACTTGGAAAAAGAAAATAAAAAATACATAGTCCTCATTTTCCCACATTATAGCATCAGTGTTGACAAGCCTATAGTCTAGAAACATTCTAATGAACCATTTTAGGACTTAGTGCTAGTATTCAAAAACAGATTAGAGGATGTCAATGCCAACTGCTATTTCAAAATTCTGACTACAGCTCACATTTAATTCCATTCATTTCACTTCAGAATACCTGGATGCAGTACGTGTATAAAGCATCCCAATGCAAACTGGAAATAAGGTTATGGATCCAACTGATTCTTACAAAATATCTGAAATTAAGACAAAGATGATAGAAATATTTTGTTTCGCTTCAAGGATTGACAGCATATGGCCTTTGAGCTGAGTCCAGACCATGGAACCAGGGAGTTTTGGTGACATGTTGGAGGTATTCTGGCAGTGAGTGACTTTGCCTTTGATGGGGCTATGCAGTGAGATGCTGTGCCTGTGCCACAACTGGGGGGCTGCACAGGGAGAAGTGGCAGCAAGGAAAAGCTGTGGTGGCAGCCGGGTCAGAACAACAGCGCATCTTGGACAAAAGTCAGACTGTTCCAGCCTTCAGCTGCAAAAAGTTCTCAACTGTTGATCTTTTTGGTTCCTTTGTATATTTGAACCCGACTAATTTAGGACCCCGTGAAGTGGTTAAGCACATGCATAAAAGGCATGCGGGTAATCCTACTGACTTCAGTGGGCCAATCCAACTGCTTCAAATCAAATATGCAATTGCTTTGTGAATCAGGGTCATCAATAGCACCCTTAGCAATCAAGAGATGCGAAACTGCTCACAGAACAATATTCATATCTTTATTCATATGAAGTGCCAAAACCTCCATTTTGCCTAGGTTATACATTTTTTGTGTGTGAGCCACTATAACTCCAATGTACTTTTATTAATTAAACCTATACAGAGAGCTGTAAGGCTGGCTGCTACTTCAAAGGCATAATAAGCCAGTGCAAGAGGAAAGATCCTGCATTAAATGAAAAAGAAAATCACAAGACCTTGGTCCATGGGATAAAACAGTTTAACATTCCACTGTCTGCAATGAATATTATAATATAAATTCTAATATTATAAACTTAAATATTTGACATCCATCATTAGCTTTTTAGGATAGTTTACCTTATCTTTGATTTTGTCAGCTCTGGTATCCAAAAGCTGGTTTTTGTTTTGATCCTGGTGGCATTTGTGACTTCCCCCTCCTGAGGTTATAGCCTTTGCCTGTCCTGCAGAGCTTGCAGTGGTAGTAGATAATACAGATGTACTGATGCCAGGTACAGATGTTGTACTGTTTCCATTTACTGATCCATTCACACCTTAAAAAGAGACAAAATGGCATTAACAGAATAGCATGCATCAAACACTGGTTTCTTTCATGAAATTTGGACAGATTAGCCTCCACTGGGTGTACTAGTACCCCTTCATTAGGTATGTGAGTCATAAAAGGTAAAAACATTTAGCATTCTGTATGTATTTCTGCCCAACGAGCAATTTGAGTTTTATGTTGTTTAAGTAAAATATGCTCAGCATGTATAAGGAGAAGGATTACTTGAGTTATCTGCAGCCTCCATCGGAAATCTAGAACTGTATATTTTCAATAAACAAATTTGGAGCTTAATCAAAATAGATAAAAAATAATATGTTTCAAAATAAAGGGACAAATTGTACACACACACGACAGCTTCCCTAGGATACTTTTGTATTTGAAAGGTATATAGAAAGGCATATGCGGACAGACTCTGAAGAAAATTGTGTCCAGGCCAAGAAGCTGCTTGGACTAGAGAGATGTACAATTGAAAAAAATAGAGTTGTAGGAAACCCAACTGGAATATTTAGATCAGGGGTGGGCAAAATAAGGCCCTGCCAATTGATCCTATCCAGCCCATTGGCTGCTGCTGTGAGCCTGAGGAGGGAGGGTTGCGCCCTGCACCATTCCACTCTGGGGCAGCCCAGGACCAGGCCACGCAGTGCACAGACAGCTCAGCTCCCACCCACCCTTACCCGGCTTCCTGTTGGCACTGTGGCTGCGTAGTCCTGGCACCGAAGTTGGGCCTGCAATGGATGGGGCATGATGCAGCATGCTGAGTAGCCAACCCACCTGCCCATCCACTAAGATGAGCCACTGTCACCGCAGCGCCACTGGGTGAGTCTGTGCTGGCCGCAGGAGTGGGGGCGGGGAAGTGGAGGGGAAAGGAGGGCAGCTACCCCCAACTTTCCCGGTCCAGCGCAGCAGCAGCAGTGTATTGTGGAGAGCGAGCAAGCAAGCAGGACAGCTACTCAGTATGCTGCATTGTGCTCCATCCCATGCAGGCCTGGCTGCCAGTGGCCATGGTGCCAGGACTATGCAGAGCATCTCCCTACCCCTCCCAGCCCTCAACAGCTCACCAAAACTCATTAAGAGGCCCTCCAGCCCAAATAATTGCCCACCCCAATCTGGGTTGTGGTTTATCATGAATTAGAGTTTTCTCAAGAAAGTATCGTTAAAACAAGCAAAGTTTTTTATTCCAAAGCAAACAGACTCAAGGGCATTGGAGAATTTGAAAAACGTTCCTGAAAGTATCCCACCTACCAAGATCTCAGCATGAAACTCTGTCAGTACAGAAACTGTATTTGCATACTATCTATATAGGATGTGTAAAGGCACTGGATAAACTATGGTTGCAAATTTTGCGAATTCTTAAACACAATTTAAGAAACTTGAAAGCCGATTCTAACCATTGTAACTTCACCTGTTTGAAAAAGCCAGCACTCAGTCATGTAAGCTTCTACAATGCATCTTACTAGGCCTCAAATTCTGAACTCAGCACCCACTTCAAATAGCTGGGCTTAAGAATAGGTGCTGGATGTGGTGAACATTAAGAAACAGGAAAATTGCCTCCATCAGAATAAAGAACTTTCTGACAAACATTCACCCTCACCCATTGGGAGCTGGCGAGGACAAATTACACAACAATGGGACCCCCTTCCTTCTCCTACATGCTACTGCTCAGGATATATGCACACCTTACAGAGTCCCTGACATGAAGCCTCACTGGAGAGTGGTCGCTCCTTAAGGAGGTGGATCCTAAAAGCACAAGGGAAGTCCATTCTGGCCCATAGGAAAGGTAGCAAAAGGACTGAGAGACCCCCTTGGCTCAACAGAGAACTCATGGACCTCCTGAATCTGAAAAGAGAAGCTTAAGTGATAGAAATCGGGAACTACCACTAAGGAGGATTATGCAGCACTGGCCTGCACCTGTAGGGAGTGGACCAGAAAAGCCAAGGCTGAAACCAAACTCAAACTGGCTATGAGAATCAAGGACAATAAAAAGTCCTTCTTCAAATACATGGAAGTCAGAAAAAAACCAAGGGCAACATCAGACCCCTGCTGAACCAAATGGGGCAGCTGACAACTGACACCCAGGAAAAAGCTAATCTCAATGATTATTTTGTGTCAGTTTTCCACCAGCCCACAGAGATCACCCTGCCTGACAGGACGAAGGACTACCAGGTTAAGGGCGATCACATGCCTATAATTGGTGAAGAGCTTGTGAGGAAACAGCTTGAGAGGCTGGACATCCACAAATTAGCTGGCTCAGATGAAATGCACCCAAGAGTGCTAAAAGAGTTGACTGACATCATACACGACCAATGGAAAGGATATTTGAGAACTCATGGAACTCGGGAGAGGTTTCTGAAGATTCAAAGAAGGCCAATATGGTGCCTGTCTTCAAGAAAGGAAGGAAGATCCAGGGAGCTACAGGCCAATCAGTTTGACCTCAATCCCTAGAAAGATTTTGGAAAAAGTCATCATAGAAAACAGGCTAATGGAAGGCAACATACTGAGAGATAGCCAACATGGATTTGTTGCAGGTAGGTCTTGCCTGACCTTCTATGACCAGGAGATGCATCACTTGGACAAAGGAAAAGAGGTTAATGACATATATTTAGATTTCAGAAAAGCCTTTGACTTGGTCTCCCATGATATCCTCATGGTAAAATTGGGGAACTGCAGTTTGATGCAGATGCCTCAACATCTTACAGTTTGATGGGTGGGGATCTGGCTCTGTGGTCAGACCCAGAGAGTGATAGTCGACGGAACAGAGTCAACATGGCTCAGTACTCGGACCAGTACTCTTTAATATATTCATAAATTATCTGGATTCGGGTGTCAGAAGTAAACTGGCTAAGTTTACGGACAACACCAAATTATGAGGAAGTGTGATCATGCCAGAGGATAGGCTGGCAATTCAGGCTGACCTGGACAGGCTTGCAAGGTGGGCGGATCAAAACCTGATGACATTCAACAGAGAGAAATGCAAGCTGCTCCACATCGGGGAAAGAACCTACATCATACCTATAGGCTCGCCAGTGCTACAATCACTAGCACCACAAAAGTCATGATCCCCAAAAGAGACTTGGGGGTCATGCCTGACCACAAAATGAACATAAGCCACCAATGCAATGCCGCAGCTGGCAAAGCAAATAAAACTCTGGCTTGCATCTACTGATGCATCTCAAGTGAGACCCAAGAAGTCATCCTCCCACTTTACTCAGCCTTGGTGAGCCCACTGCTAGAGTACTGCATCCAATTCTGGGCTCCACAATTTAGGAAGGATGTGGAGAAGCTTGAGAGAGTCTAGAGGAAAGCCACACGCATGATCAGCAGTCAAGAGAGCAGGTGTTATGAGGAAAGGCTGAGAGGCATGAGACTCTTCAGCCTAGAGAAGTGAAGGCTCAAGGGTGATTTGGTGGCAGCCTATAAGTATATAAGAGGTGTGCATCAGGAACTGGGAGAACATCTGTTCACCAGGGCACCCCAAAGGAAGACAAGGTCTAACAGTCACAAACTGTTAGAAGACTGTTTTAGACGGGACATAAGGAAAAACTTCTTTACCGTCCAAGTCTCCAAAGTCTGGAAGAGACGCCCTGCTAGAAGTGGTGCAAGCACCTACTCTGGATATCTTTAAGAAATGCTTGGCTGCTTATCTTACTGGGGTGACCTGACCCCAGCTGACTTCCTGCCCCTTGGGCAACAGGCTGGACCCAATGATCTCACAAGGTCCTTTCCAGCCTTAATGTCCATGAAATCTGTTAAACTTCCTCTTTTAAGTGGAACAATATTCATTAGAGAGAAGCCTAGTTGTGAACTTATGTATCTGCCTCTTGACATTTTTTTCTTAATCTGTCGCACATTGTCCTAGACATATAAACAAAGGAAAACAAGAAGTCAGAAATATATTTCCTAGAAATGGTATTCAGTTATTGAAAGCCCACACATAGGTATCCGATGTTGTCATAATAAAATCATAATGATTTTAGACAAGGCAAGGCTGAGGATGGATTGAAAGTAAAACTCAGACACACTCACAGAAACAGATGGCGTAAGCTCAACCTGGTTTTATTCATCCTACCGCTTCAGCTATTACCTTTTTCTATGCTGCTTCGACTATTTTTTCCTGTAGTTCTTGAATGGAATGAAGTGGAATCGTGATTCTGAGTGGGAGGAGCAAACAGTGGTGGTATTCCCAGCAGTGGTGGAAAAAAGGCTGCCCCTGTACGGGTGTGCACATCTGTTGTTCGCCACCATTCTGTACCTCAAAGAAGAAGAAAAAAGAAAAAAAAAACCTTAAACATTAGGTACCTCGAATCTTTCTCTCTCTTTTTTTTTAATTGTGCCCCAATCAACCCTCGATTTATAATTTACAGTTAATTTACCAAGTTCTGGTTTTTGGCAATGAGGAGAGAGGAATTACCATGAAAGCCTCAGTCATTTAGGAGAAGTCTCATTGACCTTTTAGGAGACTTGTGGTCCCAAATCTTAAGTATTTTTTGACATTACACTATCATTTGTTTTGATGCTGAAAATATACACTTGGAAAAAAATCCAGAATACTAAGAATGTTGCATCAACACTGCTAATTTTTAGAACAGGGTCCATTCACGCAGGCCACTTCATAATTACTGTGGAGTAATTTACCTCAAATCTTACTCCACAGCAAATTTAGCTCCCACCCCAGTCTGCCTCATACAATGAAGTTTCAGAAGGGATCCTCACAGAACCATCGCTTAGCTGTTTTCTACACAGGGGAAATTATGCCACAACAGAAATGGGGTTTTTAGGTCTCTTTAGGCCACTTGTGCTCTTTTATGCAAAGTAGAGTACAGAGCAGCTAATGTATCACCCAGAAAATATAAAAATAAACAGATAATGTAACCAAGTGGGATATCAGCTTTTGTCTTGAGTCATAAAAACTCTTCAGACAGGCAAATCAAATATACAGCTTTGTGACATGGCTCCTTTATTATTAAGTTGAAGAGCATCTTAACATTTATATAGCACCTTTCATCTTCCCAAGATGCTGTAAACAACATACAAATGGTATCATTAACATGCAGTTCTACCTAATCTACAGGTTAGCAGTCAGGCAGACAGCCTGGCAAGCATATTAAGAATAGCCAGACAAGGGCATGTGGATTGACCAGAGAACCCCTTTGCTATACCAGGACCTTACTTTGAATGAAGAGAAGACCTCTTCAAAACATTCTTTAAAATAAATGTATCTATTTTGCACCAAATACACTAAGTCAAGACTGACCTTTTTAAAATTGTTTCTAAGGGTATGTACAGATGTTACACTTTGATCCACCTAAATAGGGTTAGGTCGATCTAAGTGCTGATCTGTACATAAGCTTATAGAGGTTAGATCAACCAAAAAAATAGCCAGCCTGATCTAAATTAGTTTACCTGAGGAGGTGAACTAAGATCAAGAACAGGTTAGCTTGATCTACCAAATGCCTGCTCATGTTGGGTGCGCAGCCCCAGGGCTAGGAAAGCCCAACCACTTGCCCCAACCCCAGGGATGTTCTTTTGCTATTCCCCACCCCCCAACCTAACAAGGATATTTTTAGGTCCCTGACCCTCTTGCCCCAGGTGGACAATGCCCTCCCCACCCCCACTATTCTGACTTAGACTGGGTTCCCAATGCAGCTCGAAGCACCAAATGCATGCACAGGCCAATCCTGACCTATGATCACACGGCTTAAAGTAAGCTGCACGATTGTAAATCAGATACACTGAACGCCTGCACATACCCTAAGAGACAAATTAAGAAGAGCAAGCTTTCCTTGCTAACCACCAATGGGTTACAACTGGTTAATGTTTTGTCAGAGAAAGACCTTTTATGAATTCTCTAATTTCTAAGGAAAAAAACCAAAAAAATGTGATGCTATACTGTCTACAACAAACCTGGGGCTGGGACAAGATGCAGATATGCCAACATGACAAAAATATAACACGTTTAGATTATATACAACCCAAAGAACCAACATATATGTAGACTGCTCATAAAATAAAGTAACTGTTGAGATGGTGAACTTAACGACTCCCATTGAGACCACATGACAGCAGCTCTTTTGAACAGTTTGACAGACAGTAAAGAAAGACATTAAAAAATATTTTACACAAAATAACAAAAAAATAACAAAAAATCCGTCAATATCACTGATCAGTCCAACTGGAGTATTAAAATTTTGGAGGAAGTTTCCACTGAAATAGTGAAATCTTATTCTATGCAAAACAATTAAAAGTATATAGAAAGCACACAGTAGGAACAAGTAGATGGACTAAAAAAACAAAATGTTTTTTCAGGCCAGCAGTGCTATTCTTTAAAACTCTTGAAAAAAAAAATCACTCCTTTAAGGTTTCATATAGACCAGGGTTGCTCAAGCTGTGGCCCGCAGAGCTGGAAACATGGCAGTGAGGGAAGCAGTGGCCATTCATATGGTCACCTCCCCCTGCTAAATTCCCAAATCACTGCCAGTCACAGCTGGGCCATATCTCCTCCCCAGCATCTGCATGGGGGTTAGGTCACTCCCACTCTCCCTTTGCTGGGCTAGGGCCAGGCAATGTCTCCTTCCCCAGCCCCAAAGACTGGTCTGGGGGCAGGCCATGCCCTTTCCTCTGTGGGGCCAGGCCATACCCCTTCTCCCCATGGAGCTGGGTTGTGGCTAGGCCACACCTCCTCCTCCCATGGGGTCAGTTTGGGGGTGAGCCTTGTGCCTTCCCACCCCCGTGTGGGCCTAGCCATGTTCCCTTTCCCCCATGGGCCAGGGCATCCCCCCTTCCACTCTGAGGCCAGGTTGTGGCTGGGCTGCCCCTCCCTCTCATGTGGCCAGACTGTGCCCACTACGCTAGCCCCAGTGTTAGATTGGGACCATTGAAGGGATCCAGCCCATGCACAGGCAGGGCACTGCCCATTCAGCCCACCAGGGAAAAATGTTGGAGCACCACTGATATATACAATTATGGTTTAAAAAAAACCCAAACAAACACAAATTGCAGTGTTAGGAGATCCAAAGACATATTTTCAAAACGGCAGGAACTCTGAGCAAGTTCCACATGATTCGTTTGGGAATATAAAGAATCTCTTGCTCAGCTGCACAGGAATTCTTCATTTTTAGCAAGAAATGACCCCCACAAATTTCACAGAATATGAGAGATGGAAACTGCACCAATAGTACATTAATTCTGTTGTAATTTACAGATATAATTCTGCAGTAATTTTAGTGATATTAGAGGAAAGGAAAGTGAATATTAGATAATGGAAATGTAAGGATTACACGCACAAATCAAAAGCATTCATGAGAGTGAAAACTAGATTTTGAGCAATGCAAGTGAGATACAGACTGGGTTTTTAACTTGTCATTGTGTCTCTGAATATGAAGCACATACACAAAACAAAGAATAACAAATTCACAGTACAAAATGATGGGAAAAGGATTATTACTGTTAAAATGCCATAGAATATAAAGTTAGAATACATGGAAGAACACACAGAAAATGGGGATTAGGAAACAACAAAAATAACCCAGAAACCAACCATAAAAACTGCCTGTCCAAGATACAAAGATTCAAATTCAAAGATTTAAAATGCCATAAAACAGTGATATGCAGTAGCTAAAGTAAGCTTTAGATATTATCTGACTAGTGAACTGCCTGTCAAGACTGACCGGGGGGAGACACAGAACGCCATGTGCTACCACCCCGCACTGCTGCCGCCTCCTGGGAGCCAGGTGGGGAAGGGGGGAAAGCTTGCACGTTATGACTGCCGCTGCCAGCCACCAGCCCACACAGCCACAGTTCTGCATCTGGCCACGTGCCACGCCCCCCCACGTGCCACACCCCCTGCTCCATGTCCAACCCCCGCCCGGCTGTCTGTGCAGAGCACTCTGATTGGTTGTTTCAGTAAGCATTGTGATTGGCTGCCAAGACAACCAATCAGAGTGCTCCAAGAGCGTTATGGACAGACACACAGACAGACAGACGGACTAAGCTTTTTATGTATATAGAATATTATATTGAATGGGGATATACACAAGCCAAGCCACTGCTTTAGCAAGATAGGAAACAAGATTTTTGGCTAAAAGTTTAAGAAAACCCTTTTACTATATGCAACCTACCTTGCTTTAAATACAAAAAACAAAAAAACCCTACAAATTCAGGGATAAGAGGTTCCTGGTGATAGAAGTATCTCAGAGGTCTCTTTTCCAAGACCATCACAAAAATGTAGGTATTTAATCGTGTAAGGCTCGATCTAAAGGGGTGCTTAAGAGCCGCAACTCCCACTGAAGTAAAATAAATGATTTTCTTAAAATGGGAAGGACAGTGGAATCCCTTGGATGCTCAACATCCCTCAGAACGAGACAAAGTAATCTACTGCACCTACATCCATTAGATACATTTGTTACAACTTCATGAGTCATTCAGCAAAACAGAGAAAATGACTGAATTAGAACATTGTCACAAGATAAGTGAATCTCCTGCTTTGAACAGAATTTTACCCTTCAAGGTTTCACCTCTATATGCATTTCCTTTAAATGCCTTGGCTACCTAGCTATGTGTATAAGACTATTAGCCATCCAGTGACAAAGTCCTACTTCTTTTCTGTCGACATGATATCTAAGATATATTGTCAAACAAAATAAAAGGTTATAGAGAAATAGCTGAAAAATTTACTCTAGGTTATTATTACCAAGAATGCACAAAAAGTCTTATCCAGTTTTTCAAACAGAATCCTATCTTTTATTTACTTATTGATTTCTAACATTTTATAAGTAAATAAATATCAATAAATGAAACAGCATTAGTACAAGGTCAAGCCCCTAGTTCTGGGGAAAAAAACCCTCCCCTTTTGATGACAAAATGTTTGTTGCAATCTATAAAAGAATGAATTTAAAAAAATCCCTGAATTATTAAGTGTAGACTCTTGAAGCATAGACTTTACTGCAATGCTCAATTTATTAAAAGGACAGATTAGCGTTCTCAGAAGTAAGTATTTAAAGGGATATATGGAAAAATACTGGTATCTTACAGTACCCAAAACTGTGCACATAGCCACAAAGCTCTTTCTTGCAACATTCTGCAATTGATGGGATCACTAGATTGTTTTAATGATTTTACAGAATGCCACTAGAAAAGAACCATCTATAACTTGTACCTAATTTATCTAACATTAGGCAACAATGGCAACAACCACCATTATCCATACATAGTGATCATAGTAGCTTTGCCATTTGGGATCCTGCTAACTACCCACAAATTGACAATTTGTAGGGTGAGAAGGTGGTACTCACTCCAACAGTATAAAATTTTCAGAAGTACCAAAACAGTTCAGGCTCCTGAGTCATAATTATGAAAGTAATTTAGACACTTAAATGTCTAAGTTCCCTTGACTTTTAATGAAACTTAGGCTTTAAGTTGCATTTTTTAAAGTTACTTGGGACTCTAGGTCAGTTAGGGGCATTTGAGATTTTTACCACTAGTCCCTGATCAGCAAGTGAAGAAAAAGATTCAATCTTATTATCTATCAATCACAGTTTGAGCTTACAAGGGCAAATTAACCTATTCTTCCCCTCTTGAGCTTGATTAGAAAGAACCTTCACCACAATAAGGTATTGCAAAGAAAGGACAGTTGAAAAACTTCAAAGAAAAGAGAATGGGTTATTACTGCACCTTTTCTCATTATTAAATAAGCACTTTCTACTATAAAAGTATTGATGAACACATCAAATAACAGAAATTAAGACATGCTAGGACAGAAAAAAAACTTAGGCAATAACATCTACTTTTTGGTTATTTGCTAAAGTGTTTCTTTGAGGACCACTGTCAAAGGGCTGAGTAACCCAGGCAGTCTGCAATTATGCTCTCCTTTTCTCATTTTAGGAACATGCTCAACTTTATCCAGTCACAGAGCTTAAAGGGTCTTTGCCAAAGGAGAACTAAACCTTTTCTACACTGCTTGATGTAAATTCAAATCACTCTTTGTTTACTTGGATTAGGACAGTTAATTGTTCCTTCTTCAGTTCAATATTCTTTGTAACAGACGTTTACCTGGAAAAGGTGCTAGTTGGGGATGTGCTGCTAAGGCTGTGGGTGTACCAAGTGTTCCCAAGCCACCAAACTCTGAATGCCCTGAGCTGGCTGTATGTAGACCAAAGACTGGGTGGCTGACCATTGGGAAGGCACTCGACACTGTGGACAGGTTACACGGTTGATCCCCAGCTGTTCTGAATAAATGTCCTGAGGGGAAAAAACAACACTTGAAATTGTACTATCAAAACAGATGCTAATCATGTGAAGCCCAACCCTCATGATTACAGAAAAGTTATAAAAAATGATTTCATATTTGTAGAACTGTTGTGCAGTTTTATATTTATTTCCAATCAATTTTTTCTCTATAACATTTCCTTTTCGTTCTTATAAAACACAGATATTATCTGGAAACATCAGCAATTGTAATAAAATATTTTAAATAAGGATGGAAATTAACAATACATATATCATTTTCGGTTTTCTAAACCGTGGAAAATAATATAGTGAAGTAGAATCAGAGGCAGGTTACAGGCCCTACTGGACAAGAACTATTTAACAGTAGATTTGTCTGTACTGTTTAGAGGTATGTTCTCTTGTACTTAGTCAGGCAAAACTTTAAATTTTCCTTTAGTAGGAGGACCTGCAAATCAGGCTTCTGGCAAATTAATCATGAGTCAGAAAAAAAGTTTTGGGTGTTTAAAGTTACTAAAACACAAAAAGGTCAAAGATTCCACAATGTTACTAAACTTTTGAAGACCTAAAATAAGTTATTTGGAAAATGAGCTTCAGAGAATTTTTAATTTAAAATATTCCCTTTCATAAGTCTAATTATATCATATCAACTCGCTTTCTGACTGGAACACTCATAAAGATGAAGTAACTAAAAAGGCATAATTTCTCTTTAAAAAATCACATTAGTTTGCCCTTATTGTATTGTGTTCAGTTAGGTGTTTCATAATCCTTTCTATTGGTTCAGATAATTTAACTAGCACTGACACAATGGTTCTGTGATACCTAGAATCATTCTTAAAACTTTCTTTTAAAGGTACACTTCTTGGTCTCATACTTGCTAATGAAAAACTGCATATTTGTTAGCATATTGGCCATGTCATCCAGCACTCTTAGGAAACTACCATCTGGACCTGGTGATTGGTTACTCATTAATTAGTTTATTGCAAGACCTCCTCTTTTAACATTTTACTGTCATATTTGAACGAAGTAGATCTGATGTTTTAAATTTTAAAGATGCACATTTATGACTATGTTACAATTGGTTAGCTATCCTCCATATTGGGTAAGGATTTTAATCTTTTTTTTTTTATTGGACTTGTAATTTTAGAAGTAAAACTGACTTTCTAAAATGAAGTACTGGGTTTTGATATGGTCCTTCTCATATGACTGTTGGGCCGAACATTTGAGTTTGTCTTACCTGTGGTCCAAAATTATATTTTGAACACAAAAGTCTTCTTTTTTGGGCTCTAGAACAAGCTGGCCCAAGGAAGCAAACAGGAAGGGAATTGAGGAACTGCTTTCTACAGACTGCCCTAATTTGATACCAGATCAATTTATATACAGGTTCTCCATCATTAGTGTTTTATTAGCTGTAATTATCTGTGCTCTCCCTCTCATTAAGCACTCAATATCTTTCCCCCCAATCTACAGAGTGGTGGTAATTTCACTGATTTGAGATTTGTGCCCACACAACTTATACTTGCATTTCCTACAGAGAAAGGTGCTTTAGATTGTTTGGAATCTTTAAAGGAAAGTACTCTCCTACTACTGCTACAACCTAATCTGTCCCTTATAAGTATTAAACTAATTCAATGTATTTTTTTGTCATTATAGCATATTTCAGAAATGTATACAAGTTAAGGTTCTCTTGTACTGCAAGGCATTTTAATTCACTTAGTTCAGTATTTTGCTTTTGATGCAATTTACCATTACCTCATCTTCATACCATTTCATCTACTTCTTCGATTAATTGCATCTTATCATAACTTTAGATTGCGAGCTTCCCTAGGCCAGAGTGCTCTAGTTTATTATCTGTGTATCACTAAGTCCAAAAAGGCTCTGATCCTTCACTGGATCATGTAAATGATACAAATAGCAAACATAAACATGACTATCATCTTCTCTACCTTCTCATAGGTAGGGACCTACTGAAATAATGATTTTGCAAATTTCATGGAAAAAATTATATACAGCATTGCCCGTGAAAGCAGGCAATGTCCTTGAAATGTGTGAGAAAAACAAATAAACAAACAAAAAACTTACTGAAAACAAAATGGTGGCTCCCCAAGGGGAGCCAGCTGTCCTCATGGTGCTGTGGCCCAGCCACACAGCCCACTGGCGGGGAGGGGGGAAGGTGAGCTACTGACACACAGGGGAGCCCAACCGCCCCCACCCCTTGCCACTGACTAGCTGAGAGAACTACCTCTCATGCAGCCCCTCCTGTCTCCATCAAATGGTGGCAAGGGGCAGGGCTGTATAACAGACAGCCCTCACAATCAATCAACAGCAAGAAGGAGGGCCATACGACAGAAAACTCTTGCAGCCAATCAGCAGTGGGGGGGGGGGTACGCAACAGAGCCCCTCAGCCAATCAGAGGAACGTGGGGGGAGGGGCAACCATCATAAATCCTTGCAAGTAGCTGCCAGCCCTGTGATCTGCCCATGAAATTGGCTGACTGCCTTGAGTTGGGTAGGACCCCTACTAATAGGGACCTATTGAATTTGTAATTTCACAGATTTTACAGATTCCACAAAGTCCAGGCAATGCCTATAAAATCCAGGGGGGAGTAGGAGAAGGACGGGGAGGAACTTATGGAAAATAAAATGCTAGCTCCCCAGAAGGAGCCAGCAGTCCTCAGGGTGCTGTAGCAGCCCTGCTGGGGAGAGAAGGAGGGAGTGGGGACTGCCCATTTGAAGGACTACTGGCTGCTGTTTCTGCCCCTCACTACTGATTGGCTGCGAGGGCTGCCCATCATGTGGCCCCACCCCTCCACCAATTGGTGGCAAGGGGCAGGGCTGCATGGTAGATGGTCCTTGCAGCCAATCAGTGGTGAGAGGCATGGCCACATGACAGCAGGCCGTGTTGCCAATCAGTGCCGAGGCCACTAGGGCTCCTCTGCCAGTCAGAGGCATGGGAGGTGCACCTGTCTGGAGCACCATGAGAGCTCAAACAGCCATGCCAGCAGCTCAGCAATGACAGTGGCCAATTCCTTCAGCACCCATGGATGGAGGTCATCTGGGCCAGCGCTAACTGGCACTAACCTTTGGCAGTCTGGTGCCTATTGGACATCTGTCTATACTCAAGGTAGGGGGATTGTCTTAGTCAGTATTAAGAAATACTGAAGCAAAGAACTCATTGAAGAGTTCTGCCTTTTTCTCTGCGTCAACCACCAACTGACCTGATTTGTCCTGCAGGGACCCTATGCTACTCTGCGCTTTCTTTTTCCTCAATGTGTATCTGTAGAAGAACTTTATATTGTCCTTAATTGTTGTAGCCAGCCTAAACTCCAGTTCTGCCTTGGCCTGCCTAACTGACTCCCTGCAATAGCGCGCCAGGGTGGTGTATGCCTCCTCTGTGGCTGCCCCCTGCTTCCACTGCCTATACATCTGTTTCAGTACATCTCTGCTTCTTCCAGCTCTAGGTTTAAAATAATCCCCCAAAATTGGTCATCTTTCCATGCCAAAAGTCTGGTTCTACTGTAGTTAATGTGGATCCCATACAATCTGCATAAGCTTAATAAATGGCACTTAATAAAAAGTTTGGCTAAACCCTCCTTTGAATACAGACAAATTTGTACGTACTGAAAAAGGGGGAAACAGAAATGCAAGGTACCCTCCACAGCTTTTCCAAAAGTTCATGAAGAACAGGGAACTTAAGCATGTCAATTCTGTATGTAAGAGGAACTTCATCTAAATACACTTTAATAAATGTTGGTACCCTAGGATTCCAGAACCAAGAGTAACACAAGATCCAGGTGAAGGAGGATCTTGTGAAGGGCGATCTATAAAAACTGGGGGAAATATAAGGCCCTCCAGGGTACAGTCAAGACACAGATAATAGATAGATGTTCTTCTTCTTCTTATTTACTATTCTTTTATAGACAGATATTTAATGTATCATTTTCCTAAAATCCAAACAGCACCCATCCCCTGGACCATTTGATGATCCTGTACCTACAATGTGGGTATTATGCTATAGTAAATTATAAAAGACAGCTAGAAACATTCATGGCATCGTGACACGTATAACATTCAGGTATCAACAATTTCAGTTCAGGCAAGCATAACAGATTTAAGTCTAGTTTTATGACAGTGCCAACATACACATACACAGAGAGACAACTATCTATTGGTCTGCCATTTGATGCATCAAAGACTGGTCACTACAAATGTGTTGGGAGTGTATGTACCACTAATTACAAAGCTACATGATCAGTTTGAAATAATGAATGTTCTTTACCAAAAAGAGTGGCAAGATTAGCAATTGTGTGTCAAAAAGGAATGCTTCTTTTGAAAGTATAACTTGTTTATTGTGAAACAAAAATGTTTTACAGTATAGTCTAATCCTGTACCAATTCCACTTGAAGTCAGAATGCAACAAGTGGAGGAAGCTATGTAATATTGGGTGCTAAACAGAAGTGACATAATCCAAGGAGGAAACAATTTTGGAAATAAATTACCTAATTTACTCAAATATAAGACAATTCTGAATATATGATGAAAACTCTCCTCCCAATAACTAGATTCTATATATGGAAAATTTATAAATTTGTTATAATTTTCCAGGTAGAGAAGCTAATAATTGTAGGTTTGCCTTGTATTTGTCTCCCTGCTACATCAGGGAAAATAAATCTGGGAGGTCAGGTGGCCCTCTGCCCTCTATCCCCCATAACATCTTCCCCCTACAGCCCATTCCCTCCATTTTACTGTCAGACTTTACTCTCCCTGAGAACATGGAATTGAAGAGCAAATTTGAAAACACTGACTTTGACATAAACATACCTATAGTAATTTAGTTCATTCAGAATTGAAACTGTCATAAATTTTAGTATACATACTCCATAAATACACTTTTAAGTAGCACTGTTGTACCTACATACCTATTGTACAAACAATGCACGATATTAGTACAAATCCAAAAAGCTCATGATTTACTACATGGCTCATTGGGCTGGGCCCCAACAGTCAACGATGTTTCAAGTCATGGTGACCCAATAGCTCAGCACTCACATGTGCATATACTCCAGACAGTACTCCTACTCGTATCCCACCCCCACATGCGCTAATTAGCCTCTTATTCATGACTGGAACAAGGTGTTCTTGTCTTAAGGCCTGGGATCCTCCAAAAATTTATATGAAGATGAGGCACAGGGCAACCTAGTCCAGATCCACCTCATAGAGAATGGGGCCATATAAATCATATGCACCAGCTTGACAGTGGGGGCAACAGAGGGATTCTGAGTGAAGAGGCATCCTGTTTGGCAATTTGGCAGATATCCAAGGCTGGTAAATAAACAGGAATTATTGGAAATGAGAAAGAAATGCATTGCTCAGCCGTGAGAGTGAAGAGAAAGTTGAAATGTATTCATTGTAGTGGTTCACCACAACTTGAAAAAGTTCGCGCTGAGGGGGACTAAGCACAATGGACACTACCATGCATCTTATTCCAATGGGCTGCACTAACCTATTCTTGTTGTAGGCTCCCATCAGTATGTTTGTCCAATGTGGTCCATGTGTTTTACAGTCATGATCAGTGCTGCCTGCATTTAATCAACTTCATAGTTGGTTTCCGTTGCTCAGCATGACCTACTTTTAGCAGCAGTTTAATGATAAACAATGTATTTAATGAGGTTTCCTTGTATGCAAATATAAGACCAGGAACTTTTTTTCCCCATGCTGACGAGGGGGAAAGGGAGTACCTCATTTTATAGTTGAGTAAATATGGTAACTGATGGTGCTGTTATAGGAAAATAATTCAAGCAAAAATACTAATTTTAACTACCATGATTCTACCTACCATATATCTTATTCAGAAGGGCTGAACTAATCTATCCTTGTGGTAGGTTCCCATCAGTATTTTTGTTCCAGAATTTTAGCTGCATTTAATTAAATTCATAGTTGGTTTATATTATTAAGGACATGCTACTTTTGGCAGCAATTTAATGAAAGTCAGTGCATTTAGCAAGAATTCCTTGTATGAAAATATAAGACAGAGCTTTCCCTCCCCTCTGTGCTGATTAGGGGAAAAAAACCTCAACCTATATTTCAGTAAATATGGTAGATTTGACTCCACAACACTAAATTATGTAAATATTCCCTTTATCTTCAAAGTGAACTGCATTAGCTCAGTAAGTTAGTTAAGAAGGATCAGGCTTGCTTTAATTTTCTTTTCTTTTTTAAATAATAGGGTTTGATTCTACAAACAAAATATACTTTGCTTATATTAATTAAGGCTCACCCTGCCTTAGGAAGCTTAATTTACCAATGGCTAAACTTGAGTACCAGCTCAGAGTGATAAATGACACAGGGATTCCATGAAAATTAGGAAAAAAAAGAGTGTCTCAACTCCTAATACCTTCCCTTCCCCAAACAAATACACAGCATTCGAACACAATTGTACAAAAAAGTTTTATATAAAAGTGAATGAATCCTATGAAGTTCTGAATGATAACCAAAATCACAGAGGAACAGGTATATATTGGCCAACCTAAAACATAGGCACAGGTTTTTGGGTTTATTGGCTAAACTTCCTGTGCAAATTTTGACCAAAAATATTCAGATTCACAGTTCTGCATTTTTTTTTCAGGAGACAAGATTAAAAGAGGTCTCCAGTTTTCCAGAGAATGAGAAGTACTCCTAAAGATCATGAGCTGAAAAGAGAAAATGAATGACTGTGAAGGTCATAGAAGCTACTAGCAACTGAAAAAAAAATGTTCAGTTAAAAAAAAAAACTAATGTAGCATCGTCTACATCAGGGGTGGGAAAAATACGGCCTGCAACCTGGATCCCGCCCATGGAGGGGCTTTGTCCAGCCTGCAGCGGGTCCTTCAGTCCTGCCTGGCCCAGGTACCATTCTGCCATGACATGTCCTGCTGCCCCTGGGCCCAAAGCAGGGTTGGGGCGGTTTCTCAGCTGGACTGCCTTTCTAGTTAGCCTAGGCAGCAGCAGCTCCTTTCGGCTGCCGCTACCCCCGGCCCCAGCCATGCAGTACTGGTGGACCTACACACAGCCCTGACCTGCCCCATGCCTCCTGTGCACTTGTCTGCTTACACTTAACAGCTGCAGCAACAGCAGCACTGGAGGGGCAGAAGTGTGCTTGGCACAAGGGAAAAGTGACCCCTACCCATCACCATTGCCCGACGCTTCCTGCAGCAGCTGCCCAAAGCCTGGGCTGGGATGACCTGCAGCTCCTCTGCACTGCCCCACTGGGCAGCCCGGAGACAGCAGTGACAATAGTAGAACCAAAGACAGCCCAGCATGGGCTCCATGTGGCTACTGCAGGAAATGCTGGGTACCCGTGAGGGGGAGGGGCTGCATTTCCCCCATGCCAAGCACACTTCTGCTCCACTGGTGCTGCTGTTACTCCAGATGTTCAGCATGAGCAGGCAAGTCCACAGCAGATGTGGGGTGGGTCAGGGCTGTGCGTGGGTCCCCACCAGTAACGTGGGGCTGGGACCAGCAGCTACTGCCACCTGGGCTGCCTATAAAGGCAGTCAAGCCCGGCTGTGTGCCCAGTGGATGGCAGAATGCACTATGGCTGGGCAGTGCAGAGCAGGAGCAGCGCACATGGTCTGGCTGATCCACTACTGCAGGGGGTTAGTCCAAAGCAGGCGTGGGGCACACTGAGGCTGCACGCTGTTGGTGGTGACAGGGAGGGGTGGTGCAGGCTCTGGGCTGTTGTGGGGGCAGGCAGTAACCAGTTTGGGGGGGGCGCAGGGGGCTCCCATGTACACCCCAGCATACTCACAAACTCTCCCCCACAAAACCCACAACCACACCCTCCCACACACACACACACACACACACACAATCACACACCCTACAAACACTGCACCCACCTACACCCTTCCCCACATACACTCCCACACATGCACCCGTGGGCCTCTAGGGGGAGCCTCGCTCACTCCTACCCACACACACCTCACCACACACATGCACCCACACCCCCAAACACCCCCAACCACCCTCCCCACACCCCAAAAACCTGATACACACCCACAAACATCCCCAAAACATAACCACCAAGCCCCACATATCCACCCACATCCCCACAGCCCACATACACACACAGCCTCCCCAGCCCCATATACCCCACACCCCTGCAATATACAAGAGTTAGACTTCATTTTGAGCTATTATGCAATCACCTCTGTATACATGACACAAACGCACACAAATCAAGACAACTGCCTCTTTTAAAAATAAAATTAAAATACATCATTCTGTATGTTTGATTTTCAGTATATAATTTATATTTTTTTCCAGTTCTAAGATGGCAAGCCCCCTTCCCAAAAGGAGAACTTCCAGGGCAAGGAGATGGACTGCTGATGGCAATGGTCAGGGGTTAGTCAGCAGGACTTTCAGTCCCAAGATGGTGACCAGTGGGCAGGGATACCTTTGTGGCCCTTTACAGCTCATTAAAACTCGTTAAGTAGCCCTCCAGTCAAAATAATTGCCCGCTCCAATCTACATGCACAAGCATATTCATACTTAGGGTCCTTGTACCCTTTGTCAGCACTAAATGTTGTTTCATGGAAATCCAGCTTAAAGCATTAAAAAGCACTTTTGGCTACGCAACTCAGCTCCACAACAGCAGACTCCCATTTATTGTTAGAGATGCTTCCCCCTAGTGTTCTAAAAGAATCCTCATTAATACAGCAGCTTCACCTGGCATTCCAGGAGAACCAGATTAATATAATTCTTTGTTTCTTGTTTCCTTTCAAGTTTATTTTTTCTTTTCTGATTCTTGTTTCATCAGTTTTCCCACCCTCCTCTTACTCTTTCACTTCTCTCTCTCCCCTTATAATTGTTTGCATCATAAATCTGCATGAGGTTTTTTCCAGTTCCCACTAGCTTTTGGGAGTGCCTCTTCAAGAGACAATGCCCAATATGTTCCTTCCCCAGCAAACACAATATTAACACCCATCATTAACATCACAGAGAATTTCAAATACAGAAAAAAAAACTACTCGTAGGTACCTGTTGCTGTCAAATGGAATTATTGGTCTTCCTTGAAATACAGTAAGGATGCTGTAATGTACGTGCTTTAATTTTAATTGTGCCACACCCTGCACCTGTTTGTCTGAGATCTCAAACAAAATAACTGACTCAAAGACTCTAATATCCTTGCTTTCTAGGATTTGTTTACAGTGCTGCCTATTCTCTGAAGCACATATCAATCAGGGGATGAATGCTGACAGAGCATCTTTTAATAGTTTCTGAGCACTTGGAGAAGAAGGTGATTAGGAACAGTCAGCATGGATTCACCAAAGGCAAGTCATACTGGACCAACCTGATTGCCTTCTATGATGAGATAACTGGATCTGTGGATGCAGAGAAAGCAGCAGACATAATATACCTTGACTTTAGTAAGCCTTTTGTTATGGTCTCCCACAGCATTCTTGCAAGCAAGCTGTATGGGTTGGAGGAATAGATTGTAAAGTCAAGAGAAAGCTGGATGCTGTGTCAGGCTCAATGAGTAGTGATCAATGGCTTAATATCTAAGTGGCAGCTGATATCAAGTGGAGTGCCCCAGGGCTTGGTCCTGGGGCTGGTTTTGTTCAATATCTTCATTAATGATTTGGAAGATGGGATGGATTGTATCCTACATTGGCCATTGGCACCAAGCTGGGGGGTGTAATGGATACGCTGGAGGGCAGGGCTAGGATTCAGAGGAACCTAGACCAACTAGAGGATTGGGCCAAAAGAAATCTCATGAGGTTCAACAAGGACAAGTGCAGTGTCCTGCACTTAGGACAGAAGAATCCCATGCACCGCTACAACATGGGGACTGACTGACTTGGCAGCAGCTCTACAGAAAATGATCTGGGGGTTACAGTGGACAATAAGCAGGATATGGGTCTACGGTGTACCCTTGTTGCCAGGAAGGCTAACAGCATACTGGGCTGCATTAGTAGTAGCACTGCCAGCAGATCAAGGGAAGTAATTATTCCCCTCTATTCTGCACTGGTGAGGCCACATCTGGAGTACTGAGACTAGTTTTGGGCCCCCACTATAGAAAGGATCTGGACAAGTTGGAGAAAGTCCAGCAGAGGGCAACAAAAATGGTTAGGTGGCTGAGACACATGACATTAGAGTACAGCCTAAGGGAACTGGGTTTATTTAGTTTGAAAAAGAGAAGACTCAGCAGGGATTTGGTAGCAGACTTTAACTACCTGAAGGGTAGTTCCAAAAAAGATGGAGCTAAACTGTTCGCACTGGTGACAGATGACAGAACAAGGAGCAATGGTTCCAAGCTGCAACAACGGAGGTTCACGTTGGATATTAGGAAAATCTCTCTCTCTAGGAGGGTGGTGAAGCACTGGAACAAGTTACTTAGATAGGTGGTAGTACCTCCATCCTTGGAGGTTTTTAAGGCCTGGCTTGACAAAGCCTGGGTTGAAATGATCCAGTTGGGGATGGTCCTGCTTTGAGCAGGAGGTTGGACTAGATGACATCCTGAGGTCCCTTCCAACCCTGATTTTCTATGATTCTATACAATTGCTTTGTAAGACCATCAGTTCCCACCTAATGTATGTACAAAGTTAATTTCATGAAGTGTGAGTAATTCTCTGGACTCCAAGGGTACATACAGGCATGCAAGGAGGTTGAGGGGAGGTTAGATAGAGTTAAAAATTGCCACCTAATTTAAGTCAGAATGGGGAGGCTAGCAGGGGGGCTTGAGAGGATTAGGGTGGCTAGTGGTGTCTGTGGAGAGTGTAAAGGGGAGTAGCAGGTGAGGTCTGTAGTGGGGAAGAGTGAGGGAACAAGCATGGTCTGTGGGAGGTGGGGGGACCCAGAGGGTTTGGCTAGGATCAGAAGGGCTAGCAGAGTCCTCAGGAGGGCCTGGGGTGACTCTCTTCCTCCCCACAAACCAGGGGCTGTGTTTAGACCCCTCACCCCCCTACCCCCACATCCACTAATCCCACGTGCTCTTCCCCTTCCTCTGACCCTAACTTACTTCAACCAGTCCCAGAACCAGCAACCACTGGTAAAACCAGCACCGAGAGCAGCTTGCAGGATGGGGGGGGCAGGTAGGAAAAGTACAGCCCCTGGGCTGAGACCAGCAGCCTGGTTTTCCCAGTCCCAGGGCTGTGCTGGGAACTGTACAGTTCAGTTAGAGCAGTCTCGCCTGACCCCATCTAAGTTAAACTACATTGGAGGTAGATTTAACTTAGATTGGGTAAGTCTTTTTTAGACCAATCTAACAGTCCTAAACTTCTATACAGTTCATACTTAGATCCCTAGTTTAGTCAATTTAAGTGCAAGGTCCACAACTGGGCAAACTAAGTTAGATTGGGAAGCCATTTTAAACAACAAGATCTAACCTCCCTGAATACCTATACTTAGCCTAAGTGATATGATTTTTTTTTTGTCCTAGTCATCTTCCCAAATGACTGACAGTTTTTAACAATGCAGGCAGGCATTCTTAATTGCTGTTGGGGGAAAAAAAAAAAAGCCAGCAAGCAACAATCCCTACTTCTCTGATATTTTTCTATAAATAAATAGTGCTAAATACAGATCGGAGTTTGACTCTGCAACCTTTTCTTGGTACTTTATTTTAACACTATTTTCTACCAAACTGTATGACTAAGGAGAATGCAGTATTTTACTGCAAATTGCTTATGTATATCCATTAAATTAGGATCCGCAGTCAAACACTTAATACAAATATACCATATAAAATAAAAATGAATTTGATATGCATGATTACCTATTTAGTTATAATATCCTTTGGTAAGGCTATCTCAGGGAACAGAAAATAACAGTATACAAGAGTGGTTGACAAGGTTTTGTAGCAATAAGCCAAATCAGCCTGCCTTGAGACCAAGACAGGTCAGTGCTTCCAGCCCTGCCAATGGCCATTTCACCCTGCTGACAAGACACTGAAGGAGCTAGGTACATTCACGCTTGCAGAAAAAGTGCTTAAGAGGGGACACAATTGAAGTCTTCAAATACATGAAGGGCTGCCATAAAGAAGGAATGCACCTTTTCTCTCATTGCAGAGAGAAGGACATGGACAAAAAGCCTGAAGTTGCAGTAAAGTAAGTATAGATTGGATATCCAGAAAAAATGTCTTCACTGTGAGAATAGCAAGGCAGTGGAATAGGCTGCCTAGGGAAGTTGTGGATTCTCCATCATTGGAAGCGTTCAAGAATAGGTTGGACAACCACTAGTCAGGGATGATCTAGGCAAAGTTGTGCCTGTGTTCTTTCATGGGTATTTCCCATGGTCCTGCACTTTGCTGGTTGCCCCCCACCTCCATTTCTGCTACATATCTAAGGATGCTTTTAAGTCCTCCTCAGAGGCATTGGGTGTTGGCTACAGCTAAGGCTAGGGACTTTGACTGCAGTGTGCCAATGCTCCTACTGGGACCAAAGCTGAAGGTTCCTGGCTAGAGGGTTTTGTTCCTCTGCTCAGGGTCAGCCCAACTGCTGTATCTGGGGTCAGGAAGGAATTTTACACTATGGTCAGATTTGACTGACTGGAGGGGTTTTTGCCTTCCTCTGCAGCATGGCCCTCTGCCCAGGATCTCTTCAGTAAATACTGACATGTCATATAAGCAGGACCTTGGCTGCTGTGGCTCCCCTGCTTTACCTGTGCTTGGTTAGGGTGTTACTTCTGTGTTACATTTGTCCGCGCTGATGGTACTTTTACACAGAGTTTAGATTATGGATTGTATAGATGACCTCTGGAGATCCCTTCAAGCCCTACTTCTTTATGACTTCTTGGTGATACCTTTTATTGGACCCACTGTATAACTGGGAGAGATGTTAGACAAGCTTTTGGGCACAGAATGCCCTTTTCTCAAATCCAGAAAAGAAACATGAGCTTTTAATGAGACTATCAAGCTATTTCAGCTTTAGTTTAAATGAGATAAAAAGCTTCCCAGTCCTCTGGGGGATGTCCTCAAACTCTTCTTTAATTATCTGGCCCCTTGCTCTCCAATGAGCTACCCTCTTGAGGAGACCAAGGCTTGACACATTTACCTGTCATTGGGTTAAAACTTTCCTCTCATACTAACTGGACCTTTTCCAATTTCTTTTTCACCCACATATTTAATTAATATGTCTCATTAGCAGCAATAAGCTCATTATTTTAAGCCAGGGCAACCTACAGTCTGCAGAGGCTTTGGATTCAGTCCATGGAACTGTGGCTTTGGTGACATTTGGCAACAGGGACCTCTGTCAATGCCACACCACACTTGGGCACCTACAGCTTTAGTGGCAAGGGACTCTTCTGTACCCCCATTCAGGCACCCTGGGCTCTGGCAGAGGGGAGCTTTTCCTGTACTGCTCCATAGTCAGGCAGCAGGGAGAACTGGTAGAAGCAGCTGGATTCTGTTGACTGCCCCCCACCGCTCCCTACCTCAAGATCTGAGCTAGATCATTGGCAGTGTTTTCCTCTAGCAGGAAAACACTGCCAACCCCTGCTGCAAACCCTGAGTTTTTCCTGTTTTCTTTCCACTCCCTTTTGTTTCTGTGACCAATACCACATTTTTTGTTTTACAGTGGCATATACACCTGTGGTCAATTTAAAATTAAGTATTGCACTTGCTCCTGGGGCTGGACCCTGCTTCTTCTGTTGCAAGTTTTTTTCATTGTTTCTAGAAAGAATTCTTCTGAACTACTGGGATACAGGTTTTAGCCGTGTTGGCCTACAGGCAAAAGCAGTCAGAACTCTTGGTAGATGCAATCTCTTTTATTAGACCAACTAGATAGTTGTAAAAAAAGTCTTTATTTGCAAGCTTTCAGACTCACACAACCTTCCTCAGGCGAAGACAAAGATTATAACATTTCTCCCAGGTAAAAGTTTAATTTCTACCTGGGAGAAATTTTACAACCTTTGCATTCTCCTTTGCCTGAAGAAGAGTGCATGAGCCCTAAAGCTTACAAATAAAGACTTTTTTTGCCAGTTGGTCTAATAAAAGATACCACCTCTATCAAGCATGCTGACTGCTCTGAACTGCTGGTGTTCTCATCCTCCTTGTACATACTCTGCTGGAACTTGCAAACCTCTTGCCATAATCCATGATAGTACTTTCATCTTTTCCCCACTGCCAGACATTGTCATGGCTTGCAGCATTTACCACAGTGGGTGCAGGTCCCCAAGTTATTTTTTGTGGGCTCCTACTTAGAGCACCACATGCTTTTTCTGCTTCAGGTCTCTTTTCTTAAAGTATTTTGGATTCTTTATCATACCCATAACATCAGGAATTGTCCATTCCTTATAAGCTTCAAATCTGTACTGGGTGATTTCCTTTGCTTGACAAATTCTAAATGCTTTGTCAAGCATTATCCCAGGTCTTCCCCTACTCGCACTGAGTGCTATGTTCCAGACTCCAGTCTGGTCTCTGATCCAGGAACGCAGCTACTTCCCCTCCATCCACTGCCCAAAATGACAGCTTGTGATGTTTAAAGAATGAAGAGAGAAATTCTTCTATGTTTTCATCTTCTCTTTGTACTGTATAGTTAAAATTATACTGTGCATATGTTTTACTTTTATGTGGATTGCAAAACTACTCAGATTTCTGTAACACGGTTTCAGAGGCAGCACTCTATACCCAAGTTAAAGATACCTTTATATGTGCTGCTTTCGCTGATATCCACTGACTGTGTGGAACCATGTAGAAAAAAAGTACATACTTCTGTGTCACACAGCGTGTAACTAATTTGTGGAACTCATGGTCCCCAAATGTTTTTAGAGACTCAGAAGATGACCGGACAAATTCATGCCAAATAGGTTTTTCATTGGATATTAAATATGATAGGAGTGTAACCTCCAAATTAAGGCTCCTAGGCCTCTAAATGCTGACAGCCTTAACAGAAGTGGGGATGAGAGGGGAGAAGAAAGAGATCAGTCCAGACAGGCCCTGCAAAAATACTTTCCCTTCGCATCCACTGGGTAGAAGAACCTGTGATGTGGCCCAGTATGACTTTTTTATTTTCTCATGGAAACTTGGGCTGAACAAGAGACAAACTACATAACAATATGATATTACATTTCCTTCCATTCTTTCCATCTTCTTGCATATGATCTGTACATTCACTTGGATCCTGTCTCAAAATTAGACTCAAAGGTCTTCACATCAGATATTCTGCCTCATTTGTTTACGCAAAGCCTAGTACAATGAGGCTCCAATCCTGATCACTGCCCTTGATAGTCTCAACATAAATAATAATAGAGCCTGAAAGGGGGAAGAAAAGATGTGATGGAGAAGTAGAGAAAAGGAACAGGACTAGTATAGCTGACAGAGCCAACCATGTAAAAAAAGGGGACAGAAAGAAGTGCTGAGATGTACAAGAAGCAGAGTTATGCAGAGCTTGACATCTGAATTTGCTGCAGAAAACAGGAAAATGAAGCCAGTAAACAAATTCAAGGGTGAAAAGTGTGTGACCAGTTGGAAGTAGGGAAGAAAGATTATTTTGGCTACAGGAATGGAAAGATTTTTTAGGTGTTCAGTGGAGGAAAGTGAGATTTGGCAAGCTCCTAGTTAGGAGAAGGAAAGGGAGGAAGCAACTGAGCTGCAAGACTGTAGCTGTTAACAGTAAAAGAAAAGAGTGAGAAGAAACAACAGTACAGAAATATATTAGGAGAAGACAACTTCAATTTGACGATGGTAAGTTTGAAGATATATATTAGGCAGTATCAAAAAAATAGAAAGTCTTTTTTTTTTTTCTTTATGGTCAAATCTTTCCTCTATTTCTAATGGACATGGAAGAACCTGAAAGCAAAGAAAAAGGTCATGCTGGTGTTTGATGACAATGGGATTGGTTACCCTGACCCAAACTGCTTTTACCATGCTTATGTGAACTTTGCACATAAGCCTATCATTCCTCTAGGTTTTCTTCTCAAGGTAAAACTCAGCCAATGTAGATAATAGAAGATATTTTATAAAATTATTTTATCAACATACATGCACTGTATACAAAATGCAGTTTTACTAGAAATTTTTTATTTTATTTTCACCAAGTAACTTTAGGCCCCAGTATTGGGGACATTATGTATTAATGCTTTTCATTGATGTCACATGTATATGACTTACAGGAGCCAGTATTTTTCTTTTTTTCCATTCATTTTTATGGGATACATATTTAATATTTTTTACTAATCTGGCCCTTTTCTATTAAAAACATTTATTCTCCTATATTCAATAGAGGAAAAATGAACTATTTTTGGTTTTCTTTAACTACTCTGGTTTTCTTTAACTTCTATTTGGTTAGTATATCATCATGTTTAAATATACTCATTTGTGCACCTTCTTCAGCAACCGACATCCATGTATAACTATTAATGCTGTGAATTAGTTACAGTCTGGTACACAAAGGGAAAAACCATAATATTATTTTGTGACTTTCACAAAAATATACTGGTTATATTTCTCTCTCTCTCATCAATACAGTACATTTTTTTAAAGATGTAATATCTAGACAAGTTTCCCTCTCTGACAGCATTGTTAAGAGAGGTCAAGTTAAAGCCTCTTGAGTGCCACTGCTTAAGGTTAAGATCATAATTTGCCCTGGTCACCTATCAAAAAAATGTCTTTATACCTTTGTTACATGAAGTGCAAAAGATTATAACTTTAAAAACTTCAGTTAGGGTTTGAAAAATATTTACTTTATGCTAACTCAGCCATTTGCTAATACGCCAAGAAAACAGAAGCTAATATGTATTTAAAAATGAAAATGTTTAAATTAGTACATTTATATCATTTGTTCTCAGAGAAAATTCCTCAGACAACAGACTGGCTTATATGGACAACTTCCCTCCAAAATACCCATTCTTTCTTTTTTGCTAGATACACTAATATTCTGACTAGAGATGAATACTAACATTTCCTTTTATTTTTCTGTTTTAGGTTTCCTATTTAAGTTGTTAACCAATTGTATACATATTTTGCAGAATGAAATGTAATACAAAACTGCATTGCTTAAGAATCTTGACTTACATTACAATAGGTTGAATATTTTTAAGCAGAGCTTTTGAAATTCTACTAGCCAGTACACAGATAAATGATTGAAAGCATTACCCAAAGGCCAGCATCCGTTTCTAAAACACTGGTGTCTTAGTAACAAGGAATGATAACTGCAAATGCCTTTATTAATATTAATGAACGTCATGGTGCAATATAAGGCTTTTCAAAAGAACTAAAAAAGGATAAATACTTAACCAATGCCTTAAATATAAAGCCTCAGCAAACAAAATCTTTCATCAATCAGTGAAAGAACTAAAATATCTAGCGAGATTTTGGGAAGCACAAAATATATAATACTAGTGATGCCAAGATATTCCATCATATGGGGAAGCCAGGAGACTGCTTACTGTGACAAATTCACGTATGTTGTTTTTTCTTTTCGTGTTTCAAAATTCTTTAATCTTTACAACGCTATAAAAGCTTGTTGCAACATGTCTTCCAACATTAGGCACTAGCTCTTTCAAATTGTATGCATAATTTCACAGCATTGACGAATGTGCCTGCAGTTTAACAAGCTGGAAAGTGTGGCTAATCATCAGAAATGGTTGTATACCCAAATAAAGGTCACATACTTTAATTAACATTTGTAAAAATTGAATGAAATAATCAAAGCGAACGTCATCTAAAAATGTCTGTGAATTAAAACGAGGCCCAAAACTCTGGCTAGAGCATTAAAATATTTATATCCAAAACTAGCATATTATCTATCATACATAAGAATCAAAATATATAATGTAACACATACTCTAAATAAATTAACACAAAACAAGTTTATGGTTAAGTTACAAATACAAATTTCATTTCTGAGGCCCTATTTAGAATTTGCCTTTAAAATTTATGAAGTGCAAATTACTTTTTGCATTAAATTTGTCAAGTTTTTCAAAATGGGGTGCCCCACATTAGGCTCTTAAGATCTAGTCCAATGCCTGATGAAGCTGGTGAAAAGATGGAGGGTGTGGGGGGGTATGTTGTAGGTGGGATGTGTGTGGGTGTGTGCGTGTGGAGGGGTACATGTGTGCATAGGGTGTATGTGTGGATGCGTGTGGGGGGTATGGGATATGTGGTGGGAAGGAGTGTGTGAGGGAGTGTAAGTGAATGCAAGTGTCTGTGTATGGCATGTGGATATGGAATGAGTGAGGAGGGCATGTGTGGTTGAGGTGTGGGGGTGCAGGGGTGGGTATGGTGGGGGTATGGAGGGTGTGCAGGTATATGTGTGGATGTTTGTGGGATGTAGGGAGGTATAGGTAGTGTATGTGGGTATGGTGAGGTGTGGGGGACGGTATTGAGTGTGTGTGGGTATGGTGGGAGGTGGGGCATGCAAGGGGGTGTGGCTGAGGTGTTGGTGGGTTGGGTGTGCATACGTGGAGGACTTCCTCCCCTCCGCCCACTCTTTGTGACATGGCTGAACCCAGCCCCTCTGCAGGTGGTGGGGGAAGGGGACAGAGATCAGCACTGCCTGCCTGGCTTGCAATGTGCTGCAAAGGGGCAGAAAAGCAGCTGCCGCCAACAGACAGCAAGAGAAGCCCCAGGGGGTGGGGGGCAAGGAGCTCAGCCTTGCACTGCCAGCCCCCTAGTCTCTGTCACACACCTGCCGTCACACCTGCCTGGTGGGGCTGCAGCTGAACCTGCGCTGGCTGCTGCTGCTGCTTCCATCCCACATGCCTATCCCATGCCTGCCCAGTGGGGCTTTGCGAACAGCCAAGCTCTTTCACACACCCCCTGCATCCACACATTCCCCCACCCAGTGCGCACTGCCCCAGGTGGGAGTGGGTGGGGCTCAGCCCCATGCAGAGCACAGCAGAGGCAGCTGCCAGCCAAGCCTGATGCAATTAACTAGTGGATGCCCACCTGTGTGCCAGATCCAAGCAGGTGGTAGGTAGGCCAGATTTGGCCCATAGGCCACATTTTGCCCACTCCTGGTCTAAGCTATGTTTATTGGTTCAATCTGTAAGTGAGTAGACATTCACTTTTGATTCTGGAAATGCAACTACGTGCCTACAGGGGCTCAGGCCAGAAGCAAGGGGTATTAGAGCATACCTCCCTGCTTGGCTAGAGCAAATGGTTTGGGTCAAGGCTAACCCAACCACCATGGGTGGGGAGGTTGTTTCGGGAGAGGTGTAAAGCATTCTGGGATACTGGGAAAATGTGAGTTCACTTGGATCTGGAGGGGATCTGGCACAGAAGTTCAATAAACCAATTTAACCTAAATCAGTTAAGTCTGATACTACATCCATCCATGTTTATCTTAAACCAGTTTTGGCCATTTTGAAAGTGGTTTATGTTCACTGAATTTCTGTTTGTGTTGCAGATTTGAACCAGTTTCCAATCACTTGTACCTGTTTGTGTGCAATTTCTGTCCCTAGTATTAAAGGCAAAAATCAGCAGTACTTTTATTACCTTTAACCACATTCAATAGTATACATATGATAGGAACTTGACCAGATATTCCAAGTGCTAATTATAAAGCAACACAATAGGAATTAATAATTGCTTCACACATCTAAAAAACATCTGGCTAATTATTTAGGTGTCTAAAGAAGCCTACTTTTAGGCCTCTCTACTTCAAAAACCTTGTCTTGAGGTCTGCTATCCTTTACACGTAGATTTTATTGATATTGTGCTCATACAACCAGATAAAATTACAGTACCAAAATACACTCAACGCATGTATTCATTTTTATAGAATGCATATAATTTTAGCCTAAAGGAGTCTGTACTTAAAGAATAAAGCTCAGATCAAAATGGACATTATAAGGCCCCTCCCCATAGCCTCTGCAAAGCCTAAAATGTAAACCTTGATACTACACAAGGTGATTCAAATAACTAGGCTCGGTGAATGGAGACTAAGTTGCCTTCCCAGAGCAATCCAGATCACCTAGGGCCTGATTCTGTGTTGTGGCAGCCCAACCCAGGCCCCTTCTCCATTATCTGCCCAGAGGTATACACATACCTGCCTCTACCAATGAGCTGGGCTGGGCCACCACAGCCCTCAGTGCAGCTGCTTGCAGCCTCCCTGCTGCCTGCTGTGAGCAGCCCAGGCTCTGGCATGTGGCAGGGACCTGCCCAGAGGCCAGGTCAGCTGTGGCAGGAAGCTAGGAGGTGCAAACTGCTGCACTGAGGTCCATGGGGCCCCGGCCCAGCTTGTTGCAGGAGACAGGTGCACATTGGCCTCAGGGCATATGACGGGGAAGGGACCAGGGATGTGCTGCCATAAGGACTTGGCCCCTGAGGCATGCATGCACCCACAGCCAGTGACGAGTTGGACTGGGGCTCCACAGACCTTGATGCAGCGGCTTGTACCTCCCAGCTGCCTGCCACAGCCAGCCAGCCCAGGCTCTGGGCAGGTCCCTGCCACCCACCAGAGCCTGGACTGCTCACAGCAAGGAGGTGGCAAGCAGTTGCACAGAAGTCTGTAGAACCTCAGCGTGGCTAGCTGCTGGCAGCGGGTGCACATGTGCCTCCAAACAGACAGTTGGGGAGCCACAAAGGGCCCAATACTTGTTGTGGCAGTGCTCCTTCTCCATTGTCCAACCCATGGGACACATGCCAAGCAAAATACCTTTGCATGCCATGCTCTGGCATCTGTGCTGGGGGTTGCCAAACCCTGACCTAGGCACTCAGCAAGGAGTAGTCTGCAGTTAGCCAATACCACTTTGCTGATGCCATGCCATGCCACAGCAGGGTGGTGGAAAGAAGCAGCAGATGGGTCTTTGTGTTCTCTCCACTAGATCTTATAAATCTTCATTCCTGTCCACAGTGTGGCAGAGCTTCAAAACAATCTATGGAGAGTGTTGGTCTCCCAGCCTACCCTCTAGGCTGGAACGGGGTATGCAAGCTTGAATTCCTAAGAAGCTTAAGAGAGCTGAAACATAGGTCTCCCACTTCTTGGGGCAAGTACCCAGAAAGCTAAACCCTGAATGAATGCATTCAATGAATTAATAAATTAAACAGGGTTAAGCTGTTTTAGACTTGCTTTCACTTACTAAGGGGTATTTGCAGACACACGTTTACCATGCATCAGCTGTTCTGTGGGAAATCCCTGCCCATCAGATTGCTTTAATTTTATCATTTGACCATATCCTTAGGTACCTAACTCAACCTATGCTTTATGTAGAGGCAAGAGCAGCCTGTATTGTGGATTCCACTCTGTGGATCGGGTACCTAAAAGTTATATTCTACAGTATTTAACTTTTAGGTACAGATATCTTTTATTACATCAAGCCCTAACACTATAGGGCATGTCCAGATGACCCTTCCCCGGTGCCGAAGCATGCTGCATGCCCATGTGGGGAAGGCAGCACGGCAAGCTGCAGGGACCTGAACCCAGCTTTATGCCAGGTAAGTAGGGGGTTGGGGGACAGGCCCTGCCCAGGCCCCATTCATTCCCCCCACCCCCCCTCCACACTCACCAGCAGTAGCAGCAGCCTCCAAGGCTGGAGATGAGCAAGGGGACAAGCAGGAGGCTGGAGACAGCCAGGGAATGTCTCCAGGGGCTCGTCTCCAGCCTCCTGCTTGTTTCCCTATTCACCGCTAGCCTCCCAAGGCTGGAGATGAGCAGGGGGCTGGAGACAAGCAGAAAAACAAGCAGGAGGTTGGAGATGAGAAGGGGAAGGAGCAGGAGGCTGGGGACAAGCCCCTGAAGATGAGCTGGGGACTTCCCCTGCTTGTCTCCAGCCTTGGGAGGCTGGAGACGAGCAGGGGCACGTGCAGAAGGCTGGAGACGAGCAGGGGCACGTGCAGAAGGCTGGAGACGAGCAGGGGCACGTGCAGAAGGCTGGAGACAAGCCCCTGGAGATGAGCTGGAGACGTTCTCCTGCTGTCTCCAGCCCCCTGCTCATTCCCCTGCTTTCTCCAGCCTCCTGCTCGTTCTCTTACTCATCTCTAGCCTCCTAAGGCTAGAGACTAGCAGGGGAATGAGCAGGGGGCTGGAGACTAGTGGGGGGGCTGGGAGGGGAGCTGTAGCCCCTGGGTGGGGGCTGTGACCCTGCAGGCAGGTAGTCCATGTGCTGTGTCAGGGGGCTCTGCCCTGTGGGGGGCAGGGGACCCACCCCTCCTAAGCAGCCCCCACACCCACCCACACACTGACTGACATCCTCCCCACATCCCCCCCTCCCCCCTTCTCACCCCCTCCTGCAAACCCCACATCCCCCCCATCACAAACTCACCATGTGATAAGGAAACCAAAAGCAAATATTAAAACATAGATATTTAGGATTTATTTTATTATGATGCTAGAGAAACTGGTAGGCTTACAAATTGCTTTAACAATGTAGGCAGGCAGTGGGGGGAGAACCAGGTTCAACTCCGCTACAGCAGCCACCACCTCCTGCCAGGGGCAGGGGGATGCAGACAAGGGTCCCTTGCCCCATAGGCCTGACAGCTCGGGGCCCCTTCCAGCAGGGCTGGAGGTGCAGGAGCTGTGGGTGGGGGGCAAGGGGCACAAGCAGGGCCAGGGGGGGCAGAGGGAGTGAGGGGCACCAGCAGGGCTGGTGGGGTGTGGGGGGACCTTTCATTTTAATCATGGATTTTAGGGTTATCAGAGAATTTGTGATTTTTTCAAGCTGCTGAAGGATAGTTTGGGACTGAAACTGAGAGTTATAAAAGTATTTGGTATTAGACTTAATAAGTTCTTTGTTACTATAACTTTAAAAATGTAAATAGGAAATCATCTAATTCTTCAATTAAACCTCTCTGAGTTTAGACATCAAATTCACAATGCTAAAGGACTCATTTTCCAATTATTCAATTAGGTAAAAATCCTGGACTACAAGGAATTAGTGAATCCAGTTTTGGCAGAAGCTCTTGGTTGTAAGAAAGAGCTTTTTTTTAATTGATGTTTTATTAGAAGTTACTGAACTTCTCTTTTTTTTGAAGGTTAAAGCAATCTGGCCATGTTAGGATTTTTCTCAAATTACTTCACTCATGATGTCATCAAAATACCAAGTTTGGGTCTGGTACAGCACCACACACAAAATTATAATCATTTAATTACGACAAGATTTACTCATGTAATCACAGATTGCAAGACTGGACTTGTGCAAAAAAGTGCTGTATTTTTACCAGAGTAAATTTTTAAAATCTTTCTAGAACTTTGTTCTGCTTTAACTATTATTTATTATTTCTGGCCAACAGACAGATTAGGTTAGGTCTTTTATCTTTTTAGTTTCTTGTTCTGAACATTTTAATTAACTAGAACACCTTTCAATAATAGAAAAAAATAACAGTGTAAACTTCTGTTTCAGTATTACTGAATTTTAACTCAATTGCATCCACGCGGTAGTGATATTATTCCTATATATTTTCACATAGATGCTTTCCTTATGTGACTGGGAGTACCCCAAAATAATTTATTTGTAATACAATATCTTTAGCACCAAGTTTAGAATTCCAGTTTTGGCTCAGGATGCGTCTTGGGGATTTGTATGGTACAGGCACAGAAGTTTATTACAGTCTACTTAACAGACTATTGATTACAGCAAGGAAATAATTATACTGAACTGGAAGAAACCTGAACCTCTCTAACTCTATGCAGACATTAAAGTGTTTTTGACTTTATACCCTTGGAAACAATAACTGCTTACACTGAAAAGACTGGAACAATTTTATTGGACCTGGGAGAACTATATTTTTTTAGAGAGATGATACTGTAATTAACACACTGGGGTTGATGAACCCACAATCATCACATATTTTTAAAAAGCCACATGGGCATATAAGATCTTAGGTTGGAAACTGAGAAGGGAGGTTATGATTATACTCTATCTTGGTAATGAATACCTTGAAAATTAAATGTATCGATGTTAAATTAAACCATGATTCAAACTGGATGTATGCTGTGGCAAAAATATACTAATTAATTTTGTGATTAGAAGTATTTAACTCTCGGCTGCTGTTCAGAGAGAACACTAAATTTTATTTGCAACATTTTTCTAGGAAGTTGCAACTTTCAACTAAGGACCTAAGAGGCCTTCCAAAAGTTAAACCATAATAGATTATGACTGACTGATGGATAAATTACTTATACATATCAAAAGCATTTATGGGTAAGGTAGGGGAAGCCTACACCAAGTAGTTTCAGCCAGCTTCTAAGAATACAATGTGCCTTTAGGAAAAAAAGGCTTTAATTGAAAGGATGTGAGAGACAAAAATGGTCTTTTAAACAAGCCACAATACACAGCTCATGGGCTGCCAGACAAGAAGGAAACAATGTACTGATGCACATAAGAGTGTCAGGAATCACATGAGAAGGCTGTAAAACATTTACAGCTACACCTAAAGTACATGCTGCCTTAACGGACAGAGGAATATTGGATTGCCTAAAGATGACAAAAACTTGGACACTTTGTTATCCTAAACACAAGTACAATTTTTTTTCTTCTTTAAAAAAAGCTGTTGTCATTTTTCCTTATCAAATTCTTTCCTTATCAAACTTTTTCCTTATCATGAAAAAATTCTACTCTGAATATATATGGAGTAGAGACGGCATATTTCTTAAATGGAGAAAGCCTTTTGTCCTGGGATCCTACAGACATACAAGTCCATTGTACTTCAAGTGATTGTGAAGTATGCAAGATAAAATATGCTAACATTCCCTCCAACTCCCAAAACACTTGGTACATCTATAAATTAATTGTGGGTCATTCAAGTTCATTGCAAGTTATTCCAGGGTCAGGCCTGTCAGGCTGAGTACTCTCAGTGGCCACCTACTGACAGAGGAATAGCAATGCAGCTTGAAAGGGCTATCTGAATAAACACCTGGGCTGCTCCTGTTCTGATCTGGGTTAAAACCTGAGATGGCCAGGACCTCCTTATACGAGACATCTGTTCACAGCCACAGTATATTACAGGACACACAGTAAGATCCCTCTCTACCTAGTAAACAAACAAAACAAGGGAAGTTAAACAAATGGTCAACCCTCAATGTGACAAACAGATGTATGTCACCATGGGTGACGCGTAGGAGGTGCACATGGGTGCATGTAGACTCTGTGAGCTTGGCAATGCACCCCCTGTAAAAAGCACTGCTGACACTGCTGGCAGTGTCTGCAAGCAGCCATCACTCGCCACCATCCCCCTCACCGCCATGTTGGTCTGCAAGCAACCCCCAATTCCCGCTGGCTGCCGCTGAAGTCTGTGGGTGGTTGTCGATCGTCGTTTGCCACTCGCCACCTCCTCCCCCTTGCTGCCGCCACCACTGTGGCCGCCTGCGGGAACCTCCCTGCTCACTGCCACCACACCCCCGCCATCAACACTGCTGCCGCCACCTGCGGGCAGTCGCCATGACCCCCCAGCCTCCGGGGGCACGTGGTGTTCAGGCGTGCTGGATTTAAGTTAACTCTTTATTCAAGGGAGCAATGAAAGTGAACACAGGCATCTATATTTTGGGGGAACTATCATAGTAAAGAGTGGGAAAAGAAGGCCTTTGTATTTTTTATTCAAACATTTGTAGTTAGGAGTCATCTAGAGCATTCTTTTTGAGCTATTAAAAATAAATATTGTTTAGAAACATTGCATCTCAGGCTGTGATCGAGTAATGTCAGTCTGAGAAGGAGAAAAAAGCATCAATCCTAAATTAGGAGTGCAGGAGTTCTTCAGCTTAACAGTATAAACAATGGTTTTCAACTGGGGGGTCTGCAGATGTCTAAGGGGTCTGTGAAAAATGACTATGATAGATAAAAAAAAATGTGAATATGCACACTTAATTTGAAATTTTTTAGGGATCCTCAAAATTAAAAGAGGTTGAAAACTACTGCTATAAGATATAGCCAATACCACAGAAAGGAAATATGCCTGGAAAATGGTGAATTATGAAATTCTATTTGGAGGACTTTGAATTTCTTAGGCATCATTAGGATAGTTAACACTACTGAAACTAACAATCAATGCAGTTACATAAACTTGGAGAAAAGAGAGAAAATACTTGCAGATAGAGCAAGATTTTCATATACAGATAACAAGCGTCTCCTCATTCAAGCTTTTCAGGGTCTTCCTATTCAGGGAAGAGCTAGTTTATCCACCCTTTCATGCTCCACAGATCATTCATGGATGCAGACAAGACAGAACACAAATTAGAATTCTGGTTGTTCAACTCTCCTATGCGACTTGCCAGTTGCATCTGGATGTTTTAGTGAGAATAATTTCAGATTATGTCAGAAGGTTGTGTTGAAACAAAGCCCTTTCCAAAAAGCATTTACAAATTGTTGTTAGAAGGTGCAGAATTGGGGTAGAGGCTGTATTTAATTCATACTAGGAGATGTACATTCAGGAAGGTGAAGCTGAATACTACTGCAAATAAACCTAAACATACTATCCCTGTTGTTTATTATATGTACACTTTCATGATGGTCTCTGCAATGCTAACGAGGGACTTTAAAGTTTTCAAAACATAAATTTATAAGTTTGGGGGGTAACAACCTTCTAATATGAGAAGCATATAGAAGCAACTCTAGCCTCATATGCAATTTATTCTATATATTTTTAAACAAAGGCTTTTATAGGATACATCAGTTTTATCTATCATTTTGCTTGGTCCTGTAGAAAGTACAGACTTTACAAACAAGGTCATGAAGGATACTACATGCATGTAAATCATACTACAAAGAATATTTACCGCATGTGTTGACTGCAGAGCTAAGCGATGCAGCTCCAGTGGAAAGGCTACTTTTTGAAACTGCTGAAGTGACAGAAGGTGTAGTAGATGCAGGAGATGAAGTTGCTGTGGTAGAAGAGGCAGATGATGTTAACCGCTCTCCAGACTCCATATCTATTTAAAAAAACCCAAAACATAGCATTAAATATTAATTCTCCCTAAACAGAACGTAAATGACAAAGGTGTTATGGTGATACCACCTCTGAGAAGGTAAATACATATATACATTTAAGATAATTAACAAAGAAATACTTATTAAAATACAAACTTATAGTTTGTCAAAAATTAAATACAAATTAGGGAATCACATTCTCAGAAGATATAAAAGCAATATATATTTCTGATCCTTCTATACAATCCAACTGATTTTTATATTCGGTTTTCTCTTTTTCTTACTTTACTTAATATGTAGCAACACAACAATTTGCAGCTTCCCAGTATATTGGATTAAAAGTAACTGAAACATATCACTTTTACACATTATCAACTGGTACTAGTACAGTTCATGGGACTTCTGAGAACTGTGGCTACTATAAATAAGTTGCTTATTTTCTTTCCCTGATCCTTCAGGCGTGACAGGGACGGTGCAGTGTACTATAAATGCTAGGGGTGTGTGAAGTGGGCCGTATTCGATTCGAATTCAGCTCGATTTGGGGGACAGTGATTTGATTCGTTGATTTGGATCACTGTTCCGATCCGATTCGGCCGAATCAGAATCTGAAGATTTGATGCTGATTCGGAGTATTAGTCAGTCATAGACAGAGTTTTAAATGTTTTATCTGCATACCTCAAGGTACCACGCGCGGCTCGTGAACGCTGAGATGGTGGGGCGGATGGAGCGTCTCACAGGAGCATGGGGGGTCCCCAGCACACTTGGCGGCAGACCCGGAAGTGAATCAAAAGTACTTCCAGACCATTTCCAGGTCTGCTGCAGAGTGCAAAGGCCCCCCCCCACCCAGCGATTGACTGTGGGGGGACCCCAAGTGCCTCCCCAGACCCAGGAGGCAGCAGTCACTGAGCCGGGGGGGTGGGTCCCCCGCCGAGGACCTGGAAGTGGTCTGGAAGTGCTTCTGGTTCACTTCTGGGTCTGCCACCGAGTGTGCTGGGGACCACCCCCCTCCCCCCCCACACACTCCTGTAGGATGCTATATCCCACCATCTCAGTGTTTTTGAGCTGCCTGGTACCCTGAGGTATGTAGAAAAATCATTTAAAGCCGTGTCTATGTCCGAATCATCGAATCTCTCTGAATCAATTCAGACGGTTCCGATTCGATTCAGAGATTCAGCCACCGAATTGGACCGAATCGAATCAGTGACCAAAGCTTCACACAGCTCTTATAAATGCAGCTACATCTTCAATTTCTCCATAAACTGGAGCAACTGGTTGGCTGCTCCTATCATTCTCAGTGGATGCAACTGCCATGCTTTTGGCTTACCACTTGCCATTTATTCTCCCCTTCCTTCTGCTGTGCCACATTTCCAGCATTTGTAACCAATAGAAGCACCTTACAGAGTTAGAGGATGCACAGTGTTAACTCCAGAAGAGCTTTTATGTTTTAGGACACGTTCTGTTTCAGATAAGACAAAATTTCTAGGGTATGTTACAAAACTGATTTGTAAGCAACAGAGATAATTCCAGAATATTGTAAACATAAAGATCTTCAACAGAAGCATTAACAGGGTGGCTCTGTGTCGTGGGTAGCAGCTGCACCTGGGGCAGCATTAACTACCAAGGTGTTGATGGTGGTGGCCTGGCCAGCTGTTGTGGCAGCTATTTTTTCACACCTCCAGAAACCCCTCTCCCCCAAACAAAAAGTGGCACCTGTGGCCGCTGCCCCAGTCAGCCACTTCTGTTATGCTGCTGATCTTAAAGTAAGTTTGTTGAGGTATTTTAACATGGCACTTTGTATCACAAACTGTCTCAAACAATGAAATAAAGTATATAAACTTAAGGAAATGATCCTTCGGGCACAAAGCGAGATGATCCCTGTGTAGGGTAAAAGAGGGAAAGGGGCCAGGAGGCTTCCCTGGCTGACCGCAGAAATCCAGGGCAGCCTAAGGGCCAAAAGGGGAGCATATAAAAAGTGGAAACAAGGAGAGATCACCAAAGATGAATATACCTCCTCTGCTCGTGCTTGTAGGGAGGCAGTTAGACGGACCAAAGCTACCATGGAGCTGAGGATGGCAACCCGAGTAAAAGACAACAAGAAATTGTTTTTTAGATATATAGGGAGAAAAAGGAAGGCCCAGGGAGGAATAGGACCCCTGCTAAATGGGCAGAAACAATTGGTGACGGACAGGGGGGACAAGGCTGAACTCCTCAACGAGTTCTTTGCCTCAGTGTTCCTAAGCGAGGGGCACGACAAGTCTCTCACTGGGATTGTAGAGAGGCAGCAGCAAGGCACCAGACTTCCATGCGTAGACCCTGAGATGGTGCAGAGTCACTTGGAAGAACTGGATGCCTTTAAGCCGGCAGGCCCGGATGAGCTCCATCCGAGGGTGCTGAAGGCACTGGCCGACATCATTGCAGAGCCACTGGCGAGAATATTCGAGTGCTCGTGGCACACGGGCCAAGTCCCGGACGACTGGAAAAGGGCCAATGTGGTCCCCATTTTCAAGAAAGGGAGGAAGGAGGACCCGGGCAACTATAGGCCAGTCAGTCTCACTTCCATCCTTGGCAAAGTCTTTGAAAAAATTATCAAGGCTCACATATGCGAGAGCCCGGCAGGACAAATTATGCTGAGGGGAAACCAGCACGACTTCGTGGCAGGCAGATCGTGCCTGACCAATCTAGTCTCTTTTTATGACCAGGATACAAAACGTCTGGACACAGGAGGAAGGGTGGATGTCGTGTACTTAGACTTCAGGAAGGCCTTCGATACGGTATCCCACCCCATACTGGTGAACAAGTTAAGAGGCTGTGACGTGGATGACTACACAGTCCGGTGGGTGGTGAATTGGCTGGAGGGTCGCACCCAGAGAGTCATGGTGGATGGGTTGGTTTCGACCTGGAAGGGTGTGGGCAGTGGGGTCCCGCAGGGCTCGGTCCTTGAACCGATACTCTTTAATGTCTTCATCAGCGACTTGGACGAGGGAGTGAAATGTACTCTGTCCAAGTTTGCGGATGACACAAAGCTATGGAGAGAAGTGGACACGCCAGAGGGCAGGGAACAGCTGCAAGCAGACCTGGACAGGTTAGATAAGTGGGCAGAAAACAACAGAATGCAGTTCAACAAGGAGAAATGCAAAGTGCTGCACCTAGGGAGGAAAAATGTCCAGCACACCTACAGCCTAGGGAATGACCTGCTGGGTGGCATGGAAGTGCAAAGGGATCTTGGAGTCCTAGTGGACTCTAAGATGAACATGAGTCGGCAGTGCGACGAAGCCATCAGAAAAGCCAATGGCACTTTATCGTGCATCAGCAGATGCATGACGAATAGGTCCAAGGAGGTGATACTTCCCCTCTATTGGGCGCTGGTCAGACCGCGGTTGGAGTACTGCGTGCGATTCTGGGCACCACAATTCAAGAGGGATGCAGATAACCTGGAGAGGGTCTAGAGAAGGGCCACTCGTATGGTTAAGGGCCTGCAGACCAAGCCCTACGACGAGAGACTAGAGAAACTGGATCTTTTCAGCCTCCGCAAGAGAAGGTTGAGAGGCAACCTTGTGGCTGCCTATAAGTTCATCACAGAGGCACAGAAGGGAATTGGTGAGTATTTATTCACCAAGGCGCCCCCAGGGGTTACAAGAAATAATGGCCACAAGCTAGCAGAGAGCAGATTTAGATTGGACATTAGGAGGAACTTCTTCACAGTTAGAGTGGCCAAGGTCTGGAACAGGCTCCCAAGGGAGGTGGTGCTCTCCCCTACCCTGGGGGTCTTCAAGAGGAGGTTAGATAACCATCTAGCTGAGGTCATCTAGACCCAGCACTCTTTTTCCTGCCTATGCAGGGGGTCGGACTCGATGATGTATTGAGGTCCCTTCCAACCCTAACATCTATGAATCTATAAAGAAATATTTAGAAAAGCAACAAAATAATTGCCTTTTGATATGGAACATCTAAAATATAAACTGCTATAGCTAATCAAAGGCAAAAATAGAGTGGTCAGCAGGACTCAAGGACACCACCTTAGCTCCAACAATTCTGGGACTTTCTATGGCTCTACATAGGGGTTCTTGATACCCTGTAGTACTTAAATACCAATCTGGAAACCTAGGGCATGGAGTACCTGAACCTGAAACTTAACATAGGTCCATCCTGCCACAGTATTTTGTGCTACTCAGGCAGTAACAGCTAAGGATTATGCTGAAAACAAGCAGTTGGTGAGTATATGACACAATATCAGGTGGAAAAGCCACACCTGGATACACAGAACCCTGGGAATACCCTGGCATTAAAACCTCCGCATGATTTCTTCAGGATTTAGCCCGTAAGTATGGGGTTTAGAGTATAAGGATTAATTAAATGCTAACTATATTAAACAAATTGCTTCATCTTGAAGTGTCAAATTTCAATTATTTAAACTAACTGTAAGTACAGCTCTGTCTAATTGCAGATTATATTTTTTTCAAAGTCCACAGAATTATTTTTATTTTGTCTTGATTTTTTAAATGAAGATAAATGATTCAGTGCTGTTTTTGTCAGAAATTAAGTAGAGTGCTAGGAGACCAGCCTTTACAAATAAATATTATATTAGTGAGTGAGCATGTGTGCACTGCCAGTATATAATATTCAGAAAACCAGTGCTTAGAAGCTTGCTTGTGTTTCTAATAGCTTAGTATGCACAAAGATACAGACTACTTTATCCAAAGGAAAAGGAAGATAATTAGCTACTAACCCCAAATCTGCAAATATAGGTGCAATATAGGTACAATACACTAGGCTATTCAATCAATAGGTCTTATAGCTGTTTAATCATTAGTAGAGTCACATACACTGACTTGTGAATGTGATGGTCCAGAGGTATAAAAAGGCCACCTCTTCCCTGACCCTGCTCATTTTCTGTTTCCTATAAACAAACTGTAATACCCCAAAAGAAGCAGAGCATAAAGAAGGATCAACATGACTCTATAGACTCAATGTATTTGGAACACATTTGATTCCAGATAAGTAACCTATATTTCCTCCTTCTAAAGGTTGCAACTTTACAGTCTTATTAATTTTAGTGGGAGTTTTGTGACCAAATCCTCTCTTCTGCCTCAAAAATCCCAACCAAAGCCCTTCTCTTGTAAGCACTCTTGACTGCTCATAATAGGCCATCTGGGTAAGCTCTAGGCAAAGACAGGTCTTTTTTGTTTAAAGTTTCCCTCAGTGGCAACAAACCAACCATATTACCTCAGGAAGGGCTTGATCCTTTCTAAGTAATGCAGGGCCCTACTGACAGCTACTGATAGCATGCCAGAGAATGCTAGCCATCTGACTCTGAGGGACCAAATTCTTGATCAAATAGGATTTGAGTCAATAGAAATATGGCTACTTTTATGCAAAAGTTGTGGATGAGGATACAGCACTACCTTATCTCCGTGTAAGAAAGCTCCACAATTAGAGTGAGAATTTTATTCACTCTTTATATGTCCAAGAAGAGGCCAACACCCCAATGGTTCAAAATAAGGAGGTAGCAAAATGGTTAACACGCACCCCAAGGAGCTAGAGTGCTGATGTTTTTAAAAGTGAGGTGCAGAAGCAGAATAACTAGGAAAATGCTTTAGATGCAAGCTGTATCTACTTTAGCTGAATGGGGTTAAATTTGCAACCCTTAAAGGGGTTTAAAGACATCATAACTTACTATTATAGCTGAATCAAACTGATTTTAACCTACCGGTATAAAAATGAATTATACAGAATATGTAGCTATATTTAAGGGCACAAATAAGAAACCTATGGAAGCTTGAGTTACACGACAGAAGAGAACCCAATATATTAACTTCCACAAATGGAAATTCTCTAATGAGGAAACTATAATTTGATGCGTCTGAGCAAGTTATCTTTTACAGAAACTCAAAACATCACCTCCACACAGAAAAGCACTGAATGAGCTTATTGCTTTGGTTCTTTACAGCCTGATTTATTACACAGAAACTTTGTTTGCACAGCAAGATAGCAACATCCTATCTACAAATATGGAAAAAGGAAACTAGGGTTGTTGATGTGATGATTACACAAGTTTTCAATTGTATTTTTCCTCCAGGATAGGAAAAAGACAGCTTTAAAAGATGCAGGAGGTAAACATGGTAATCAACTATTGACCTCAGACTTTATGAAGACATAGCATTACTAAAATTTTAAAAGCTCCCATTTTAAATACAATACACCTTCTCACGATTCCTGTATGTACCAATAAAGAAGACACCTTCCAGATGGAGTTACTGAAGGGAAAATTCAACTGAGGAAGAACAGATGAAGATCTAATCCAAATAAGCTCCTACTTCTATAGCCAAATGCCCTTCTATGAACTTGCCATTACACATACATACTTGAGCTGCTGTTCTATCATTCCTTGTTCTACAGTGGCATCTGACTCTTCATGCACATTCTGCAAATTGTCCTATCGGTCCAACTCTAAGTTTATTTAAGTGTACAAATGCCCATTACTGTGGGCAAAAACATTACTCTTTATCTGACTACCAACAAAGTCCGTATTACTGATGGAACAACTAAGTCTGAACTTATCCTAACTTGATTTAAAATACACCAGATGAACAAAATGCAAACAAAACTTCCATAAATTATGGAGTAAATGCAAAGTATCCATATATTGACTAAATCAGGAGTGTCAAAGAGCTATCCTGCAGAGCCTGCAGTACTGGCCATGGGTCATGGACTGTACCCACACTCAGTATGTAAGGCCAGATCCAGCTGCACACAGTATTCAGGGCCAGGGCAGAGCCCAGGGCTGGAGCCCAGGGGTGCATGGCACACAGTAAACAGGGCTACCATGCAATGCACATGGCATGTGGCATTGTGGCAGGCATCCACACTGCTTGCACCACCCATTCTGGAGCACCCCTGCATGCTGGATCAGGCACACACAGCTAGCCTGTGGGCGGGCCCAATCCAGGCCACAGACTAGCTGCGTACCGCAACCAACCCATGGGGCCTGACAAGTTTGATACCTCCTAGACTAAATGAATTCTTCAAGTAATATTTAAGGCTATCCATATGTTACCATTAAAGTTTTTTTCAGACTTCTAATATTAGATGCCATGAGGGAATTTTTCCTAATTAGAATTTTTGGTTATGACATTGCTCATTGACAAAAAGAAAGGCAAAATTAAACATTCATGTGTACTGCCAATCTTAGTTTATTTTTATTATTGGATAAAACCTTTTGTGCTCTTCAATTCTTATAAAGAAAACCCTGCTCCTCTTCCTCAGTCTTCTTGAATATAATAAAAATAGTATTTAAAAAACTTCTTATTCATTTTGACAAATTTTAAAAATATGAACTAAACAAAAGAAACTAACAACCCAGCAAGCAATCCAGAGTTTTGATCCAAGTACTGACATTTCTGATAAAAAGGGATCTGGGTTTTCTGTTTGCCACAGAAAAATGTGGTAAAACCTGTTTTTTCTCTTTTAAAGGAGAAAAACATGGGAGACGGTACGCTTCCCCTTGCAGGCTGGCAGAGTTCCAAAGCTGGAATGGGCAGGGAACGGGACTCACTCTCATGGGAGGGACATAGCACACAAATCTGGGGGGCAAAGGCGGGCTGCCTGCTGTGGGCCACCTCCCATCTGAGCCCCGGCTGCTGCCTGTGGGAGGTGGCAGCTGCTGCAGTGGAGCAGTGTGGAGCCCAGCTCTCCCTCCCCCTGCCCCATAGGTGGCATGGCCAGAGTGGAGCCCATCCAGCAGGGGGAGCAGATACGGTCTGCCTGCTGCGGGCTCGGGGCTCCCTGCCCTCCCCCTAGGACCTCCACAGCCCAGTGGGCAGGACCTGGCATGGCAGACTGGGACTGGGTGGAGAAGCTCAGTGCCACCACTGCAAGCCCCGCTCCACCATGGCAAGGTGCCCCCTGCCGGCCTGGTACCAGCGAGGGTGGCAGCACTGAGTTGTGCCCCTCACTGCTGCTGGGTGGGCAGGGGACACCTTGCCATGGCAACACAGAGCTCCCAGTGGCAACACCACTTCCCTGCCTGGTCCTGCTCTGCCCTGCCACACTGGGTCCTACCTACTGGACTATCGAGGCCCAGGGGGAGGGCAGCAGGGCAGGAAGCCCCAAGCCCGCAGCAGGCAGACCATATCGGCTCCCCACACCCAACGGGCTCCACTCTGGCCATGCCACCTGTGGGGGGGAGGGGGGGAGCTGGGCTCCACACTCTGCTCTGCTGCAGCAGCTGCCACCTCCCACAAGTGGCAACCAGGGCTCAGGTGCTGCTGAAGGTGGGGCAGGGGGCTGCAGACCCAGGACCCTGGCTCCATAGCCCTAGCAGCTTGGGGACCCTCTAGCAGGGCTGGGGGTGGGGAGTGAGGAGCAATGGCATGGGCAGGGCACCAGCATATCAGGGCTGAGGGCTGCTCAGTGCCACAGAGCGCGGGGGGGTGGAAAGCAGCTGCAGCTGGACTCGCATCCTGGTAAGTGAAGGGGGCAGGGGAAGCTCTGATTTTCCATGATAAAAAAAAAAAAAAAAAATCTTATGCCAAAATGTATAGGTATTTAGATTTTACTATAGTGACTAGTGAATTGCCTGTCAAGAATGATGGCAGGGATGAAGGGGACAGGTGAGGCCAGTGCCACGCTGCCACCAAGAAGCAGGGCCAGGGGGAGCAGGAGGGGAAGGCTGAGGCCAGCACTGCTGGCCTCACCCACCTGCTCTGCCCCCTCCATCATTCTTGATGGGAAATTTGTCCTGCACGCACCACTGGCTGGAGCTATGTCCTCAAAACTGTTATGGACAGACACACAGCCAGACGAACTAAGCCCTTTATACATATATAGAATTGAGGCACTGGTAGGCTTCCAAATTGCTTTAAAATTGTAATTGTATCAATAAAATATTGTGTTCAACTGATAGATAGATAGATAGATAGATAGATAGATAGATAGATAGATAGATAGATAGATAGATAGACTGCATTTTAATCACGGAAAAAATGTGGATTTGAGGGGTTTTAATCAGAGAACTTGCAAGTTTTATCAAAGAAAACCAGGATCCCTGCTGATAAATTTAGAACTTAGATAATAACATTCTGTTCAAAGAGACATGTATAATTTTGCTTTTAAATTAAGGAAAACCTTAATTATGTTTAGTTAGTTTATTACTCTAAACCACAGCAGATGGCTGACACTGTAAGAGATAATCCCTGAAACAGTCATTAGAGGGCATCAGCAATAATTAGACTTTAGCCCTAATGTCTTCCTTGACTAAAAAGTCTATGAAAGTTACAATAAACTTTACTATTCTCTTTGTAACATTCAACAAGTGTACATTTAACTTTTGTTCTTCTCCATTAGATGTTGCCAGCTAATATTTATATTTGTTAAAATTATCCTATTAAAAATAACATACTTTAGATGATGTAAACTTGCACCAAAGAAGTTAAATTGAGAATACAATTATTTTTTGTTTCCCAGGAGTACATTAGTGGTCTGTGCTAGTTTCCTTAAACACTGTGCCATGAATGCAAGTTTATCTTCCTGGTTGCTTAGCAATGAACTATATTTTCTAAAGTAAATGAACAATTTGTAAATGTAATTGAATCAAATGAAGAGGAAAACAAACTAAACTACATGTAGCTTTTATTAGCAAATTTAGTCTTTTCCTTTCACTTGTAAAACACCCCCCAAAAAACCCTTCAAATAATAGCTGCCTAACAGCTCTGTAATAACAGAAAATACAGAAATAATCCTAAAAAACTTGATAGGAAATATTTTCACATTAGTCCAGGAATACCAAAGTTAAGGTTGGAGGAACTAAAACTTGCTATAACCTATATTCAAGTTTTTAGACTCAACATACAGAATAAAAAGTAAAAAGGCTTAGTTTTGAATGGATCTCTCTCCCCTAAGGAGGAGTCTGAACATAGAAGTCCAGATCAATGCCTGGTGGGATGTTTAAATACTATGCAGAAAGATAAAATACTAAACGCTTTACTTATTATTACTGATCCTCCATTTAAACATGACCACGTTACAGATGTTTCTGTATCTTAAATAACTAGCCTTAAGCCAGTGGAAACAAGAGTCCAGAATGTGGTGGTTAATAAACTACATTTTTTTTTTTTTGCCTTTCAGTGGCTTAATTATTTCCTAGGCAAATTTATATTGACTATATTTATAACATGTAACTACTTAACAGTTAACCAGGACTCTATTTCACAAGTTTCTGTCACTTGTAGCCCCATGTGGCAAAGCATTTAAGCCCATTGTGTTACCTTCTGAAATGTAACCATCCCAGCTGACGCTTACATGACTCACTTACATGTATACTTGGTTACAGCAGCCCAAGAACTCACTTCTTGCAGGACAGAGCTCCAAAATACACACATGGTGTGAAGTACTATCAATTCACACAACAGCAGCAAGTGAATAAGTTTAAATGACAATACTGATTTGGAGTGTAGGCTTATTTTATGAAGTCAAGTCCAAAATCCTGCTTGCACTTTCTCCAGCCCAAAAAGGCAGGCAGATAAGTACAGGTAGGCAGCAGAGTCAATGTAGGGGACTGCATACCTGGCAATAAGTAAAGATACTATGCTGTTTTGACAGCTTTGGAAGGAAACGTATAAGAGAAACAGCAACAACGTCCGTGGACACAATGATACCGGCCAAAACCCCATTACAGGTGAGGACTGAACTAGCCACAGAAGAATGCAGCTACTGACAGGAGTTGCTCTCAGTGATCCTTTGCAGCCTTGGTCCTTCAGCAGATTGCCTTATCAAAGACTCCTTCGGTTCTACTGTGCAAATCCTGTTTCTAGGTTTTTATACCAGTGACAGATTAGATCTTTTTCTGCCTAATGAGATTGTATAAACTCAGCTGAGTAAAAATGTTGCTAGTGTTAATTAGTGTTAATGTTTAATGTTTGTACAGCGCTTCAAAAACATAAGCACTACATAAGTGTTACTGTCACAGGGCTACATTGTAGTAATATCACCTTTCACAATTTACGTAGTATCAGTACTTCCAATAAAAAAATTTGTAGGAAAAAAAACACTAAAACTTGGGAAAGTTTGAACAATAAAATATTTCAGTAAACTCCATCAAAATTTTCCTGTAGGTTTCTGCAATTACTTTCTTACCATACCAATCACCAAGGTAACTTGTGTCAAGGAACATGTTAGTTACCTGTAATCTTTGCTCTTGAAAGACAGCAACATGAGCCTAAGAGCCAGGATCTACTGTGCAAGAGGACAGGTATATAGTGACACTTAACTCACATTTCTCTAGAGGTTTCTTCTTTCTAATCATCATATATGATTTAGTCTGTGATAAAATATTTCATTGTTTGTTGCATCAATTCATACCTGTGGAAGCAGCCATCATATCACAGACACTATAGGCTGAATCATGCAACTGAGTTGTCCTTATCAATGTAAGTGTCCGATGCCACATAAGAAATCAGAACTTGCTCATTAATTTGACATCAGCACATCTAGTTGGGATACTGACTGAATAAGGAATTAGCTGCTATAGTATTTTGGTAATAAATGATGAAGCACAAAATCACAATATCATTTTCTTAAGTTTGTCTTATGAGCACTACATCTCTTGCATAAGTTCAGAACGTGATCAGAGAAAACAATCATGGGTATGACATTTAAAAATGGAATCTCAGCTCAAGCCTTTTTTGTTTTGACAAAAAATATATTTTACAAACAGGATGGTAATTGGCTGAGTTATTTTAATATTTTAACTAGAAATCTGCCTAAATTCAGACTTCCGTGCATCCATAAGCTTACATTTTTATTATGTTCTTTAAATGTTTTGCTTATAATTGATGTACGTCAAGAATATTGTGGACAGATGCTGAGACAGTTTCTCTACACAGGTCATCCCACATATCTCATTTAATACCTCCAACACCCTCCCCAATTCCCTAGACTTTTACCGGATCACAGACTTGCTTATTACCCAAAATTGCAGCAAACTGAAATTATTAATTTGGTGGACTAGGATTAAGAAATTTGATCCTAATTTTGTACCTATGGAAGTCAATGGTATAAGTACTTTTATTTGAGGAATAAAACTACCTGAACTAGGCACACATATACCTCAGAAACCTAAACAGAGCATTAACTGTAAGGGTTTGAATATAAAAGGCCAGTGCTCCTTTGAGAGGGACCTGCTACTTTATGAAATCTTTGTTCTAAACAGTAATTAAAATAAGGATCATTTCTAGATTGATCTAAAAGAACATGTTACCCAGATCTAGACAATGAATAGCATTTTTAACAATAAATGTCATGAGAGATGCATATTAAGAGATTATCAGGATTTTTTTGCTAAAATGATTTTCTAGCAGAAATCCCATTTAAGTTTCTCGTTTTCCATTGGGGAAAACCCAGTATGAAAAAATGCAAGTTAGTCAGACCCAAACAAAAATACTAGTTTCTTGTACAGTTCACTCTTCAACTGCTTCCTCTTACAGTGCTGCTCTGCTCCAGGAGACGTATGCTTTGGGTACCTCAAGCTCTTCTCTCCTACCGCTATGCTACAGACCTAACACAGTCTCTCCTCAGACCAAACCACATGATGCATCAGAGTACACAGGGGGATGGAGATGTACTCCCTTCAAGGAATCCATCCAAAGGAGCGAACAGCAGCAGCTAGCACTAAACTCCCATAAAGTAATGTGGCCATGAAAAAAGATGCCTGAACAAAGATGCCTGATCAAAGTGACTGAACATTTAGTCAATTTAACAAACCAAGATAATACATTTTGACTCAGGAAAGTAAAAAAAAATTCTCTTCAGATTGATCAAAAATGCCTGCAGTGATTTGGGGAAACTTAAAAATTCCATGTGGAGTTATGGATTTTCTATATACGAGAGAGACCATGCAAATAGGCGAGTGCATGCTTTAGCAAGCTGCTGTTGAGTGGACGTGTCACCCTTTACTTCCTCTGTTTTTCACCTGTATATTAGGCTGGAATTCCAAAAGGGTGGTGTGGCACAAACCTAACAATACAGGGCTGCTGAATAATTATAGCCCTCTATCCAAATATGAATCCCATAGACAATAAGCTGAAAAAAGGAAAAAGAGAACTGGTTTGTCAAGTACATGTTCCCTAGGCACTGAAGTTACCTGGTGATCACCTACTAGGACTGATCACAGCAGCCTGGCAAGAGGAACTTAATTTTTGTAAGAGGGCAGAGCTGTTCTTAAAGAGCCATTTTCTTCAGTTAAGGATGAGAAGGGCTGCTACACAAGGAACACGGACTAAAACACAGACCAACCCCCTTCTAGGGACTTTCATGGAAGGTTAAAATATAGTGAGGGACACTATTTTCAAGATTATTGCTGTTTCCTAAATGATGCATTTCTTGTTGATTAAATATTAATGGTGTGTTTAGAAACTTTGGTGTGCAAAACCTGTGTGTGGCAGAAGAATTAAAATGTAACAGGGTTACATAAAAAGCTAAAATGCAACAGGGACAGCTTATATAGTAGTTTCATAGTAGCTAGGGTCAGGAGGGACCTGAACAGATCATGTAGCCCAAACCCCTGCCACAGGCAGGAATGAATGCTGGATTCACAAGACCTTCACAATATCTTCTATGGGATTCTGAGAAAGGGCATACTTAAGCCCAAGGGAAGCCTGAGGAGTTTAAGCTTAAATGTAAAAACACTTGGGGATGGTTCAACTTCTGTCAGGGGAGAGATTAAGGGGAGAAAGTAAGGATCTATACCCCAAAACAGGGGGACTGCCTAGATCCTGTTCAGACTCAAGCAGCTGGATCCCCTGACAGTAGGGTTGCCAACTCTGGCTAAAGCTATTCCAGACTCCCCCCCCAAACAACAATGTCATTAATAGGGGTGTACTGGAAAGAGATTTTTTTGGGCTGATACTGAGGGCCAATTTTTAACAAGCCGTATAGGCCAATACTGATCCAATTGCAAATATGCAGCTGGACAGCTTGGAGAGCAGCATGCATTTGGTAAGTCTGTTGTGGAAAACAGGGTGTGGGGGAAGGGAAGGGGCATGGGTGGCCAGATCAAGGCCCGCACGGTGAGGAAGGGAGTGGGGCTGGGGCAGGTGCCGAGCACAGGATGGAGCTGCAAGTGGCTCATCGCGGGGGGGCAGTTCCCACTGCTGTGTGTACCCTGGGAGGGCATGGGGGGCACATGCTCCTGGATCTGGACACGGGGAGAGGGCAGGCTGCCACTGAGGGCTGGGGCAGTGCTGAGCCAATTGCTGATACTGTCAATTTTCCTTACATCGGTGTTGATCCAATATGTGATTGATGTATTAGTGCACCTCTAGTCATTAATCGGACAGTTCAAACCGTTCACAGTATCAATCTCCTGGATTGCTTTCAATAGTCACCAGGAGATCGATGCAGTTTCCAGTAGACTCCCAGCCAATCTGGGAAGGTTGGAAACCCTGACAGTAGCCTGTGTCTGAGTGCTTGATTCTGTCACAGAGCTAAAATTAAATCTCTCAGCACATCAGAAATATTTTTTTTCAGAATTTGTCATTCAAAAAATAATTTTATTTCCCCGCTATTACAGCTTAATGTCACAACCCAAAGTTGTGATTTGTTGTTTGCGTGTGCTTCGGCATCGCTAAATTATTTTTCCTGCTAAATTGCAGCTTCTTTGCACGGTAGAGCTCTCTGCTGCAGAGGAGAGCTCTGGTGCAACGAAGTATTTCCCGCCAGATTTGTAGATTTCTTTGCACGCCGCATTTCTTTTTGCATTTGAGAGGTGCTCGGTGCAAAGAGTTCCCGCCATTTGTATTCAGATTTGCGCCACATTATTGGCCGATTCTGAGTAAAGGCACACGTGGCAGCTAGCTATTGGCTTGCTAGCCGTACAAAAGGCTTGGGTGGTTTCCGCCTGAGTCGGAGAGAGAGGAAAACTGGAGGGAGAGAGAGAACTCGCCAGGAGGAGGAGACTTTGCGCTGTGTGAAGATCTCTAAGTGATGTGGACCCTTACGGACCCAACGCGCCTCTCTTAAGGCGGCAACAGAGGTCTAAATAGCCTTTGGCCTCTCCCCGTTGCTGAGCGCAATCCTAGACGTATCCCTTTCCTATAAACCCAAGCCGGATCCGCGGAGCCTTAACAACTCCGTGGTAGAGGGAACCGAACCAAGCCCGCGGAGCTTTAATGACTCCGGGGAAGATTATTATCGTACGAACCCACGGAGATTCAGCCACTCCGGAGGGAACCGAACCCACGGAGCCTTAACAACTCTGGGGGAACTGAATCCACGGAGCCTCGACAACTCCGGGTAAAAAAGCTGACTTGTAATCCTCCAACGGGGATTCAAGCGGAGCTATGCCTGGAAAGCTGTCCAGCCTACACCACTACCATCTTTTGGTGTAAGTAAACAATCTTTTAATCAACCACTACGCTTCCGTAATCAATTCTAGTTCGCCGCGGTCTTCTCTGGCCCCGCGTGCCCGGGCTGCTGGCCACAGCCCGTGTGCGCAAAGACGGGCCCCGGCTCACCCCCGGTCGGCCCGCACACTTAAGTATAAGTGTAGTAGACTTATACAGGCCCGATTATCCACTCAGTTCTAAACAGCATGAAAAGGCATTTCCAGGCTCTACAGAAAAGACCTAACTTGTCCTTTCCAAAGAATTTTCTTCAGATGTTGGGGAAGGCACTTTTAGAACTGGTACCATGGCCAATTTTGACATCATGCCTTCTTACCATGAAAAAGGATGATAGTATCTAGCCTGTTATTCATGCCCCTGCTTTCCTGTAACTACTTGGTCTATTAATGAGGTTTGTGCAGGGAGTGCACAAATGCTAGCTATATCAAAACTTTCCAAAACACATCAAGTACTTTCATTCTCAGTTTTCTGCTGACATACTCAAGTATATAACAGAAATTCTATCGCTAACACTAAAAGTAAAAACTGCTAGAGGGAACCCAAACCAAAATCTTATGTACCAAAATTCATGTGGAGAGCAAAATTAAAGTATTGAAGGATAACAGAACAAGAAATAAAAAGTAAGCAATTTCAAAAGCATGCTTTTTCAGCATTTTCCCTTTGGAACTAACCAATAAAAACTTGTGTTCCTACAGGTTATTGCAATTAGAATTGCAATCAGAATCAGAAGGTATTATGAATAATCTCTATCCTTCTGCATTTCAGACATTCGAAGTCCAAACTTTCAATGTACATCTTATGTTCTTCAGAACAGTGTTTATATTGCAAAAAAAGTTGTGTAAAATTTTCTATTTGTTTCCTATTTTTAAACTACATATTAGATTGGTATCGAACAGCGCTGGATAGTTTTGAAGGACATTTTTAAGACTACGCAGTTCTAATGAACTAATATGTTGTCCCATGTTGCCAAATACCTTCTAAACAGCACAAGGGGGTTATCAAAGTCCCCTTACATATTACAATTCAAAAGATTGTTCACATAAAAATTATGTTGGTAGAAGTATGGCCTTCATGTAAGAAGCTTTATAGATGAACTTACTGCTAAGAGGATGCTGACAATGGCTATGTACATGCATTCAAAACACCTAGGACAATTCTCCCAGGCTTGTTTTCCTAAGAGAAAAACTGACCTATGCAGAAGTTCAAACAGAGAAGCAAAGAGCCTGCAGTGCAGACACTGGGCTGCCAGGGGTCCCTAGAGCACTCAGCCCAGAGAGGTTTGCAAGCTCTTTTTTTTTGTTTTTAAGTGGATGTAGAAAGGGATCATCAGGGTGAGGGAAGGTGAAGCTGGGATCTATGCCATGCACAGAAGAGTCTTCCAGCCTTGCCCCTCCCCGGTGCTGTGCTGGAATGCAGCTAAGGTTGGGCAGGGCATACGGTTGTATGTTTTGCTGCACCCACACGCTGCAGTGCAATTCAGGCAGGAAACAAACCAGGAGCAGAACCTGCCCTCTAACTGCTTCAGCCCTAGGCTTTTTCAGCCCAAAGCTCTCAGGGGGAGTGATCTGCTCACTGCTTGACTGGGACTGACACACACTCTCTCCCCTGCAGTGGGAATGGGGATAGGAAAGCAAAAAAGCACATTGGTTGCCTGTCTCCTGAGAGAGATTCTCTGGGGAGCCACTTCACTCAGGTTGTTCCTGAGTTATATTTCTCCCATAGTGGCCATTTTTACTCTGGAAGAAAAATTACAAACTTATGTACACTCATGATTTGTCCCAAGAGAGCAGGGGCTCTCCCTGGGGGAAACAGAACATCTGTCCAAGCCCAGTGCATATATTTTTAACTTGATATTTTGGTTCATGTTGGAGTTCTGAAAAATCTACAATCTGCATTGGACTTTTCAATACATGCAATCATATGTTAACAATCTGAAGCTTTTTGGTACTATTAGTGTTAGGACCAGAATAAAAAACCTGGATTAAACAGGAATATAGGAATATCTGAATTTCCTATATGCACATTTCTGAAAATGAAAAAGATAATGACAAATAGTAACATTTCTATGGAGATGAAGTTAAGTGTTTTGGAATGCTATGTTATACCAAGCCTCATGTATGCATCAGGATGCTGGACAATAACACCAAGTACGGAAAAGAGAATTGAAGCAAAGGAGATGTGGTTCTTAAGGCACATCTTGGAGGTAGGTTGGACAAGTCACACTTCAACTGAAGATATTTTAAAAGCAAGCTGCAGGAAAAAGCTGCTGATTAACATCAGAAAGAGACAGGTGAAGTTTCTCAGACACGTTATGAAGAAAGGGGACATTGAAAATCTGGTCGTAACTGGAAAGACTGAAGGAAGAGATCATGGAAGACAGAGGTTGACTTATGCCAAGAGTCTAAATGGATGAATGTATCAACTCTGGAAATTCTGTATGCCTCGAAGAGCAGAGATCTGTGGAAGACCATGGTCACCAACATCCTGCTTGGATATGGTACCTAGAGAGAGATAGGAATATCAAAACTACCATCTATCTACCCCAGTATCTTGTCTCTGAAAGTAGTCATCTACCAGCTTCTGCACAGGAAGGTAAAAAGAAACACTGCAGTAGATAACTTTGGAAAAAGTCTGCTCATAGTAAAACTTCGGAGCTCAGTATATAGCTTGATAGAAAAGTTTTGTATTTATCCCAAACCTCATGTATTTATTTACTATGTAGCACATACCTTTTTTTTTTTAAATCCATGAACATCCAATCCCTATTTTGAATCCTGCTAAAATCCTGAAATCAACAACATAATGTGCCAATTCATTTCATGCCCTAATTTTGCACTGTGTGGTAAAAGTATTTTATTTAGCTCAGGTCATCTTTTGTTTATCTTTCTCAGTACATTAATTCTCTTGTACACTTTATCATAAATTCCTCACATTCTCCTCTCCAAAGTAAACAGTCAAATTGTTTTGATCTCTCCTCCTATGAGGATTCTGACACATACCTAATTTCACTGTCCATCTCTGAACTTTCATTATCATCTTCTTTCTCATAGGGGTGCACCGATAAAGATTTTTTGGGCCAAAACCAATGGCTGATTATTAATGAGCCATATAGGCTGATACCGATCCTATTGCCAATATGCAGCCTGGCAACTTGGAGAACAGCGTCCAGAGGGCAAGTCTGTTGAGGGGAAAGGGCGGGGAGAGAGAATGGATGTGGGGGGGCAGGTGGAGGCCACTGCGGTGAGGGAGGGAGTGGGGCTGGGGCAGAGGCAGGCACTGCACAGCTGGGGCAGGGCACAGGATGGAGCCGTGAGAGGCTTGTCCAGAGGGCTTGCGGGGGGTGGGGTGGATCCCATGGCTGTGCACACCCCTGGGGGAACTACGCGGGGGGGGGCACATGCCCCCCGGATCTGTGTGTGGGGCGAGGGCAGGCTGCTGCTGCGGGATGGGGCTGGGGCAATGTTGGGCTCTTCCCAGCACGGGGGGTTGGGCTGGGGCTGTGACCCCTGGATAAGCCATTTGCGGCACCACCCTGCCTCATGCTGCTCTCCCCAGCTGGACACTGCTCTCCAAGCTGCAGAACTGACTGTGTGGATGCTGCAACTGCGCACATCCACACAGCATTTATTGGCAACATTATCAGCCACAACAGGCAAAAAAAGCCGACTGCCGATAATGACAATTTTCCTTTAATTAGTGCCAGTACAATATGGACCAATGTATTGGTGCACCTCTACTTTCTCAGGAGTAGGCTCAACTCAAACCCAGCATTCCAGGTAAACACATGCTACTGATTTATATAATAGTACCATTATATAATACCATTATAATTATTATTGGTAATGGTACCACTATATAATACCGTTATATACCATTTTATAATAATTTATATAATGGTAACGGTAATATTTTCCACCTAATTTATTACACATGCTAATACTTTGTTTGTTTCGACTACTGCTGTACATTAAACAGAACAGAATGCTACCCAGTTTTTTTCTTTCAAAGAAACCAAGCTAATTTAGGAACTTGATTAATCGGGTCCACTGAAGCATGGTAATTACCATGCTCTGGCAGACTCCAGTGACTCATGTATCAGCATCCCCACACTTAACCATAGCGGTGGGGGAGCTTTATCTAATGCTCTCTCGACACTGTTACACAAGATGCACTGGGCGCTTCAATTAAAGTGGCTCTCAAAGCATGTATATAAATGCCCTTCTATTCTAGTGAGAAATCCATATAAGATGTGTGCTTTTTCCATGTACTCAATGTACCACATTTTGTACATTTAAATTTATCAAAGTCTCTACATATGTTCAGAAACCTAGAGGGACTACCAGGAACAACTACTGAAAACATAAAAAGGTAGCTCCATTCCATTTTTAGCATTGGCATTAAAATCTTGTATGAGAGAGACATATGCTACTTATCCCCAGACGACTATTCCAAGATCAATAGAAGAGAACTTGGTTATCTACAAACATTACAAAATTACAAGAGGAAATATCAAATGGTGGATGCAAACACTATGAAAAGACAAATTTTCAGGTAGGACAAATCACCAGCTGCTTCTGCACTTGTTCCTTCACCAATCTGGAGGTGGAATCTTTCTTCACCTGCAATATGATCTAGATCAGGGCAGGCAATTATTTCAGGCGGAGGGCCAATTACTGAGTTTTGGCAAGATGTTGAGGGCCACATGGGAAGAAGCCCTGATGTCGGTGCCCCACCCCCTGGTTGCCATCTTGTGACTGGAAGTCCCACCCCCTAAACCCCAACCTTTGCCACCAGAAGTCCCTCCCCTTGCCCCCGGGAGTACGCCTTTCAGCAAGGGGTTTTGCCATCTCAGAACCAGAAAAATACCAAATTATATTCTAAAAGTCAAACATCTACAACATTTATTAATGTGATTTCAAAAAATATTTTTGTCCTGATTTACATGTGTTTGTGTAGTGTACATAGAGGTGATCACACAATAGCTTAAAATAAAATCTCTGGTATACTGTGGGGGAGTTGGGAGAATGATGGGGGGTGGATATAAGTTTATGGAGGGCTGTGGATGTGTGGGTATGTGGGGTGTGGGAGAGGGTGTGGGGGTGTGGATAAGTGTGGGGTGAGAGAACATGTGGGTGTGTGTGTGGATATGGGACTTGTGGGATGGAAGAGTGGCTAGGGTGTGAGGAGGTGTGGGGGTCTGCATGTATGGCAGGTGTACTTGTGGGACTTGCCCCCCCCCCACACACACACACACTCTGTGCCTCCCAAACTACACACACATGCACACTGTCCCCCTCATTGCTCTCTCTCCCTCCCTCATTGCACACACACGCTTGCACGCGCGCGTGCGCGCACACACACACACACACACACACATTCTGTCTCTCTCTGTGCCTCCCTCACTACACTCTCTATCTCCCTCCCTCCCTCATTGCATGCACGCACGCATGCGCGCGCACACACAGACATACACACACGCACACACCCTCCCGCTCTTGGCCCTAGGGTATTGGTGTGGCCCTGTGCTCCTGTGGTTCAGCAATGCAGCCCAGGGCCACGTGGGGCTGAAGCAGGCGGGCAGGGAAGCAGTGAAAGCCTGGGCAGGCAGAGACTTTTGGGTGGGGGGATGGGAGGGGGCTGGGCTGGCCTTGTTGCTGGCTCCTCCTGCTCCTATCATCTTTGACAGGCAGTCAGGAGCAGATAAATATTCATTTTCTAAAATTTTTAGGGGCCCTGTGGGCCAGACCAAATGGCCTGGTGGGCTGAATCCGACCCACAGGCCATATTTTACCCACCTCAATCTAGATTAACTGCTGAGCAAACCTACGGGACAAAAAGGTTCACTTCCATAATCATATTCAGCAAAATTCAGTCTGGTAGGAGCTGGGACTTATTTCACCCTTCATGAACACAATCTCTCTGGGCAAGTACACACATTAGAAAAGAACTGCAAACTTCTGATTTGTAACACAATGTGTACACAACTTCACAACTGCCCTACAACAAGGATATCTCTTCCAAAACTGTTAAGAACCACAATGGAGTCATCTTCAAATAAAAATGTAACTCCTGTTTCCTTTTAATAAAGTATTATCAAAGCAACACAAACAAAAAAATCCACTCAATTTGGGCAATAGATAGGCATAGAGATCTTACTGTATTTAGGTCAGAACTAGGAACTGACAAACTAGTGGCCCTCTCACCCATATCTGTGACACCGGCCAACATCAGATATTTCCGAGAAGGAACACAGAATCAAAGACCAGACAATTATGGAAAAAACATAACGGAAATTTCTTCCTCAATGTCAATAAAGCATAAGGCTTTATATACCTTAAATGGTTATTACATCTAGCATCTTACACAAATTCCACAGCAATAAGCCTGGACCAAGCTCCAAGATAGATAGGTTTCTGGAAAATGTTATTTTGCCAGGATAGGGAGAGCTGACAAAGCTACTCGCAAGAAGTTAGTATTGCAGAAACATAGTCTATTTTGATCTTCCTAGATACATCTTTAATTAGACTCCAAGTACAGTAAAGCATTTAAGCATGTAAGTAGTCCCATTGACATGTAGAATTGTTCTGATGGACTAGAGCCTTAAAGGGTAAAAGGTGGGGCAAGTTACAGCCTATGGCAGTGCAAAGTTGTCAAACAAATAATTTAGACTAAACAAAAGTACTAAAAAAACCCTTCAGCGTTGAAGGTGGAATGCAAATCTAACATTTGAATGTTTTAAGGTTTATTAGTTTTAAAGACTAGGGACAGAAGTTACACACAAACCTTTTTAAGTAATCAGAAACTGGTTTAAACTGCAACAGAACAGAAGCTCAGTGCACATAAACTAGTTTCAAAATGACCGAAACTAGTTTAGGATAAATCTGGTTGAATGTAGTATCAGACTTAACTGATTTAAAAATGTGGACATTGGAGTCAGAAGCAGACTGGCCAAGTTCACCGATGACACCAAACTTTGGGGCAAAGCATCCATACCTGAAGACAGGAGGGCCATCCAGGCTGACCTGGACAGGCTCAGCAAATGGGTGGATGAGAACCTGATGGTGTTTAACACTGAAAAATGCAAGGTTCTCCACCTTGGGAGGAAAAATCTGCAGCATCCTTATAGGCTCAGCAGGGCTACGCTAGTTAGCACTACGGAAGAAAGAGACTTGGGGGGCATCACTGACCACAAGATGAACACAAGCCTTCAATGCGATGCTGCGGCTAGTAAAGTGACCAAAACGCTGGCTTGCATCCATAGATGCTTCTCAAGTAAATCCCAGGACATCATTCTCCCCTCATACTCGGCCTTGGTGAGGCCACAGCTGGAGTACTGCCTCCAGTTTTGGGCCCCATAATTCAAAAAGGATGTGGAGAAGCTTGAGAGAGTCCAGAGAAGAGCCACGTGCACGATCAGAGGTCAGGAAAACAGACCTTACAACGACAGGCTGAGAGCTATGGGGCTCTTCAGTCTGGAAAAGCGCAGGCTCGGGGTGATCTGACAGCCACCTATAAGTTTATCGGGGTGACCACCAGTATCTGGGGGAATGTTTGTTCACCAGAGCGCCCACTGTGATAGACCTCATACAGGTCTTGCAAATTGTACTCTTGGGGTGCAAACAAGCATTTGCTGCACCTGGTTTACATTTAGACAGTTTAAAGAAAGTTACCTAAATAGGTAGTGGTGCACACAGGCATTCGCCACTTCCAGAACCAGCGCGGGTAGCCTAAGTTAAGTAACTCAGGTGAGAGTGAAGGCCTGGTTTGGAAGGGTGGGAGGAGATAGTTGGGGAGGTTAAAAAAAGGCCCAATCAGGTTTGGGGCATTTTAGGAAGAGCACTCCCAGGGCTGGGATGAGTGGTTAGTTTTCCTAACCCCAAGGCTGCACTGCACAAACACATATGCAAGCATTCACTAGACCTGGTTAACCCATTTTAGATTGGGCCAACCCACGTCAATTTTTAAGTTAGTTCACCTCCTAATTTAGATTGGGCACACTATTTTTGGGTGAGTCAAGCCCTGTGAATGCCTGCACAACTGGGCATTCAGACTAACCTAACCTTGCTTTTGGTCAGTCTAAAAGTATCACTTGTACACACCCTTAGACCAAAAAGCATGTCCAGTTGAAGTAGGAGAGCTTAGCATCTCAGAATCAAGCTTTAAGGATACATTAATGCCAAAATGAAGTTACATTCACTTCAGTATTAATAGCTGAATACACATTAAACCCCAAAAAAATCTGGATTTATTTTTAAATAAAATAGTCTGAAATCTATAAGGACCAAAATAGACTAAGTAGAAATGAATGCTGGCCTCATCAGCAAGCTACAAACAATCTATTGCTTTATATATTCTAAAAGTTTATATTTTATTCTCTGCTAAAATATTTTGTTTACATTTTATATTTTCACACTTAACAGAAATATACTGGAGGACAACAGTAAGCATGACAGAATTAATATAATTAAATATTAAAGTTTCTCTGTGTCAAGAAAGACTTGACATCTCTGCTTTTAAAGTGTCTTAGAAAAGTCATGGTTTACTAGAACCAAAATGTCAGTGCACCTTTTCTGATTATTGACAGAGGAGTTATTTTGCTACTATAAATTCAAAACAAAATATTCTTCTGCCTGACGTGAGTCACTGAAGTGCACTTGAGACAGAGAAGTAAACACTGAAATACGAAGGTAGGATTATAAAGCCAGAAAGCCACCTGCCTTAGCCAGGACATTCATTATATATTTATTGGTTTCTGCACACCTATATTCAATATGCCTGTGCGAAGTGGCTAGTATTCGCTTCACATTCAGATTCAGCCAATTCAGGGGACAGTAATTTGATCTGGTGATTTGAATCACTGTCCTGAATCAATTCAGCCAAATCTGATTCAAAGATTCGGATGCTACCGAATCAGCCAAATCTCTGACTCTCACAGGCCCCATCCCACGCCAGTCTCTCAGCCCCGGCAATGGCTGCCCCACCCAGCCCCAGCTCCCAGCACTTTGGGGGAAAAAAAAAAGCTCCTACTCACGAGGTGCTACCAGGCAGAGGGCAACCCCTGCTGCCCCCCATTGCCCCATGCTGCATGGGGGGCTCTGTCACAAGCCCCCAGACCCCTGCCCACTCTTCCAGACACCCCCTTGGCTGTCCTGCCTGCCCTGGCTCCCAGCCCTTTCAAAAAAAAATCCCAACTCACTGGTTCCTGCTCAGCAGGGGGTTAATCTCTACTGCCCCCTACTGCCCCACGCCATGTGGGGGGCTCTGCACCAGCCCCCAGAAACCCTAAGGCCACTGCAGAAGCTGGTGAGTACAGATTTTTTTGGTGTTTTTTTTCTGAAAGGGCTGGAGCTGGGGCAGGCGGGTCATCCATGGCGGGGGCTGGAAGAGCGGGGAGGGGGGCTCATGACAGAGCCCCCCATGCAACATGGGGCAGTGGGGGGGCAGCTGGGATCACCCCTCCACTGAGCTTTTTGTTAAAGCACCAGGAGCTGGAGTGGGCGGGGCAGCCATGGGGGGTCTGGAGGAGCAGGTAGGGGATGAGGCCTGGTAGGGGTCTCCCCACGGTCCCCCCTCCAACCTCCCCCACCCCTACTTACCAGCTCAGAATCCAAGTCCAGCTCCCTGATGCAGCAGGCGAGGACTGCCCAAATCGCCAAAGCTCTCCTAATCGATTCGGAGAGCTTTGAATTGATTCGGACCTTTTAATTGTTCCCCTGATTCGATTCTGATTCAGAGATCTGGCCACTGAATCCAGCTAAATCTTATCCAAACTGAATCGGCACCCAAAGCTTCGCACAGCTCTAATATTCAACATATTGAAACCAGCCACAAAAATGTTTTACAAATGGTAAGAGTGATAATGTAGTGCAAACACAGAGAGTTAAACTACAATAAATACAAGCAATATAAACATCCTTTATTAAGATCTTATCATTAATTTTGTCAGAGACAGAAACTGAAGGAAGTCTCTTGGGAAGCACCATACCACTCAATCATATAATGTACTGGATTCATGGTAAAGCGGACTACAGCCAGGGATGCTGGACTACAAATGGAGTGTGTTTGTTTTCCAAACTACAGCTCCCATTAGGGAAATATACTTGGTGAGGGATTAGAGGTCTTTAGAAAAGAACAAGTGGAACTTGTCCTCCAAAAGCAACTTCCAGGAGGTAGTGTGAAACAGTAAGGATACATCGATGGTAAAAGGTTATCATTCACGTTCTTTATGTTGGCTGCAAGCTTGTTTGGTAACCCTCCCATAAAAACAGATTTCTCCCTCCACACACTGCTATGTGAAGTTTACGCAAGTTTATCCTGCAAAAATTATAGCCTTACTTCTAATTTAGCAATAAATATTAACTTTGCTCTAAACAGATTCATACACATATTCAGCTTATAGGCAAATTTATCTAGCAACTAAAATATATATAAAAGAACTGCCTTCGCTATTTCAGTTAGGAGTATACATTGTAACCAAACGCATTTAACACAGAACATTTTCCATACACAGGAAACCTTCACTATTCGCGAACTCCAGATTCGCAGATTCAAATATTTGCGGGGGAGGACAGAGCCGGGAGGCGGGCAGAGAGCGAGTGCTGGGGACGTGGACGATGGCGGCGGCAGCATCTTCTCCCCTGGCGGCCACCCTGGCATTGCTCGGGGGGGGGGAGGGTCAGTCCCCAGGCACTGTGGGGGAGACCTGGGGACAGGGAGGGTGGTGGTGATGGCATCTACTCTGCCGCCGCTGCTGGAGGCAGCAGCGGCGGCACTTGTGGGGGAAGGGGTTGGTCCTCAGGTGCTGCAGGGGAGCCGGGGCAGCTGTGGGGTCTGACAGGGAGCCCCGTCAGTATGCGCAGATTTCACCATTCACGGGGATCTCCGGAACGTATCACCCACGAATGGCGAGGGTCTCCTGTAACCAATCGTGGGTGACTGGTGCCTCCTGACTCTGGTAATAATAGAGTGAAATTAAGAGAAGTATGGCAAAGGAGAAGAGATGATGCCAGCAGAAATCTGAAATGAGATAAAATAACTAGTAAGAGAGGTACAGCAAGATTGTGCTAGTTATTACAAGCCTCCAAGGGGGAGAAAAAAAATCATACTCGATGGTGAAAGCATATGGGATCACAGAATCATAGAAAATTAGGGTTGGAAGGCACAGAGGTCATCTAGTCCAACCTGCCTACTCAAAGAAGGGCCATTCCCAGCTAGATCATCCCAGCCAAGGCTTTGTTTAGCGGGGTCTTACAAACCTCCACAGATAGAGATTCAACAACCTATCTGGGTAGCCTGTCCCAGTGCTTTATTATCTTTCTACTGAGAAAGTTTTTCTTAATATCTAACCTAAACGTCCTTTGCTGCAACTTGAGACCATTACTCCTTGTTCTGTTGTCTGCCACCACTGAGAACAGTCTAGCCCCATCCTCTTTGGACCTATCCTTCAGGTAGTTTAAGGCTACTATAACCCCTGCTGACTTCCTGCCCCTGGGGCAGGGGACTGGACTCAATGATCTTCCGAGGTCCCTTCCAGCCCTAATGTCTATGAAATCCCCCCACCTTAGTCTTCTCTTCTCCAGACTAAATAAACCCAGTTCCCTTAGCCTCTCCTCATAGAAGGGATATCAGAAATCAGCTCTAATGTTAAATCAGATGTTATTTGAGATAGTGAGGTTCAATTTCTTTCTGGAACCCATAGCAGGGAAGGGGAGGGAAGAAGTATGGCGGGGCAGATCAAGGCCCCTGTGGTGAGGGAGGGAGTGGGGCTGGGGTAGGCGCTGCCCAGCTGGGTTAGGGCATGGGACGGAGCTGTGGCTTGTCTGGGGGGCATGCTGGGGGTGGCTCCCACTGCTCCGCACACCCCGGGAGGGCATGAGGCAAGGGGGCATGTGCCCCTCAGATCTACGCAAGGCAGGGCAGGCTGCTGCTGTGGGTTGGGGCCAGAGCTGCACAGGGCTCTTCCCAGCAGGGACTGGGCCAGGCTGCACTTGAGGCGGGTGGCGGTGGCACTGGGAAAGGAGTTGGGGGTGGGGAATGAAGCCACCCAAAAATTTGCCGTAGCTCCCCCATTGCGCCCCCTCCAAGCACCACCACCACCACCCACCCTAAGCACAGCTCCCGCCTATAGCTGCAGCCCCACCCCCCGATGAACTTTTTGCAGCTCCAACCAACTTCCTCCTGGGGCCCTGAAGCCACCCATTCCGGCCCCCAAATCCTACACACCCCCTCCGGCTGGGCAGAAGCCCCAGCCTTGCCCAAATCCCTCCCTATGGGGGCCTCAATCCCACCCCCCACACTTACCTGCAGGAGCTGCTCTCCAAGCTGCCTGGCGGCCATGTACATATATACATGCACATAGCACTCCCTGCCTGACTGCCCTCCTTCCGCTCCTCCAACCCCAGCCCCTTGCAGGCTGGACCTCTGCCAGCCTGAAGACAGCTCTTTGCAAAAATGCAAAATCCATGGGTTTTTCCATTAAAATTAAAAATCTGAGTTTTCCTCCAGTAAAGAGGGAAATCAGTGTTTTTCTATGGCAAACTGAAAACATGGATCCCTGGTAAGGACTTGTACACAGACAAGTGTTTTAAACACTTTTTTCTAGAAATATTTTGTTCCTAACATAACAATACTTTGGTTTTAAGATTGCCGACTGCTACAAAGCACTACGTACATACTATTAAACAGAAGAATTGCAGATATTTATATCCAGTCAGACCTGCCAACTAAAAATAGTTCATACATAGGGGGTGTGTCTACACGTGCTATTAATGTGAATGGGTTTACTGCTTAGTTAAATACTGTGGACTTACTGCACACGGCAGTAAGCCTTCCCCAGGAAGGGATCTACACATGCACCCTATTGGGAGCAAATCTCCTCCGATGCACGGCTGCTCCTGCCCTGCTCTGCCCCACTTCACCAGCCAGCTGCAGCTGTCTCCTGGCCCTGTGCACATTAGGAGGGGTTCTGATGTACGTGGGGACAGGAGACAGACAGCTGTCACTGCAGCCAGCAGAGCTCTCCTGGCCCCTTGCACATCAGGATACACAGCTGCCAGCAAGCCCCATGCCCAGCAGGGCTTCCCCACCCAGCAGGGGATCACTGGCAGCTCCCACTCCAGGAGCAGGACAGGCCTTGGTCAGTCTCCTGCTGGACAGGGAATCCCCACCTGGCAAGGGGCTTGCCAGCAGCTGCCCCACTAACACGACAGCTGCCAGCAAGCCCCTGGCTGAGCAGGAAAGTAGAGAGCTCCCCAGTCTTGGTGCTGCTTGGCTCCCAGCTCCTGTGGGGAGCCAGAAGCCAAGTAGCACTGGACAGAGGGGTACAGAAAGCAACCCTGTCCCAGGACTAAAGGGCTCCCAGCTCCTGGGGGGAGAAGGGAGCTGAGTAGCACCAGAACTCCCTGATCTCCTGTGGCTCCCTACTGGAGTGGCTGACTGGAAGCAAATTTGCTCCCAGTCAGCATCTACATGAGCACTCCTGTACAGTAACTACTACATAGTTAAGCTAGTATGTGCATTTACACAGGCACTGGCTAACTGTGGAGTAGACTATTTTACTGCACCGTAAATGCCACATACGTGTAGATGGTGATGCTTTACTGCGCAATAGATTAGTCTATTGCTCAGTAAAATGTCTTGTGTAGACACACCCAGGGTGATGTAGTTCAGGGTCTGGTCCAAGAGTGAGAAAACTGAAATTCTGCTCTACACAAGAGCAAACACCAGGAGTACTGCACCCAGAGAAGCAAACCGAGTGAAAGAGGTGCAACTAGCTCTATAACACTGGCAACCATGGTCAGAGGACAATTAATGAAAATAGTAATATTCTTAATTGAACCTCTAAAGTATAATTTACCACATACAATATATATAATGCAATTCTAAATAGTGAGGTAGGTATTGTTTTAAAGGTACATCAAAGGCCAAAGGGAAATGTTAGTTTGAACTGCATTTATTTTAAGAGGTTACACAGCTAAGACTGAGAGTGAGCATAGTATGCATTCTTATTCTTTACCTTATTAAATGTTCTCATATTACATCCAACTAAAAGCTCTCTTTCTAAATAGCTAGTAGATACAACTTTGTGTCACATTTAGATAGCTTACACCACCTATTTGTAATTAAAGTCACTAAATTGGCAAAAAATTACGCAAACCACATGCAGTTCCTACAAAAGGAATCAAACACATTTTATTTCTTTTTAAAACTGCTCTTCCAAATTTGCCAATTACTGTTATTCTATCATTTTATGTTATTTATTAAGATGATGGTAACCTAAAACTAATTTCCTACAGTTGCAGGAATCACTTAAAAAGGTTACTAGTAGTAATTTTACATTTGACTACTCAAGACAAAAAGTTAAGTGAAAAAAATATTGTCAACATTTTATTCTATAACCACATAAAATAATTTTCATCAGACAGTTCTTACACAGCAATATAGCAGCTGTCAAAGGATTCAAACATTAAAGCAATTGCACTGCTCTCAGAAGGAGGCACTTTCATTAAAAATGACATTTTAGCAGAATAAACTATTTTTAAAATAAATACTGTATAGACTTGATGCACTTGTGTCCATACATATAATCCTGAAAATTATTTAAATTTAGCAGACTGAAGGATAAATAAAAACGTTGTTGCTTAATGCAGACATGAGCATTTAAGGAGAGACTGCACAGACTAGACTGTTGATCTGCTGTGCTAAACTGGTCTTCTCATTTCTAATTAATTTTTATTTTACCATGGCAAAACTTTTAAAATTTATCTCTCTGTACTAAGTATGTTTATTTGTAACTGACCGTCTAAATTACTCTGAGTTAGTGAATTTTAAAGTTCATGTCCAGCAGAAACTAGAGGTACACCGATACACTAGGCCTGATATTGGATCAGTAATGATATAAAGAAAATATCTTTATTATCGATTGTCTATATCGAATATTGGCCTGATGGGGCTGATAATTTGGCTGATAAATGCCCATGCTGCACGCAGCACAGAGCAACAGGAGAGCTGCCCCTAGCTGGTAAGTTGGAAGAGGAGGGGGGAGGGAAGTGGCATGGGGAGGCAGAACAACGCCCCCTGCAGTAAGGGAGGGGGCAGGGGCAGGCACTGCCCAGGGGGGGCATGGGATGTTGGCATAGTTCGTGGGGTGGGGGCGGCTCCCACTGCTGCTTGCACCCCAGGAGGGCGGGAGGTGTGCCCCCAGATCTGTGTGATGCGGGACAGGCTGCAGCTGTAGGGAGGAACTAGAGCCAGCGCTGTGCAGGGCTAGGCTCAGAGCAGGCTCCAGCAGCACTGGAAGGAGGCTGCAGCCACCCCAGATTTCGCTACAGCTCTACTCCCAGACCTGTGCCACTGCCCACTTGAAGCAGCTCTGGCTGAATTCCCCACCTCCACCCAAGAGCCAGGAAAAGCTGGGGCTGCGCCAGGCAGCAGGGTGGGGCTGGAAGTGGAGCTGCAGCTAAATTTGGGGTGGCTACAGCCTCCTCCCAGCAGCGCCGGCACCCATTTTGAACCCAGCGCCTGGCGAGAAAAGTCCACCCTGCAGCTGCAGCCCACCCTGCACCATGCAGATCCAGAGGCATATGCCTCCCCCCCCTTCCAGGGTGAAAGCAGCAGCAGCAGGAGCCACCCCCACCCCATGAGCCACACCCCTGTCCTGCACCCCTCCCTGGCTGAGCAGTGCCTACCCTTGGCCCCTCCCTCACCATGGGGGGGGGCACTGACCTGCCCCCCTAGCCCCTTCACTCCCCCCCCACCCGAACCACCATACCAGACTTGCCACCTGATGGCAGCTGTATCAGATCGGTACTGGCTGATATGCCTCCTTAAATATTGGCTACCAATATCAGCCCCCAATATCTCTATTGGTGCACACCTAGTAGAAACTGAGTACTAAAATTTTACTTTATTGAGGTCACCTAAGTAGATTAGACAATACCCAATTTAATAAAATCTCAAAGATTTCCAAAATTAAGCAAGTTGAAAGTAACTGTCATGCCTACAGACAATTCTGAAAGTCTCTTACCCCACCAGTTACACTGATGGTATCATTACACCATAATAGAGAATTAGTTAATAGCTTCAAAACTGTTACTAATGCCAGTATATTAAAATCAGTCTGCCCTAACTCAAAGCTTGAGAAAAGTATTTTAAAAAATTGTCACTTTAAAAATAAAATTTGCAAGGCCATATTTTTATTTTCTCTTCAGAGTCAGTTTTACTTGAGCACTAAAAATTAGATGCCTAAATTCATCAAAAGTCTGTAATTATTACCAATACCATCACCCTCGTGCCCAGAAATTTCAGTTTCCTCACAACTATCAACCAGTCTCTATACTTCTAGCTTGTCTGAGAAAGTTCAATATAAACACCACAAATCCAATATATTAAGCCCACACCAATAGTGTTTCTGTTACTCTTGTATTTAACCAATACTATCCTGATTACTTTAAAAATTGTATCAACTTGAATGTGGACGAAGGTTATGAGGTCTATCTTAATGGAAGGGTGGAAACCAGAGCAGAAACTCCTTTTTTGGTATAGTGAACTAGCATGCTACACTTTATATTGGAACTACACTGTCAGATACAGCATGGGAGTTCGCTTCTAGTGTTTTACTTTCCCTCAAATATACCAATTAGCATTGTGAAAAAAAATAAAAGCAGCATAAAATAGTTACTATAGAAAAAAACAGAACTAAAGCCCTAACAACAGTAGTTCTAAAATAATTAGAAAAGGCTGGTATTTTTTGTTATATAGCATTAAATAGTCTTAAGAGGAGTGTGTCAGTATGAGATAAACAGAAAAAAACAATTAAAGCAAACTGTCTAAGTAATTCAATGTTACACACAAGCAAGAGGCTAAAAGCAACTAAAATGAAACAAACTAGAGTTCAATCTAGTCTCTGAATCGAGACAATATTGACCGGGTATAATTAATTGACTTATGGATCTAAATATCTTACCTACAACCTTATTTTGTACTACATTTTGTGAGCCTATAAAATAACGTGAATTTTATTGTACTTGGTAATTTTGACCATGATGCAATTTTTCTATTGTTTCCTCACCCATTTCTATATTCCTGTCTTCCTCTGACTAAAAGAAGTTCTCACATGAAAAAAATTACTACAAAGTTTTCTTATAAATATTCAACAACTGTGACTATTTTGAACCTACTGAAATTCATTCCCAGTTAAAATTCTATTAAAAAAACCTCACACTATTAAAAGTGCACATTTGTTTTAATTAAAAATACAGAATCTCTCTCTGTGGTATAAGTAGGAATTCTTCTATAACTAATGGAAAACAAAATTTTAAAATGTCTGGTGACTTTTGAAAGTAGAAAGTCATGTAATTACCACAGAGGTTTTAAGAAAAATCCCTGAAATGCCTCAGGAACTAGTTAAAAAGTATGTCTTGTGAACGTATTAATGTTCTCATTAGCAGTCACTACAGGGCAAAATCTTGTCATTAAAAGTGGTTACATTTTGTCTCTTGCCATATTTACAAGTAAATTTTATCCTTATAATATTGCTGTTCCTGACAATAATCAGGTTCTTTTTCTCAATACTTCAATAAACATTTTCCTCACAAAGCAAGCATTCAGTAGCATTCAGTATGGCTAGGGACAGACATTCCAAAAGCCTGAGCATGAATTGATTCAATCTTTGCAGATTAATCTAACCTGGCTAGGCTGAACTGGTTTGTAACTGAACAGGCATCACCCTCTGGACTAAGAAAATTAAGGCACATGCCTGCAGTGGCTCAGGCTAGAAGCTTGGGGGTGCTAGAGCAGCCCTCCTTTCCCTTCTACAGTGCTGAGCTGAGTGGGGGGGGCATGGCTGGGCCCTGGCAGGATGCTCTGATTAGGAAAGGGTTCCCCCACCACTGCTCCTGAGCAGCCCAGCAGGGAATTGATTACAGAGCATTTAGCAACTCTCCAGCAGGGAGTTGATAACACCCCATCAAAAAAATAATTGCCTCTCTCATTAGTTCAAGCTCTTCTTAAACAACTTTTTCAAATGAAGGAATGGAGGGACGTTAGCAGCTACCTGCTGATTAGCTCCAAAAAGCCCTAAGCAGACTTTGTCCTGTCTGCCTTACACAGACACCTGTTACCATTAACTAGCAAACTGCATGCTGGCTACGGTCCATGCTGGGAGACGGAGAATCCCTGATTGAGAGGGAGTGGGGTGGGGCAGCACACAGAGAATCCAGGCAGACACTACTGTACCTGCTGTCTCTGCTGGAGCTCCAGCCAGGGAGCAGAGGGGAGGGGCCAGCCCAGATCTCTAAAGCAGAGAGCCCCACCCAGACCTGGCAAAGCATCTGGGATGCTAGGGATCTCTGGTTTAAGTTAAACCAGGAAGGCATCTGGGACAGATACTGCATAAACAGGTTTGACCCAAATGAGTTAAGTCTGATACAGGCAGACAAGGTTCCTTGGGTGAACTTGACATCTTTTATTAGAACAACCCAAATGGTTGGAGAATAGTTATTAAGCAAGCTTTCGGGTTTAAAAACCCTTCGTCAGTCTGATACTACATTCAACCAGGTTTATCTCAACCCAGTTTCAGCCATTTTCGAACTAGTTTATGTGCACTAAATGTGTGTTCTTTTACAAGTTTAAACCAGTTTATGATCACTTAAAACTGGTTTATGTGTAATGTCTGTCCCTAGCCTATGTGTTTTCAGTCCTACTCAGTGCCAGAATTTTCAGGGAAATTAGTAATAAAATCCAAGAAGCCTCCCTTTGAACATCTGGAAGTTGCAATTTTAAATAAAGCTTACAAAAGGTCAACCTCTGTCAAATTTCAAGCGTCATCTTGAAAACATCAGTGTGCCAGAGCCCCATTCCCTGAAAGAGCTGAACTGTCTTGTCTTTACTGATGTTTCAAAAATGCTAACCTGAAGCAAACACCCATCATAGACAATTTTAGCCTCAAATGCTTACATTTTTACAGTTATAGGCCAGGGTCTTAAAAATGGCAGTCAGAGAGCCTTAACAATTAGGTTCCACCTATCCACCACCCCCGCCACCTTGTTGTTCCGGAAGTTTTGAAGAACAAGATGCACTTGTAGAACTTCAATACACTGTGTATGCTAGCAACAATATAGTACAGTAATCATCATATCAAGTTGATCATTGTTGACAGCCAGAATAAGAGTCGACAAAGCTGTCATTTTCAAAGATATTCTAGAGTCTGGCAATATAACACAAGCTAGGAGAAGCTACTTCCCTTGGTGGAACAGGGAAAACAACACTAAGCTAAAATGACCAAATGTAGTAGTAAATATAAATTTAAGTATGCCTATTGGTCCATACCAAATTTTGATTTGATACACAAAGATTCCAATTTTTAAAGGATATTGGAAGTTGTATTATTTTTTTCATAGTCGCTCATTTAGAACTAGACTGTAAAACACTGAATCAAACTCTATATAATTTTATGTTTAAACACACACACACACACACACACACATGTTTATATATAATAAAAGCATTCTACAAACCATCTTGCTATTTAGCTACCTAAAATATCCACATGAACTGTGAAGGTTATAATGCGATACTAATAATATAGGCAATAACATTTACACTATATCTAAATGTACAGTAATCTGTTTGGATTATTGTACATAAAACTATAACAAAATTATGTTTTTGTACTCTGACACGATAGGACAACTTTATATGTAAAAAATAGGAGTGTGTGTTCACAGTACCTGCGTATATGCATGAGAACAAGAACTAAAGATAAGGTCAGCGTATTTCTTCCCATGATGGAATGCTTTTTCAACTAAGTATGCTTAGTAAAGAAGTTATTCCAATAATAAACAAGAATTCTACACCCATTCTAGGCCAGTTCAACTGTAACTGAAATTGTGAAACATCTTAACATAAAATGATGTGCTAACATCTTGGTTCTGTTTTCCTTTTCCTACCAATTTGGTTTCCTGTGGTCAAAACAAAGATATCAAAGAACTCCATCAGCTACTTACTCTCAGGACCAAAAACCCACAGCCACCAGGTCTGAATATCAGGTCTCCATATTAGGCAAGTGTAAAACATTTAATTAGATGTATTTAGAGAAAAATAATTTCTATTTCTATTTGGACTCAGGTCACACCCATTACTGAAAAATCCTAAGAGAACTAAAATCAAGCAGAGAGCTCTGAAGCTCTTAAATCACAGACAATAGAGTATAATGTGGGGAATATGTACAGAATATGTACAGGCAACAGTCTTCCTATCCTGCATGTCTTATTGGTAGAAGACCTGAGAAGTGTTGTAACAAATCTGAACAATCCCAAAGGCACAATTTAGTGTAGAACAGTGTCAGTGGTTGGCCCCAAACCAAAATAAAAGGGAAAGCAGCTCTCCGCAGCATAGTATCTCTATCAACCCACTGAGCACAAAAAACATGACAAGTCTTCTGAAAGATTGGAAGAGGAGATAATAGTCAACCAAATAACTTCACTTAACAGTTCTTGGGTTGCAGTAGCTAGTTTTTAATAATGTCATCCCTTTTTAAATATTCAAGAAAATGTTTTGGGGTTTTTTTGGGGGGGGGGGGGAATCACTCTAACAGTAAAAAAATCAATCAATGTCCACTGAACAGAAATAGGAAGTTCTTATATTTTAAATCAGTTAAATACTTAAGTATAAGCAAATTGTTTATATTAATACTAGTAGAACACATTCTGCCTCAACTCTGAAGTAGGCTGGTTTAGTTTATCAACAGCCCAGAAGTTTCAGTACCATTATTTCTAATGTTAGCAGTCTGTTTACACTATAACAAAACAGAATAAAGCAATCTGCCTACACTTTTTCAATTACCCTGTGAGACAGCAATGAGTTTAGGATCCTGAGGAAAGGGAGGATGGAGAGCAAAGTAAGGACCCTGGACTTCATAAAAGCAGACTGACTTGCTCAGGGAATTCATGGGCAGGATCCCCTGGGAAGCCGGTCTGAGGAGCAGAGGAGTCTAGGAGAGCTGACTGTACTTTAAAGAAGCCTTACTGAGAGTGCAGGAACAAACCATACCGATGTGCAGGAAGACTAGCAAGTATGGCAGAAGACCAGCTTGGCTTAGCAAGGAATTCTTCAGTAAATTAAATCACAAAAAGGAAGTTTAAGTGGAAACTTGGACAAACAACTAGGGAAGAATATAAGAGCATTGCTTGGGCATGCACGGATGAAGTCAGGAAGGCCAAAGTGCAATTAGGGTTGCAGCTAGCAAGGGATGTGAAGGGAAACAAGAAGGGTTTCTACAAGTATGTCAGTAACAAGATGATGAGGGAAAGTGTGGGTCCCTTACTGAAGGACGGGGGCAACCTAGTGACAGAGAATGCAGAAAGGCTGAAGTATTCGATGCTTTTTTCAACTCAGTCTTCACAGGCAAGGTCAGCTCCCAGACTACTGCACCGGGCAGCAGTCTGGGGAGGAGGCAAGCAGCTAAGTGGCAAAGCAGGTTAAGGTGCTGAGGGAGGTGGCTGATGTGACTGCAGAGCCACTGGCCATCATCTCTGAAAACTCATGGTGATCAGGAGAGGTCCCAGATAATTGGAAAACGGCAAACGTAGTGCCCATATTTAAAAGAGGGAAAAAGGAGGATCCAGGGAACTACAGGCCAGTCAACCTCACCTTAGTCCCTGGAAAAATCATGGAACAGATCCTCAAGGAATCCATTTCTAAGAACTTGGAATAGAAAAAGGTGATTAGGAACAGTCAGCATGGATTCACCAAGGGCAAGTCATGCCTGACCAACCCCAACTGCCTTCTATGATGAGATGACTGGCTATGTGGATGCAGGATACCTTGATGTTAGCAAGGCTTTTGATACAGTCTTCCACAACATTCTTTCAGGCAAGCTATGAAAGTACGGGTTGGAAGAATGAACTAAAAGGTAGATAAAAAACTAGCTGGAGCCACTGGGTTCAGGGGGTAGCAATCAATGGCTTGATGTCCAGTTGGCAGCCAGCATCAAGTGGAGTGCTCCAGGGGTCAGTCCTGGGGCTCGTTTGTTCAATATCTTCATCAATGACCTGGAAGATGGCAGAGAGTGCACCCTAAGCAAGTCTGCAGATTACACCAACCTGGTGGGAGTAGTAGATACACTGCAGGGTAGGGCTAGGATTCAGAATGACCTGGATATGTTGGAGGATTGGGCCAAAAGAAATCTCATGAAATTCAACAAGGACAAGCGCAAAGTCCTGCACTTAGGACAGAATAATCCCATCCACTGGGACAGGCTGGGGGCTGACTCACTGGACAGCAGCTCTTAGATTCATAGATGTTAGGGTCGGAAGGGACCTCAAGAGATCATCGAGTCTGACCCCCTGCATAGGCAGCAAAGAGTGCTGGGTCTAGATGACCCCAGCTAGATGCCTATCCAACCTCCTCTTGAAGACCCCCAGGGTAGGGGAGAGCACCACCTCCCTTGGGAGCCCATTCCAGATCTTGGCCACTCTAACTGTGAAGTTCTTCCTAATGTCCAGTCTAAATCTGCTCTCTGCTAGCTTGTGGCCATTATTTCTTGTTCCCCCCGGGGGTGTCTTGGTGAATAAAACCTCACCAATTCCCTTCTGTACCCCCGTGATGAACTTATAGGCAGCCACAAGGTCGCGCCTCAACCTTCTCTTGCGGAGGCTGAAAAGGTCCAGGTTCTTTAGTCTCTCCTCATAGGGCTTGGCCTGCAAGCCCTTAACCATACGAGTGGCCCTTTTCTGGACCCTCTCCAGGTTATCCGCATCCCTCTTGAATTGCGGCGCCCAGAATTGCACGCAGTACTCCAACTGCGGTCTGACCAGAGCCCGATAGAGGGGAAGTATCACCTCCTTGGATCTATTCGTCATGCATCTGCTGATGCACGATAAAGTGCCATTAGCTTTTCTGATGGCTTCGTCACACTGCCGGCTCATGTTCATCTTGGAGTCCACTAGGACTCCAAGATCCCTTTCCACTTCCGTGCCACCCAGCAGGTCATTTCCTAGGCAGTAGGTATGCTGGACATTTTTCCTCCCTAGGTGCAGCACTTTGCATTTCTCCTTGTTGAACTGCATTCTGTTGTTTTCTGCCCACTTGTCCAACCTGTCCAGGTCTGCTTGCAGCTGTTCCCTGCCCCCTGGCGTGTCCACTTCTCCCCACAGTTTTGTGTCATCCACAAACTTGGACAGAGTACACTTCACTCCCTTGTCCAAGTCGCTGATAAAGACATTAAAGAGTATCGGTCCAAGGACCGAGCCCTGCGGGACCCCACTGCCCACACCCTTCCAGGTCGAAACTGACCCATCCACCACGACTCTCTGGGTGCGACCCTCTAGCCAATTTGCCACCCACTGGACTGTGTAGTCATCCAAGTCACAGCCTCTTAACTTGTTCACCAGTATGGGGTGGGATACCATATCGAAGGCCTTCCTGAAGTCTAAGTATACGATATCCACCCCTACTCCCATGTCCAGGCGTTTCGTAACCTGGTCATAAAAAAAGACTAGATTAGTCATGCATGATCTGCCTGCTACAAACCCGTGCTGGTTTCCCTCAGCATAATGTGTCCTGCTGGAAAGGACCGGGGATTTACAGTGGACACTAAGCTAAGTATGAGCCAGCAGTGTGCCCTTGCTGCCAAGAAGGCTAATGGCATACTGGGTTGCATTGGTAGAAGTGTTGCCAGCAGGTCAAGGGAAGTTGATTCTTCCCCTCTATTCAGCACTGGTGAGGCCACATCTGGCGTACTGTGTTCAGTTTTGGGCCCCCCACTACAGAAAAGATGTGGACAAATTGAACAGAGTCCAGCCGAGGGCAATGAAAATGGTGAGGGGCCTGGGGCATGTGACTTCTGAGAAGAGTCTGAGGGAACTGGGCTTATTTAGTCTAGAGAAGAGAAGACTGAGAGGGGATTTAATGGCAGCCTCCAACTACCTGAAGTCAAGTTTGAAGGAAGATGTAGCTACACTACAAATCAACGGAGCAAGAGTCTCCAGTTGCAGCAAGGGAAGTTTATGTTAGATATTAGGAAGAACTCTGTCACTAGGAGGGTAGTGAAATATTGGAGCAGGTTACCCAGAAAGGTTGTGAACTCTCCATCTTTGGAGGCTTTTAAAACTCAGCCAGACAAAGCTTTGGCTAGGATGCTCTAATGGGGAGTGGTCCTGTTTTGAGCAGGGGGTTGGACTAGATGGCCTCCTGAGGTCCCTTCCAACCCTAATTTTCTATGATTCTATGACCTGCATAGTTTCATTCTCTGCTTCCCCTCTTGTTCAGTAGGAAGATTTAGGTAAATGTATATTTGAATAGTCATCAGGTAGTGTATCTAGACCAACGTTAGAAGACAGTATTCTGCCATATCAAGATTTCAGTACTTCATGTTTTCTTTGCCAGGACTTGAAATGTTCGTGAGAGTCAAATCATCACTGGCATTAAGAGCCACTCCAGCAGAGTCAGTGGATTTATACTTTCTTACCAGAAAGCTGAACTGGGGGGGAAGTGCACAGGTGGTAAGTTACAATGTGGCCACTAAATCAGTCATCACATGGTCTAGTACAGTGGTTCTCAATCTTTTTTGAACTGAAGGCACCTTTCATTGGACACAAGGCTTCCCTCCATAACTTTTGTCAGTTGAGTGGAACCCAATTTACAAGTGCTTACCTCCTCACAGCAGGGCCAGGCAGGGACAAAGCAGAGCCTGCACTTATCCAATTCCCTCCCTCACACCTTGCAGCATACATAAAAGGATCTGGCACCATTGTAGGTTGCTGCAGCACCCTGGCATGCTATGAGATCCTTGTAAGGGTGCCACAGGGTGCTGTGTAATATTAGCACTGTTAGGTGTGCAAAAACGTATATAATTCCCAAGATAAACCCAGAGTTTTCAAATAGGAATCCATAGTATCAAAAATATTGTAACCTGCTGCAGTTTCTGAATTCTTTCCAACAAAATGATTGCTCTATTATTTTTGTAGGAAAACAAAAAACCCCCGAACCAAAACAAAACAAACAGTGAAAACAAGCAGCTGCCATTTTCTGACGGTTGCCTTGAGTCTAACAAGGGGTAGTTTGAATCTGAAAAGGTTGAAAACCACTGCCTAACAAAAAGTGAATAAAACTGTCCTACCAACTATCCAAAAGTTGTGGGCGGGCATATTTCCACCACCCACCTAGTTCACAACACAAACTGCTCAGTCCAGCTTGTGTGCATGGAGCCCAGAGTTCTGAGTCTCTTCATATAAGGATACTGAAGGGCTGTTTCACTGGAAAATATGAGAGGAAAATAAATGACAAGATCTTCTTTTATTATTTGTTTGGAGATAGTGCAAAGGAGCCCCTGTCATGGGCCAGGACCCGAATGGAACAGGTAATGTGCAAACACATAGCAAAGAGATGGTTCTTGTCCCCAAGCCCTTATAATCTCAAGTTAAGCTTTTATAGACCTTGCCTGTAAGATTCCATCTATCAACCTGCAAAAATCCCCTTTTCCTGCCTTCCCATCGGGTTTGCCATTTTCTGAAACAAACAAATCCATACCTAACTACATGGTAATTCATATGAAGCAACAATAGCTACTGCCACTGCTGAAGACAAAAAGTATTTAATGCATACACACATAAAAAGAAGAGTATGATACTATTCTTGCAATCTTAAACAGATGCAAATCTTACATTTATTACAATATTATTTACATACGCCGAAAAGGAGGGTAAAAGGCAGATAAAATTTCACTTGAAAGGTCTGAGAGTTTTCTTTCTGCACCTGCTGATTGAAAAGGAAGCAAACTATTCATATGCATCAAGTACAAAACATGCTTTAGAACTTTTATCCAGATTCAAAGCTCTTAACAGGCACATGTTTAACAAAGCTTTTTCTAGACTAGTGAAATATGACTACGTAAGAAAGAGCAGAACTTATTTTAAAGTAAGTTTATCGTTTTGGCAAAGTTTTTTAAATTTACTGAAATAACAGCAAGGCCACCTGGCTTTACATGGGGCTTCACTTTAGATGATCTCACAGAACTCTGAAAAGGTAGACAAACATCATCACTACTGTTTTATTAATGGGTTAAACAACGTCTTCCAAAAAGCCAGGTAACGCATGGGCACTGTACATAAAGCTTACTCAGACTGCCTCAGTATCCATTACCAAAGGATACCATTTTAACAGTCTAATGGCAATCTAGTTCTTTCAACATGTTCTAAGAGTTACTGTGGAATGACTGCCAACAAATTTTCCCACCGAATCCTTGGCCTAATTGGTTAAGAGTGCTAAGTGCACCCATTCAAGGAGGGATTTTCTATTTTTTAACAACATGGACAGCCTTAATATCAGTTTAATTTAAAAAGCACAAATCAGAAAAAAATAATCAGGTTTACAGAAGAGGATTCCATTAATTATTTGTCAAATAATGTTATTGGAAACCTCTTTTGTGGGCATTTTAATGTGGAATTCTTTATAAGTTCTTATTACATATACATTTAATTTAAAACGTGTGTATTTCTGACAGCCTGGCACAGAGTTGATGCCAGGGTGAAAGAGCAAGAAGGGGGCAGATCTCTGTATCAGGACCGCAATATTGTTATGATATCCTCACACTTAACTTTTTGGAGCTGAAACAGACTGTTTTGGTAACTATGTTTACCTGAAATAGTTGAGAAAAATCATTAATATTAAATTTAGTACAGAGCTCAGTAACTTTATCTTGGTATACAGTACTCTGTGCCACATGTTGTTTCCATTACACTAGCATGACTATCAACTTTGGTGGTGTTATTTTGGATTTACATAACAGAAATTAATCTGAACCTCAACCTCTTGGAACTCATTGTTTTTTAGTATTAAATGCCTAAATGATGCCTCAAAATAATGATTAAAGGCCATATAAAAGTGGACTGAAACACAAAAAGACAAGAGTTGCATCTGCTTGCACCCCAGCAAAAGGTTCAAGATGTACACTGGCTCAAGGAAAAAATAACTAAAATTAAACACTTATAAGTACAGAAAGAGAGAGCTACATCTCTAATATACAAAATAAATCTAACAAAATATTCCAGATTGTATTTTATTTCAATGCTGAGCAATTAATGGTAAATATAAAACAGTTCTGTAGACAGTATAAAATGGTAAAACTACAAATTACCAGTGCCTAATATTATTGAAGACTATTTTATTTTCATTGTTTATATCTCTGGGGTTTTCTTATCTGAATATTTATTTAAATTGTCCATCAGGTTAAACACTGATTATATGACCAATAGCTAAATAGATTTTAAAATATTAAAATACTTAACATCTAACGCAAGTCAGTCAAGTCTGTATTTAAACATTTTTCAAATAAGTATTAAAAGACTAGGCAACTTCCTTTCTTTAACAAAAAAAAGATTATATTGGAAATTAAAATAACTGAGAAGTTACTCCTTTAACTACAGGCTTTTACTTCAATGCATATTTATGAAAACATTTAAAACTGATAAAAAAATCCCTTGGAAAAGAAACAGAGAAGAAAAGCACTGAATACTGTTGCCTTTTAGAGGAGATGAGAGATATAATATTAAGAGCTTACTGTGGATAGTGGTTTAATCAGGAAGTAGCCATTATCCTTTCGCTACAGAGCAGTGACAGCACTCCAAAACAACAAGCCGGGATATTTTTTCAGTTAAAGAAGAATGAAAGAACACATACTATTGTGCCCCCGTCTGCTGACCCCAAAGGTCACCAGATGTCTGTAATCAAAAGCTATCGTGGAAACATAATCCAAGCAAGCATTTACAGTGCTATATTTGTGGAAGCATCTAAAATCTAACACAAACCCTCTCTCTCTCTGTTACTCACAAAACATGGCTGTCTTATTCAGAGATTAGCAATTATTGTAATGAGATACTGTCGGAGAGGGTCAAATAGTACTTCCTGCAGTTTACACATCTTGATTTCCTGGTAAACAAACTGAAAGGCAGGTGGAGCACTTAGATCACTAGTAAACACATATGCTCACGTGACCATAACCAACCCAGGTAAAGTATGTGTTGTCAGATGCAACGTATAATTGTGCTACCTTAAATCAACGCCATTTCAGAAACAATAAAAATAAATTTGAAACAAAAAGGGAGATATATTTTTCCAATATTGGGTAAATGGCAATACTGTATAACTTGACTTTTGTTTTTACGTACAGCTAAAGAAAAAAGAACCATGCAAGTTACCCGAAGTTTAAATACACTCATATAATAAGAGAAATTGCTGCTGAAGTTCTCTTTAAGTGAGAAAGCAGCTCAGGGCTTAAGATAAAAACTAAACCGCAAGATTATTTCGAGAAGTATTAAATTGATCAAAATAAAAAAGTTACTCAGTCTAAGGTTTTTATATCAAAACTTACTTTTTCAGAAGAGAAAGGAACCAAAAAAATAGAACCTAAACTTTCTTAAAATATAATGAATATACATAGCACATTATAAAATATTAGCAACCGAAATTAACTCATTGAGAAACCCTGTAACTAGATAAATATATCAGTTTGCAACCTCCTCAGTATAGAGCAAGAAAGCAATTGTAGTTTGATAACCTGATACTGGTCAGACCTGACACAGATATTAGATTGGTACGTTCGGATGTTGTTTTAAAACATCCTGAATGTTTCCCCTCTCTAGCTAGCTGGAAAAGGGATTGCAAAAGCCTATGGCAGAGTGGATGTTAAAGAATAAAAATAATCCTTCAGGCATCATTTTATTGCCAAATGTGATGGCTGAAGTTTCTGTCTGGTGAGATATAAAACTAAGCCCATGATTTTAGAATTTATAAATAAAAATAAGATCTCAATAATCATAGCAAAAACATATTTTAAAGGAACAATCCTGTCTAGTGAAATTGGTTTACAGTGATTATTTAAAAAATTAACTTTAGACTTTAAGGCTGCTTGCAGACGTTTAAAAAAAAAAACAAAAAACAAGGCGCTTTATTGGAAGAAGCAGAAGATTACTTCAATCTCACTCTGCAGTGTCTGTATAGATTGGGCACTTCAATCAACTATTAGATGAAAGCATCAAAAAGACCCTACTAACTTGCCCGATCTTTACAGATGTTGGGCAAACCAGATGCAACTAAGGCACTGCCTCTTCTGGGCATGTGCAGGGCTTGGCACAGGAACGGGCTGAGTTTCAAGTGCCTTTTTTTTTTTTATTTTTTTAAAGTCTGCAAGCAGCCTAAATGTACCAAAAGATGGTTGAGAATATTTGCACAGCCATATTTTTCATAACACACAGGAAGAACTTAATCCCTCCAGTACAACTATATTGCTGGAGTCTGTTTTTTGTAATTAAAATAAAGGCAGAGAGAGAGAGAGACATACTCTACATGCAGCATCACAATTTCTCAAACAAGGTAAAAATAAACCTTCAAATAGGAAGCCCCTGGCACATGTTACAGGCATGGTACAATTAATGCCTTGATCACACAATAAACAGTGCTACAGTCAACAAATGGCATCATGAATTGGCAAGCCAGCCACAAAGTTATTTCATAAAATACGTGGAACATCTTTGTGGTTCATTTGCAAGGTGTCCCCCATGTGAATGTGACAAGGGGCAGGAGTTAGCATTGGGACCAGAACAGCACTGATCCCAATGTCAAAAATCAGCTGCTAGGACAGCAGGTTGCAAGGTTTTCTGGTGTGGGGAGCAGAGCGGCTCCAGTCACTTGCAACCCCAGTCTGGTGGCCTTTCCAAATCACTTTAAAAGGCTGGGTTGTGAGGAGCTATACTATCCCACAGTCTTTAGACTCACAGGAATGATCCCAGGATGGAAGAGAGGCTCCCTGATACCTAGGCCCTGCTATACCCCCACACTTCTAAAAGCCACACATGCAGCTGAGCTATCCCGGGGCCAAGCAGATAATCCAATGATTGTCATACCTGGCCCCAACAGCACTGGTCTTGAATTGACCTGAGACTGTCAGAACTCAGCTGGACCATACTTTGTCAGACCCGGCCCCAACAGCCCTGGGTCTGGATACTACTAAAGCCTGGGGACAGTCCTGGGTGGGGGAAGAGAGCCACCCCCTGCCCAATTTGCAGGAAAAGGCTGTGAGCAGCTCAGCAATGGCATGACTGGGATCAAAGGAATTTTACACTCCACCCAGAACATCCTGCTTCCTGCCACACAGGCCCATCACACCTTAGTTTTAACATCTGCCTGGGACCAAACACTTACACTAAGAAAAAAAGAACTTCAATACAACTCTAGTTATAGTAGTTTACAAATGCCTTTCAAGCAAAGCACAATTCCCACCAAAATCATTGGGAGTTTGTTACTGACCACACTAGAAGCTGAATCATGCACTAAGGCTTCTGTGCTAGGCTTCAGGGCCTGGCCCTGGAAGTTTTATTAATTCAAGAAGCCCACACTTATAAAAACAGTCCCAGTGAATTGAAACAGTCTTGTATGACTCGGGGGATAAAAATCTATATATTCTATAATAACAGACAAGTGTATTGAAATAGTCCTAAAAATATCAATCACCTGACACTACCTACAGTGCAAAAATGGTTAAGTCAAGTTTTTTTGCTATGAGATGTAGAACAAAGAAGGATGTGGATAAGAATACTGATATCAACACCAAAACAGAAGATTCCATTTTCCAAACACCAATTTCACCCCACTCCCAGCCTTAAAAAACTAACACAAGAGGAAAGGTAGGGGTTATTTCCTGCCCTCCAACTACAGGTCCTTCATCTCCAAACCCCTGCCTGCCTATAAATTCAACAAACTGGCTTGACTACTTATACAAGTTTTATCAAGGCTAAAATCTTTTGCTATAATATTGTCTAAAAACTCCCCTCCAAGAGCAAACCATTCCTGATACCTTAAAGACTTAGAACATAAGAAATGCCATACTGGGTCAAATCAATGATCTTTGTAGCCCAGTATCCTGTCTCTGACAGTGGCAGAAGTGGATGCTATACAAAGATAGCACCAAACCCGATATCTCCAACTGTTCTGTTACTAGATTCATCAGCCACGAATTTTGTCTAGTCCAGTGCCTTCCAATTTTTTCCTCAGCATAACACTATTTCCTCAACATGGCCCTTCACTCCCAAACCACAGCCTCTAACCCCACGACCCCATCTGCTGATGTTGCGATTCCATTTGGGGTTGCGACCCACAGTTTGGGAACAGCTGGTCTAGTCCCTTTTTTAACCTGGCTACGCTATCTGCCTCTACCACCTCCTTCAGCAATTAATTCCACAAGTTAACTACACAGTGGGTACATCTACATATGCAATTAGCACATAAACTCCAGTGCTGTTTGCACCAGAGTTTATTGTTCCTGGGCACAAAGTTTACACATGCGCCTCAGCCCACAGCATATTGTGTTGGGCCAGAGCAGCCCTGGCTGGCAGGAGTCTGGGGTGTTAGTCTGCCAGCCTGGGGCTGCTCCACCCCAGCTCAACATACTGCAGAGGGTATGGCTGCGGCATGAGAGTGCTACAGTGTGGGGCTAGTTGGCAGGTACTCATTTTGGTAAAATAAATCCTGTCAGCTTGGAATTTGACTACTCAGAATAATCTGTCACCTTCAAATTTCATTGTGCACCATTCAAAATGCTGAATAAAATTGGGTCCAGCACAGATCCTTGTGAGACCCCCTTGTGCCCTAACTCCAACCCGAGTTGGATTTAACCCTATTCTTTTAAACAGTTCATAATCCGTGAAAGAACCTTCCCTCCAATCCCATGATAACATAGATTTTTAAAAGCCTTTGGTGAGAGACTTTGTCAAAAGCTTTTTGAAAGTCCAAATATATTATGTCAACTGGATCCCCCTTGCCCACACAGTTTTACCACCCTCAAAGAACTCCAGTAGATGGTAAATTGCATTGATATACTGTTTTTATAAAGACAGAGAAGATGCAATATATTGTAGAGTAAAGCAGCATTCACTACTCACCAAAATTTGACTTTGTTAGCAATCACATTTGATGGCCCAGAGCTGCACACCTGAAGGAGAGCATTTTACCACCTTCTGCCCCACCATAGGTCCACACCCCTTTCTTTTTTTGGTTTACAAAACATATTTCTAAACTGATTTCTGTATAAACATTAATTAGTGTCCTCTAGCAGTAGAGATCAAAGCATACGCTGGTAATGTAAATCAAATATTAAAAAAAAATTAAAAATTAAGATTAAAAAAAGTCTTATATTGAGCCTTGATGTGTAGTGAACACAAAAAAGTTACAGAACTGGGGCTCCTCAGTTAAGAAAGGCAGGCACAAGATCTTCAAAATAAGTTTGCACCAATAAGCATTTCCCAGGCTCTCTCGCTTTTCATGAGGGCCAGGGTGACTAGGGAAAGGGAGAGTGCTGCTCACAAGAGTCGAATTCCCAAACATTCAAGGTGTTAAAGATCAATATCATATATTGCACCCACAAGCAAACACCCAACCAGAGGAGAGATCCGAATGTAAGCATGACATTCTCCAACACTAATCAGAAATCAGGCAACTCTCCTAGGATCTTTTCAGGCTGGACTTAACAGTGGCTCTGAGGTTCACTGTAGTACATAAGGTAGAGGTAAAAAATTACGGGCCATTTCTGTAGCATGACTCACCTGAGAGAAAAATGGCTACACTCTCTGCATCCTCTGTAATCCTGAAGGGGTATTGAGGCCCAAGATTTGCTTTTTGTACGATTCTTTAACCACAAAATCTGCTGCAGAATCCACATCATGTTCCATAAATCTTTCATTTAAATACAAAACAAAATCTTTCCAGCTTCTATTCTTGTGAACATAGCCACTTGACTATAAACATATTAAGATTAATACAGCAGCATCCGAGTGTGCAGACAGACCTCACACAACAGCTCTGAACTGTGAACTTCTTTAGATAAACAGATGAACAGATAAACAGATGAAGGTCTATTAAAACGAAAGTTAAATGACAATACTTGAAATGTCCATATTAGAACTTTCACTGCTCATCATTAAGCAGAAATCCAGTTTCCATGCATACTTATTGACATTACCCACGTAGATAGATTTTCCTGACAAAGACAGGACGTCTGGATTTTATGTGGTGGAGTACTAGAAGTTTAAACTACTCCTTAACTTGACAACAAGTCATCTCCAGCACAACCCACAAGAGGATGGAAAGGAGTGTGCAGTCTGTGCCAAAAAATCTCAAACATCCTCCAAAGCAACCTGGTATCAGCAGGAAGTCCTACTCACTCCCTCAGTGGATCAGAGCCTGCACTCTTCATTATGCTGAGTACCATTTCACTCCACAGGAAATCCTATAATGAAGCCATTCATGAAGTATGTATGTCAGAATCAGGACCCTATTTGGAAAAGATGGTGCACGAAGCAACAGCATGTAGCAAAAAAACCATTCCCTTTTGTTGCTTTAGTTCAGCTCCCACTAGTCCTGAGAGAGCTTCTCAGAACCCATTCTTCTAGGATCCATCGCTGACAAATCTCCTACTGACCATTTGCAGATTGTCTAACATTGGAATTCTCTCTCCTTGCCTTGGTCCAAGTGCTAATCAAGAGCTAGTGAAGATTCTTGCAAAAAACAGAAAGAACCTTCAAAGGGTTTTGCTTCCGAGAAGAGGTCTAGATAAAGTATATTCTGACCATTCATGACAGCTTTGCTTTTAGTTGAAAAACACAAACTTACTCTTTTTAACTTAAATGCACAGACACTTCACTTATTAATTTGATACTTAAGTTAGTACTTTAGAATCAGAAGACACAAGTTTAAAATGGCAAATACTGATTAGCAAAAAACACTCAAATTCAATGTTCTTTGCCCACATTGTCTGCATAACTCTACTAAAACAAAGTGGGAGGGTGGGAAGGAGTGGAAAGATATTTTAATCCTTACAGAAGGCACCAGAAATTCATAATATTTTTCTACAGGGCATGAAAGACACGTGCCTCCTGGCTGGGGAGGCACAGCGACTACCCACAGTCAGTGCCAATGGCAAGTGGGGAGCTCCTGCAGGCAGCCCATCAGTGTCGTTGGGGGTGGGCCAAGCAGGAAGCTCCCACAGGTGGTTGCAGCAGTTGGCGGGGGGGGGAGTGTGGTGAATGCTGAGTGGTGGTTGGCAACCACCCACAGACACCGCCAGCAGCGTTGGTGGTGGGGGAGGAGGGGTGACAAGCGGCAACTACCCGCAGGTACCACCAACAGCATCAGCAGCGCTTTTTGCAGGGGGTGCACTGCAAATCTCAAGGGGTGCATGTGCACCTCCTACGCATCATCAATGCTACAGGGATAGGATCAGTGCAAATTCCTCCACAATGCCCTGTAACTACATCCCAGCCTCAAACTCCTCAAACAGCCTTCACTCATGTGGGAGGCACTGTGCATTTTCATCTGTTTCCTATGTTTCAGTTATTTTATACAGGTGCACTGGTCCATACATTGGTCCATATCATATTGGCACCAATAAAAGGAAAATTGACATTAAATCAGCAATCAGCTTTTTTTGCCTGATTTGGCCAATAATGTCGCTGATAAATGCCACGTGCCTGTGCACAACCACAGCATGCACGTGGCCAGGAATGCGACCTGGCAGCTTGGAGAGCAGCATCTGTCTGGCAAGTCTGTCGGGGGCAAGGAAGGAAAGGGTATGGGGGGGAGGCATATCGAGGCCCCCACAGTGAGCAAGGAAGTGGGGCTGGGGCAGGGGCTGCACAGCCAGGACCCGGCTGGGCTTGGGACAGAGTCATGGCTTATCCAGGGTGGGGAAGGAGGGGTGGGTAGAACAGCACAGCATAGCATGGAGCAAAGCCAGCAGCATGGAGAGCTGCCTCCAGCTAGTAAGTTGGAAAAGGAGGGGGGAGAGGGAAGGAGTGGGAGAGCTGATCAGTGCCCTCCATGGTGAGGGAGGGGGCAGGCGCTGCCCAGCCGGGGCAGGGAGGGAGGGGGAGGAGACATGGGACATGCATTCTGGGAGGAAGGGGTTGTGTGCCTCCTGGACCTGTGCAATGTGGGGGGCAGGCTGCAGGCTGCAGCTGCAGGGTGCAGCTGGCACTGCGCGGGGCTTTTCATGTTGGGGGCTGGGCTCGGAGTGAGCTCCGGCAGCACTGCGAGGAGGCTGCAGCCACCCCAAATTTTGACACAGCTCCGCTCCCAGCCCTGTGCCACTGTCTGCTGCTCGGCACAGCCCTGGCTTTTCCCAGTGCTTTGGTGGAGGTGAGATGTTCTGCCAGGGCTGTGTTGGGTGGCGGGTGGCAATGCAGGGCTGGGAGCGGAGCTGTGGTGAAATCTGGGGTGGCTGCAGCCTCTTCCCTGTGCCACTGGAGCCCTCTCCAAGCCCAGCCCTTGGCAAGAAAGGCCCTGTGCAGCGCCGCCTCCAGCTCCACCCCACAGCTGCTGCCCGTGCCACGCAGGTCCAGAGGCAACCCCAAGCCCCCGCACTCCCGGGGTGCAAGCAGCAGCTGGAGCTGCCTCCACCCCACAAGCCACGCCTCCATCCTGCGCTCCCCCTGCCTGCCCTGGCTGGGCAGCTCCTACCTCTGCCCCCTCCTTCACCATGGGGAACATTGATCTGCACCCCCCCCACACCCTTTCCCTCCCCGCTTCCCTGCCACCACAACAGACTTACCACCTGGATGCAGCTGTATCGGATATCAGATTGGTATCGGCCATCAGTAATGGCTCCCAAAATCTCTATCGGTGCACCCCTAGAGGCATGTGCCCCCCAGATCTGTGCATGGGGTGAGGGTGGGCCACCATTGGACGCTCGAGGCTGGGGCTGCACTTGGGGCAGGCCACAAGAGAGGGGCTTTATGGGGGGGGGGTCTATAGTGAATTTAGGGTGGCTGTAACCCCCGCATAGTTCTCCCAGTGCTGCCACTGTATGCCCCGAGTACAGCCTGGGTCCAGCCTCCTGCTGGGACGAGGCCAAAAGCAGCCCCTGGCCCCAAGTGTGCAGCCTGCCCTCGCCCTGCGCACAGATCCAGGGGGCATGTGCCCCCCATGCCTCCCCCAGGGTGTGCACAGCAACAGAAGCCACTGCCCTCCCCTCTCTACTCCCTCCAGACAATCCATGTTTCTGTCCTGCACCCCACCCCAGCTCAGCTGGGCAGCACCTGCCCCAGCCCCACTTCCTCCCTCACCACAGGGGCCTCAATCTGTGTCACCCTATGCCCATTCCCTCCACAAACTTGCCAGCCAGACACTGCTCTCCAAGCTGCCAGGCTGCATATTGGCAATTGAATTGGTATCGGCTGATATGGCTGGTTAATAATTGGCCATTGGTATTGGCCCAAAAAATCTTTTATCAGTGCACCCCTATTATTTTACTACTGAAAATGTAGGTGAAATAAGAATTATGAACTAAGATCATAGAGAAACATTTATATTTAACATTTTAACTTTCCTCCATGAATAACTGGTCAAAGGTGCACATCCCTCATTTTGCTCCTTTGAACAGGAAACATTTTCAAATTCATCTAGACCTGAAATTTTGGACTAGAAGCCAGAGACAACAGAAACTGCCAGCCATATACCAATTCTCTGAGTTTCCAAATACCCTATATTACTGCATATAGCATTTTATAGTAAATTCAAGTCATACTATGAAAACCTATTTAATACCTATTTTTTCAATTAGATAATTTTTAATATTATTTCACTTGTCTCTTGGACTTGAAAACACAACTATTTATTCTGAGATTGTTTACTAATATTTCCACAGCCTAAAAGGTGCTCTTTATAATGTTTTTTGCATTAACTAAGATTTATATGCTCAAATTGATAGCCTTCAGGTTTGCAACCACACCATTTCCCTTTCAAGACAATGGAAATGTGTCTGATTAACAAACAAAATATCTCACTATAGAAATTAAGGTAAATTTTCTTGGTTATTTTGTATTAAGAGATAACCTTTAATACACAAGTCTAGATATACCTTGAAAGGTTTGAAGAACAAAAGAAATGATGAAGGCTCTGCATATTCCTTAGAAAAAATATAGAAGACTGAAGAAAGCTGTAAATGTATATCCTTTCATTTATCTATCAACATAAAATAGACGCACACACAGCCTGTGAGAATACAATATTCATTTTGCTGCAGAAGAACAGACATTGCATAACAATGAGATTTGCTAATGAAATCAGCCATCAACCTGGAATACATATGTATTAAACCAAGACCTCAGTGTCATTTTCTTTTTGCATCGTTTGTTCTTTCTCTCATTTTTCTCGACCTTTCAATATTTTGTCCTCCTTCAGCTTTTACTGCTTCAAGTACAGCATACTGTATAATATTTTATTAACACTGTAGATGCAACACTTCATTTTACCACATTTATTTTTTGTTAAATGTAACACAGGTTTTATCAGCATTGTTAATGTACCCTTGGAAAAGAAAAAAAAAAAAAAAATCAATGGGTGCTAAGGAGACAAAGGAGGTTTATTTCTGTGGAAAACTGTAGCAATACATCTAATAAAAATTGTGTGTCACTTGGAACATAAACCATGTAGAAACTTTCATAACTAGACTAGTGTTTGGCTACCAGTTAATGCAAGGGGGGGGAGGGGGAGGGAAGACACATGAATTTTTAAACTAGCTTTGTACTATCTAATGTTTAAATATAGCCATAGTTGAAAACTATGACATGAATGAAAAAGTAATTACATGATTAATTTCTAAAGTCACAGCTTTTAAAAAAAAGTTATTTAAACATTATCTAGAGAGAGCAGATATGCTATGGATTAATTATACACATACCTTTATCTGAAAAGTAGAATTCTAAAAATAAAACTACGAAATGAGATCAATGCATTTCGCAGCTGTAGTCAGCTGTGAACAGAAGATCAAAGCATTACAAAAATCTTTAAAAAACTATTTACATTGCAAAATACAACCACCCATATTTTACTTTTTTGGTATATAAATTTACTCCAAACTTCTGTAAAGATGCCTAAATGCCACCTATCTATACCATTGTCTGCCAGATCACACAAACCATGTTTTAACGTAGCTGAAGTGCTACCAACTAATAGTCCACTGTTAACATAATATTTGTATCAAGTTAGCTTGTTTCATTTTCATTATACCCTAGTATCTGGCATCAAGGAGCATACTGAATACGAACAAAAAGCAGCTAAGATTACAATACTAATATACATACAAGCACATGCACACATACTGCTCTTGAAACTATCTCTCAACTGAAATTGCTTTGGGTATATAGTCAATTAACTCACAGAATCAGGTTTTCAGTACAATAAAGCTGTACACATAACTATCTTGATTTTGGGGATTGAAAAATAATAATATGCGTGTGTACTTCATAAATAAAGTTTTGGTTTCATCTTCAACATATAAACTATTCACCCTGCAATCCTAGACAGGAAAATAGTTTTGGCTCTAAAGAACCAAGAAAAACCAGAGGGCATCAGACAAATGTGTTGAAAGATCTGAAAAAAGAAACAAAGGAAATTTCTGAATCTTATCTACCAACTCACTCTTTTAGTTGCTAATGAAGACCCATCAAAATAACAGACACATGACCAAGGCACAACAGTTCAACAATTGAAAGAGCATTAAAAAAAATTCTGTAAACATACTTCATACACAACTAATACAATCCTTCATTTTTATGCAACAGATACTCCCCCTCTTGAAGTCCCCAAAAGTTTTGGGTATTCACAGAATGCATCATTAAGCCCCAATCTTTCCCTCCATTTTCTTTCTTCCTATTATAGGAATGTAACAGTCTATCAGAAGTTTACTGTATTATAAAGTCTAACTTGAAATTCCATTAGATTCTGATAAGGTATTGAGTGATTCAGAAGACTCTTTTATCACAAATATTGTTAATCTCACTTTTAAGTAGTTCTCTATGAACATTAGTATACATCATATTTCAGGGTGATTGGATTTGAACAGGTATAGCCAGAATTAATTTCAGTAGGCTCACCTTCTGAAGCAAAAAGACTACAACCTTAAGGGGTTGAAAGAGAACATATTCTAATGCAACAACCTTGACCCTGGAAAGCACAGGGTCATTTTTTGCAGTGATGAACAGTGATTGCTTTCTATAATTTTTACAATTGTCAAGTGGGTTAAAAGTAACACTGGCAGGTTATAGTTGTGAAACGCTTACACTTTTAATTTTAACAATGACTTATTACTCTGCAATATAGGTCAACTGTCCAATCGACCATCTTTTACATGATGTTTTATACTCTTGAGGGCATATAACAAATCCACCACCATCAAAAGTACTACCAGAGATCAAGGGTATAATATAATCCTTAGAATATACAAGGGTGCTACAAAATAAATACAAATTCAAACAATTAGCTGAAAAGAAAATTCTAAATTATCCAGTTATCCAGTATGTATAAGTTATATGATTCCAGTTTATGCAAATACATGAATGATTAAATATTTATGTTTGCATCTTAAATATATTATATCAAACTTTAAATAACAAGGTAACCAAATCTCATGGTAATGTTAAAGATATTCAATGTGAAGTCAGGAAACAAAATGTATTATTTTACCAGTTAAAAGAAACTTGACCCCTAATTTTCTGAATAAGGATTCAATCCTACAAGGCTGAAGTCACTACATTTGAAAGAGTTCTAACCACTCCCCATTTTGTGGGGCTTAGGGCCAGAGGTGCTAAGGTGTGAAATCATTATCAGTACAACAAAGAATGCATTGCAGAATGTTTGGGTTTTAAGTCACAAAGATAGTAAGGAAAAATGTGACTACACCAATAATTCTAAAATAATATTCTATATATTTTTTTCTGATTAGTGAGAAATGAAATACATAGCCCAAAATGCTGTATTTTTATTTGGGGTAATTAGTTAGGTACAGGCCCCTGTTGTATGAACAAAATGGAAACAGTCACACACTGTTCAACATATATTCTTTCTTTATTTCTTGTCTCTTGAGCACTTCACAGGCAAGTTCTGGTAAACAAGCAAAATGTATACAAATTTTAGTATGTCGTATGTTTGTACCTTTTAAATGTAATAAAAAATGTATTGAGATAAAATATTTCTGGCACTTGATTCAGAAATGCAAGCATACTTAAAAGCTTACTTAAAAAATCTGGGTAATAAAACATGTTTATGTTTCTTTATAATGAAACACCTCAATTTGTACTGAATTATGATGACTACTATTTATCTACTTTTAGCAAATAAAAGTGGAGGACAATTTATTAAAGCACAAGAGAAACTCCTGAACACTAGAAGGTCACAGCCTGTGAGCTGAGCTGCTAGCAAAAACATCTATGATGCTCCAAAGCTGCCATTTTTCTTCCTTGACAAAGACTCCATCTGCCACAGAGCCATTTACAGCCTCAGAGTCAGAATATCAATGATTTCCAACCATTCTGCAAGTCTGCTTTCACCTTGACATCACCTCTGTAATACATCTAAAACAGATGATACATATATCCCCTCTACAAGCTCTAAGCCCATGCTTTATTCAGCTGATAGGCATTTAAGCTATACTCTAATGTACCATTTTTTATTCTCACTGAATTGTGCAACAATAATTTTAAAACTGCAATTCACTCTAATTTTTGCTGCTTTGCCTGTTACATTTTTGAGTTGCATTTATACAGCTTCAAAAACAGGAAAAAAGCATATCATGTCCTTTCAAATAGTATGAATGAATGTATAAGCCAAAAAAATGCAATACAGAATTATATTTAACATTTTAATGCTGTCACGTTAAAATTGTTTATACACAAATATGTACACTATTTTGGTTTGGTCTTTAAAATTTAAAAAAAGAGTTCCTCCCTACGGGTCCAATCCTCAGAATAATTGCTATGCTTCACTGAAATAAACCAAGTTACAGCTGCCTACACCAGGTCTACAGCCCTGGACTCATTTACAATACCTACCCTAAACTTGGAATCTTTATCAAAAGAAAATTTGCCTTGCCCCATTAAGGCCTGAAGGATTGGATCCTCATATAAAAACAGTATCAAAACCAAACAGAAACAGATTTCCCCATCTCAGACATAATATCGTAAACTCATGTCCACTACACCCTCCTGCTATCCACCTGAGTGAATGCATTGTTTGTCAGCTGTTACCTTTTAAAGCCCAATATTCAGTTTCAACCTCTTTTTTTTTTTCATGGGTGTAATCACTGAGCCTGAAAATGCTAGTTTGGACTTCCAGTGAATTACAGGTATATGGGCAGCAATTATATGTCTGAGGGCATGAATCTAGTAGCTAGATGGCCAACTGTTGCCATTTGAACCCTCAATTCATCACTCCAGTGGGATCAAAAATTTGAGAGCACAGACCTATACAGAATTACATGCAACTTATAAAGACAATTTAGGTCTTCATATCTAGCTCGCACTCTCACGTATACATGCATGTGCACAAGGTGGCAAAAGCCATTTGATGTGTAGGTAAGTTGTTCCTATCCTAACTATTTGCCCCCCATCACCTGCCCTCTACATACTGTTCTCTCTCACCTGGACTACTACTAAATGCAGCACCAAATGCAAACCTAAATGCAATACCAAAGAGCTGTAAACATTTTTTCCAAACCCACCAGGAAATATGTCCTTCCTTCCCATCCTAATGTTGAGCTTTCCCCTAAAAACATGTTAATTCAGCCACAGGCTAACCGGGCAGGCTAACACAGCCTAGGTAGTAAGTTCCCAACTACCATTGTTGATTCTGCATATGGGATGCACACAAATCCAGTATGCCACAGAAGCACACCAGATGAATGCACTAATCACATCCCTCATCCAACAAAAACCTATTCCTTTCCCCAAACTGGTTCCAAATCCCATTCCATTTGTCTCTTCTCTTACCTCAAGTTCATCATTATCACCTGCCCAGCTGATAATAATATGGGTCTGCAAATTATATAAATAAAAGAAGGTAGCTTGTACATGTAGAGGTTTGATGGTTGCTGCCAGGCTGGGAATACTGGATCAGTTACCAACAAGCATTCCTCCTTGTTGAGCCATGTTCCATCTTGTAGACAGCTTCTGGCTCTGTCCATCAACACAGCCAAACACAAATACTTATAATACTGTAGCTTTCCTTTTTTTTCTTTTTTACTCACACACAAGTGTTTCAAGCATTTAGTGTTTACTAAATAGACTACCAGACCTGTGAAAAATAAACACTGGGGATTGAGCTACTGCCAGCACAATGCGGGGCAACCCTGTAATGCAGTGACACTCAACCATGGAGCCTTGAAATCCTTTCAAGAGTACTGCAAGGTACCAATGTTAGCACTGTTAAGTGTGCAAACACTAGTCACAAGATCCATAGTATTAAAATAAACCTGGCCCATTATGATCTTTTTTGAGTTCTTTGCAACAGAAAAATTCTCTATTGTCTTTCTGTAGTACTAAAAATAAATAAATGTGAAAACTAAGATCTGATGTTTACCAAGGGGTGCCTTGAGTCTACTGAGGGGTGCCTCAAATCTAAGCAGTTTGAGAACCACTGCTATAATGAAAAATCTGGTCCTCCTGATTTTTACCAAACTTTTGCAAGACATGGTTTAAACAATTCCATTTTTGTACTAGTTGGCAACTGATGAACAGAATTACCAGTCATAAGATACAACTTTTAAACAGGACTTTAAAACAAAACACAACAAAAAAAACAAAAGTCAAAACAATTTACTCTCTCTTTCAGCCTTATTGGTTTCATTCAAATTACATTTTCATTTTCTTTTTAAATAAACTGCTAACCCTTATGCTTGTAGAGAAAAGCTTTAGAAACAGAAATTAGTTGCAGGATTCCAGAAGCTAGAGCTTTAAACGTATCAACTACTGCAAGACATACACTAAAGTATGGAAGATGACAGCACTGAATAAACACCAACAATATTTTCTTGCCTCTCCCAGAACTTCCTGAATCTCTGCCATGCTAACCCTTGCCAAGACTGTGGTATTTCTGAGAGGACTTGTCTGTGGAAAATTCCTGTTGCACACAGCTCTCCCCTAACAACAGAGAAAGCAGAACTAGGCACAAAAAACTTAAAGCAACTAGCAGCAGGAGCATTACTGGAGCTCTCTGCGCATAGGTTCAAGAAGGCATCATGGCATCAATTTACATTTGGAAGATTACCTTTACAGAGGGCTAGACACATATTTTTAACCTGGAGGTTTAAATTATGTAGATGGCTCATTGTGTAGGTCCCAAAATTTGATAGGGGAAGCTTTCCACTTCCAACCTGTAAGTGAGCAAATTAATTTTAAAGCCAGGTTATAGCTACATATTTCACATCTTTTCCTTAAAAATGTATAACATGTCATTGGTTAACTACTGGCTCTGCGTACTGAACGATTTCTGAACTCTAGACATTTCAAATAACTGTAACTAATAGAAATTCTATTTTTCCCAAAACTTATTACCGCTTTTTGAGAGATAAAACCAGCTGGTCTTAACAATAAAGTGATACTACAGAAAATTCAATTTACATCTGAACCCTTCCAGTTGCCATCTGTACAGTAAAGCTTAATAAACCACTTATTCCTCTTAACAGATGCTAATCATGGACTGACAATACACAATCAAAATCTGTTCTTAACCCTCTTAGGCAAATGGCCATTATTAAATCTGGTTATCAACAGTGATATCAACATAGTTTGGAATTACTCTATTTTAAAGCAATATTTACATTACTATTGCTTTAAAATAATATGCCCACCCACCTTCACATACAACACAACAAAAAGATGCTTAATTGTAAAAAGCACACTGGAGCACAGATAACCAAATAGTCTCTAAAGAGCTACTTAGATTTTAAATATTCTTGAAACCGTATGAAACACAAATGAATTTCTCCAGTTTCTTCCCACGTTGCTGTTTTTTTCCTAAGTTAATTTGCATCTTTCAGCAACAATGTACATATATTTTCCTTTTTTTTGTAGTTAAAGAGTATATATTCTGACAGATCAACTACTTTTTTACTTTAATTTTTTAAAAGCAAAGCAAGTTTTACCAAACATGAATGAGTAAATAAAGGGTGAAAAAAATATTAATTTTTAAAAGATGTAATTGCATTCTGCCTTCTATTTAAGGCAGGTATGCTTATTACAAACACTTAAAATAGTGTTAAAAGAACTTATTATTCTTCGTTTCTCAGTCAATTATAATTATTGTTATTATGCTGAAGTAAAGATGTAATTAAATCTGCAGGTGCTGTACATATACAAAGGTGGTGAATTCTTATGCTCCTTTTGGGATGAGTTATTTTGGAAACACTATTTTTTGTCTCCAAAATGTCCTTGTCTAATCAAATTGTACATTTTCTTCCTCTGAAAAGGCAAACAGATATTTTGCAAAACTAAGAAAATCAATGCCATGCCTTCCTGAGGTGGAAGGAGGCAATTTGGGAATGCGCAAAAGTAAGGCAGATCCCTCCCGCGGCACCAGGCACAACCTCACAAGAACTTTCTGTGCCCTTCTAACTGGGGTATTCAGAAGATGGAAGCAAAGCAACATAGCTGCGCTCTCCTCTAAGAAGAGAAAGACAGTACGGTAGCTGTGAGGTCTGATGTTACAGAAGCTGTGGTAACAGCAGCAGAGCTTCCTAGCACCTCAGCAGTAAAGGGATCCTTTCCTCTTCTCTCCCTAGTGTTCATGTTTTTTACTCCACCCTTTATCAATCATTTCTACTTTGAGCTACTTCCTAGTTCATTCTAATCCAACACATATATTAAATATTGCCTTAATTCAAAGTTTGCCCATCATTATTTTGCTGAAGTTTTGCAGCACGTTTTGAAGCCATATATAGCTGGTTGTTGAATACTGGGATGCTTATCTAATTCATCTCAAATATTTTGCAAATATGTTCTCTAGTGAGTTAACAGCATAGACTCAGGTAAAGCAATGGCTTCCCTGTAGAAAAAAAGGAATTTCTTTGGTAATTTATTTGGACTGGTGGCAGAAATATCTAATATCTAAAGAGCCACCCATGACCATAGATAGCTTTGGTTAAAAAAAGTATTTTCTCCAAAATTCAAGTTAAGATATCTATTTACAATCCTGCTATAACCTCACTTTAGATTTGCCAGGCAAGATCTCATTTGATAGCTCTGAAGCTTAAAAACAAAAAAATGAATATGTAACTTTTCTCTAATTGCTTTATGGGGTCTGCTACTGAATGCAATATTCTCCCATCTGCACAGGCCTGTCTGGTAATGTGTATGGGGCTCAAAACTGTGGTTGGATTCTAAAGCCTCTTCTGTCCTCCCAGTTGTCTACCAATTATCTAGAAAAAATCTACTCCAAGTATTATATCACAATCTACTTAGCTGGTCTTTCAAATTTACAATATTTGGTGACAAAACTTTTAAGGCACATTCTTGTCATTCAAACTAAATGCTCAAGAAATGACTGGATCACTAAATCAACTTTAATTCTTTCCAGAGAAGCAAAGTGGGAAAATTTTCCCTTCACAACTGCTTGTCTCTTGATGAGGGTGCAGTAGAGTATCTGACCTAGTGTGCACACATTGGTCAGTAGCCCTTTGAATTTTAAGGCTGCTCTCATTTCTAGACCATTGGTATTTATATTTGTTTCTGGTCTGAAGCTTGCAACAGTCTTGCCGCAATTGGTATTTTGTCTATGGTGAATTATGGTAAGGTGTCTGGCACATCAGACACAGACTGTATGCTCGCTGCACACAGACACAGTTTGAGGGTTTTTCACCCCCTTTTCATCTGGGTGCTGCAACGCATCCCAAGTAGGTTCCTTTAAATGTCTCCAGAAGGCATAGGAGCCTCACTCCACAGCTCAGCTCCATCTGGACTAGGGACAGAAATTACACATAGATTGGTGTAAGTAATTGGAAACGAGCTCAAATATGTAACACAACAGAAGTTCAGTGCACATAAACCATTTTCAACATGGCTGAAACCAGTTTAAGATAAACCTGATGGATGTAATATCCAACTTTACTGATTTAAGTTAAATCAGTTTAATTACTTCTATTGCAGATCCCTGCCTCCCCCCCTGCCCCTGATTCAGGTTAACTCACAGTTCCCCACCTTCCTCCAGGATGCTTTGCACCTCCCAGCAACCCCCCCACCCCCTTGCAGGGTGGGTGGGCTTGCTCCAGGCAAACAGGGAAGTGTGCTCTAGCGCCCCCTGGCTTCCAGTCTGGGCCACTGGAGGTATGTAGCTGCATTTCTGGAATCAAAAAGTGAGCGCGTCTGTTCACTTGCTTATTGGTTCAATCTCTAGCTTTTTCACTGTCTGTATTTAGACCTGGTCCCCACAGAAGGAGTTAAGCTGCAGGGAAGTAAGTGTACAAGCATTCATTCTCTAAAGAGAAAAACTCCCTTAGGAGCAATTTCTAACTGGTTATAAGCAGACTATTTCTCTCCTGGAGCCACCATTTTCCATCTGCGAGAAACAGCATGAACGCTTGTATGTTCTGGGAGAACAGTGATGCTCCTGATAGAAACATAGGCTGCTTACAGACGTGGAAACAAAAAACAAACAAAAAAACCCAGCACACCCACACACCAAAAGCAGCACATGCCCAACAGAGGCATCATGTTAGTTTGATCCTAGCTGCCCCACATCTGCATAGCTTGAGCACTTCAGCAGGGCTTTTTGGTGCTTGTATCTAATAGATGATTTAACCAGCTATTAGATAAAAGTGCCAGAAAGCCATGCTGAAGTGCCTGATCTATACAGATGCTGGGGAGCCAGGTCAAACTAATATACTTTCTCTTCTGGTAAAGTGCTGCTTTGTTCCCCCCCCCCCCCCCGAGTCTGCCAGCAGCCATAATGCTTGTACACACCCAGTTACAAGCACTTTCAAATCACCTACACTCTGCAGCTTTAATACACACGAGTCTTTGGTGGCAGTGGTTAGCGATAAAAGGAATACCTGCTTTTGCTGGGTGCAAACTGGCATGATCAAGAACCTAAATTCATTTTCAACTCCAAAGTGGCACATTGCAATTTTTCACAATGTATGTAAGAATAAGGATTCATTAACTGCCACCTTACTTTTACATACAAAAAACTAGAACTCTTGGTTCCAAAATTATACCTTTTATTAGACCAACTGGAAAATGGCAAGAAACTTGTCCTTTCCTGCAAGCTTTCGGAATCAAAGTCCCTTCGTCAGGCTCTGGGAAAAGTATAGATGGTACAAGATGGTAAAAAGTCCCCATAGGTAGGAAATAAACTTCATTTTTGCACAGAGGGAGCTGAAGATGGAAGACTGTCCCTCTGGGTTCATGACAGTGTCTTTGTGAGCTGTGTTGAGTAGCTCTTTGATGTGTTGATCAGGTAGAATTCCTTCAGTGGAGGTTTGAGATGGCAGGCAGAGAGGTAAAAAAAAAAAAAAAAACCCAAAAAAACTTCCTTGCTGTTCTGCAGTGAAGTTTACTTTTACCATACTTCGAGGCATTTTCTCCCTTAACCTGCAACTTATGTAAGGTGATATATATCTCTTAAATTTAGTACATAAAACATGTACCATCTACCAATAAGTAGTGTTTTTATTACCATATTGCTCATTATATAAAGTAACCATTTCCTAAGTGTAGACTTCAAAAATGCCACTGCTAATTAGGGGTGGGTGAAACGGGCCGTATTTGATTTGGATTTGACTCAAATCCCGGACAGTGATTTGATTAGTTGATTTGGATTACCGTCTCTGATTTGACTCGGCTGAATCCGAATCTGAAGATTCAATGCTGATTCAGCAAATCAGCAATTCAGACACAGACATAGCTTTAAATATTTTTTCTACATACCTTGAGGTACGAGGCATGGCTTGCGAATGTTGTGATGCTGGGGCAGAGGGAGCATCCCGCAGGAGCATGGGGGGCCCCCTGTGTGCTCTGTGGCAAACACAGAAGTGGACTGGAAGAACTTCCAATCCATGTCCGGATCTGCTGCTGAGCACACAGGGCCCCCCCCCCCCGCACCTCCTTGGCTCGGGAATCAGCCGTGGCAGGGACCCCGAGTGCCCTCCCAGACCCAGGAGGCACCACTCGTCGAGCCAGGAGGGTGCGGGGGGGGGTGCCTACTCGCTTCCCAGCAGACCTGGAAGTGGACCAGAAGTGCTTCTAGTCCACTCCTGGGTCTGCTGCCAAGCGTGCTGGGGAGCTCCCCATGGTCCTGTGGGACACTCCATTCACTCCACCATCACAGCGTTGACGAGCCACATGGTTCCTTAAGGTATGTAGAAAAAGCATTTAAAGCTGTGCCTACGTCTGAATCTCTGAACCTTTCCGAATCAATTTGAAGGGTTCCGATTCGATTTGGAGAGATTAAAGGGTCTCCTGATTCAATCTGGATTCGGAGATTTGGCCACCAAATTGGGCCAAATCTCCGCCGAATCGAATCAGGGACCGAAGCTTCACACAGCCCTACTGCTGACAGAGTATATTCTTCCTAGATTTAATCATTCTTCTTTGCCAAGAGATCAAATAATTTCACTGTGACCATATCTATGTGCATAGAATAAATTGCTGTATTGCGTTTACACAAAGCATCTCCCAACGATGAACCTAAGCAAGCTTTTGGATACTTTTACACGTCCTCTATTTTTAAGAATCTTAAAGAAAGCTCTAAAAAAAAAAAAAAAAAGACAAACATTTACAGGACTTTTTTCTGTTCTCCAAGTATATGCTAAAAGGAAAGAAATCAGTGCGTCAAATTTACCATTTATTAAGCATGTCTTCTTCTCATCCTATTGAGTTGTTTTTGTTTACGGTCAAAGGTGACACTGGCTGATCAACAGAGCAGCAGCTCAGCTGCAGGCAGTTAACCACAAGAAACAGTTATCAGCAGGCCTAGTACCATGAACAGATGAGGTGACACCTTCCCCTCACAGCCCTGGACCTGGCCTAAAGGCAGTGAGTCCCAAGGTGAAGAAGGGTAGGCTCACTGCTAACCATTGAAGGGAACTCATGAGAAGTCAATGACAATTTTTTAACTTTAGTAATGATTTGATATTTTCAATATCTTTGCAAGGGGCTCGGGAGCAGAGTGCAGCCAGCACACACGTGCCCCCCAACCCAAGTCACCATCAGCGGAGGTGACGGTGACAGCAGCTGATACAGCTGATCCAGGTAAGCGCAGGGGGCGGGGGGGAGGAACCGGAATAGCTGTATAGGATCCCTCTTATCTGAGCCCCCTGAATCCCTCTTATCCGAGCCGGCAGGGAGCCATGCTCCCAAGCCACACACGGGCATGGGGCAGCAGAAAGGCAGGGGAGCAGGCTGGGGGGGGCACTTCCCCATGGGGAGGGGGACTCCCAGGGCTGTTCCCCGGGGGCTTTTGGGCTCTGGACACCCCCAGGAACCTGGTAACTGGGTAACCGGTACCAGTACCCGGGACTCTCCCACGGGAGGGGGCAGAGCAGCCGGCAGGCACTTCTGGGGAAACCTGGGGTGCGCTGATTGGCTGAGGGAGGGAGCACAGGAAATTCAAACCGCAGCCCTTTAAAAGCCACAGTTCGCCCTTGCCCCCGGCAATCGGGGCTCAGGAGCAGAGTGGGCTCACGTGTGCAACCAGCACACGTGTGCCCCCCATCCCAACTCAACGGCAGCAGAGGAGGCAGCAGCAGTGGCAACAACAGCAGCTGATACAGCTGATCCAGGTAAGTGTGAGGGAGAAGGAAGCTGGCACAGCTGTAGAGGATCCAGAGGGGGAGCCCCCTGGATCCCTCTTACCTGAGCCAGCAGGGAGCTGCGCTCCTAAGCCGCGCGTGAGGAGTGCGCACAAACAGAGCATGCAAACAGGCGCGCTCTGAGACGGCGCGCTAGTGTTTGCGCCAGTGTTTGCACAAGGCAAGCACGCAGCAGTAACCAGAAGGAACCTCCAGCAAGAGAGGTTCCTTCTGGTTACTGCTGGAGAGCACAGCTCCACGGACATGGTAAGGATGCGGAGTGCAGCTGCTAGGGGTTCCACCCTGGTGGCACCACCTGCCCTGGGCTCCTCTGAGGCCTCCACCCAGATGGAGCTCACAGTAGGGTTGGTGGCCCCCTGCCCCCTTTCTGTGGGGGTGGCCTGGTGGGGACGCAGAGGCCAGTAGTGGGAGAGGGGTCTGGTGGCTCCCTCACCTGCCCCTCCTGTGCTCGACTTCAGAGGTAGGGGAGCTCCAAGCTGAGGTGAGCAGGCTGCAGGGGATCAGGGCTGTAGAGGACAAGATTGACACCTATTTCTGTTACTGCAGGACCAACTGTCCTGCGTACAGGCCCCCCAGGAGAGAAGCACAACAGAGGAGTGGCAGAAGGTGCCCACCAGACCCAGGACTGCTCAAGCTAGCGTGGTGGAGACTCCCCAAGTACGACTCAGGAACAGATACGAGGCCCTGGCAGCCTTGGAGAAGGACAAAGAAGATGTCTCCGGGAGGGATGGTGCCACTCCATGCATGACACAGACGGTGCAGAGAGGGAGCACCAGGAGGAAGAAATGCTAGGTCCTCATCATCGGAGATTCCATCCTGAGGGGAACGGAGGGTCCCACCTGCCAGCCTGAACCCATGGCACAGGAGGCCTGCTACATGCATGGGGCTTGGATTCAGGATGTCACAGAGAGGATCCCAGCCTTCATTGGAACCTTGGACCAGTACCCCATGGTCCTAATCCACATGGGAACAAATGACGCGGCCAGGGGCAACCCAGACGGCATCATGAAGGACTTTGAGGCCTTGCGGGCCAAGCTCAAGGAGCTGGGGGCACAGGTGGTATTCTCCTCTATTCTCTGGTAACTAGACGCAGATGACGTCACGAGGCCTGCATCAATAAGGTCAACTGGAGGCTTCAGAGTTGGTGCCACCAGGCAGGCCTCGGGTTTCTGGACAACAACCTGCATTTTCACGCAGGGGGCATGCTTGGGTGAAATGGGCTTCACCTCTCCCCTAAAGGCAAGCGCGTCTTCTCTTTCAGGTTGGCTGATTTCATACGGCATGTTTTAAAACTAGCTTTGCTCGGAGATGGGGCCACAGGAGGACACGAGGACACCTCCCAGCCAAGACACATGATGAGCACAAGAAGTACCCAGGTAAGTGGTAAGTGACAATGGTCCGGATAGTCCTAGGAATCGGGGGGGGGGGGGGGGGGGGTGCATGCACCAACAGGAGGCATGCCTTTACACTAATGCTCAAAGTATGGGGAATAAGCAGGAGGAACTCGCCCTCCGGATAGCTAGTACAAACCCAGACATAGTATGGCTCACTGAAACCTGGTGGGATTTAACCCATGATTGGGTGGTAAACAGTAGGTGCTACATACTACATAGGCAGAATAGAACGGGGAGGAAAGGCGGGGGTGTGGCACTCTACGTCACAGAGCAATACACATCCTCAACTAACAGGATGGGGTCAGAGGAGGGACAGGCTGAAGTGCTCTGGGTCAGAATACAAGGGGGTCACGGGGAAAGGGACTTAATGGCGGGTGTCTACTACAAACCACCCAACCAGAGGGAAGAGTTGGACCAGGAATTCTCGGGTCAGCTCAAGGAGGCAGTTAAGTCGAGGAACATGGTCGTCATGGGCGATCTAAACTACCTGGACATTTGCTGGGAGGAGCAGTCAGCCAGGTCTGACCGCTCATGAAGGTTCCTTGCTGGGATACAAGACCTCCACCTAACCCAGGAGGTGCACAGTCCCACCAGGGGGAATTACCTGCTGGACCTGGACCTGGTCCTGGCCACAGGCGATGACCTGGTGAGGGGACTGAGGGTTCTTGACCACCTGGGCGATAGCAATCATTGCCTACTGGAATTCACCATACAGCGCAGGGTGTCAAGAGCCTGCAGCAAAGCAGTAGCTCTTGAGTTCAGAAGGGCTGACTTCAATGAGATTGGTAGGAGAGGCACTGAGGTCCTGGAGAGTAGGGCAACTAGGTGTCCAAGACGAGTGGTCATTCCTTAAGGAGATGATCCTCCGAGCCCAAGGGGTGGCAGTCCCAACGCAAGTCAAAGGGGGCAAGAGTGCTCAAAAGCCCCCTTGGCTCACCAAAGGCACTCAGGAACGTCTAAAAGCCAAAAAGGAGGTATACATCCAGTGGAAGGGGTGGTGCTATCACCAAAGAGGATTATACCTCCATAGCGCAAGTCTGTAGGGTGGCTGTTAGGAAGGCTAAGGCAGAGACGGAACTAGGGCTAGCAACAAGGATCAAGAACAACAAAAAGTCCTTTTTTAAATACAATAGGAAGTAAAAAGAAGGCACCAGGCAACATGGGGCCCCTGCAGGATATGCTTGGCAATCCGGTGGTTGCACCAGATGAAAAAGCAGACCTTTTTAACAAATTCTTTGCTTCCATTTTTCTGAGCAGGGACCAGGACTTCTCCCCCACCGGGATTCAGGACGGACTCAGGAGTGACTCTGCCAGGCCTAAGGTCAGGGAGGACCGAGTTAAGGTACTTCTGGAGAGGCTGGATGTGTTCAAATCAGCAGGTCCAGACACTCTCCACCCTAGGGTGCTGAGGGAATTGGCAGGGGTTATCGTAGGGCCCCTGGCATGGCTTTACGAGCACTTGTGGTACTCTGGCCAGGTGCCAGAAGAAAGCCAATGTGGTCCCTATTTTCAAAAAAGGGAGGAGGGAGGACCCAGGCAATTATAGGCTCATTAGTCTTACTTCAATTCTGGGGAAGCTCTTTGAGAAAATTATCCAGGAGCACATCTGAGGGACCAGCAGGGGGGAGGATGCTCAAGGGCAACCAGCATGGGTTCATTAAGGACAGGTCCTGTCAGACCAACCTTATAGCCTTCTACCATCAGGTCACAAAATCATTGGACGCAGGTGTCGTGGTGGATGTAGTCTTTCTGGACTTCAGGAAGGCCTTTGGCACCATCTCCCACTCCATTCTCATTAAAAAGCTAGGTGACTGTGGCATTGATGCCTAGCTACACAGTCAGATGGGTGGCAAATTGGCTAGGGGACCGCATCCAGAGAGTGGTGCTGGATAGGTCACATTCAACCTGGACGGAGGTGGGCAGTGGAGTCCCGCAGGGCCCCCTCAGGCCCGTACTGTTCAATTTATTTAGTAGCAACTTGGACGAGGGGGTGAAATGCACCCTGTTCAAATTCGCTGACGACACCAAGATTTGGGGTGAGGTGGACATGCTAGAAGGGAGGGACAGGATACAACTGGACCTGGACGGGTTACAGGGGCGGGCAAATGCGAATGGAATGGGATTCAATACTGACAAGTGCAGGGTGCTGCACTTGGGCAGAAAAAACCAGCAGCATACCTACAGGCTGGGGAACTCCATTCTCAAAAGCACAGTGGCAGAAAGAGATCTTGGAGTCATTATTGATTCTAAAATGAACATGGGCCACCAATGTGAGGACACGGTCAGCAAGGCTAACCACACCTTGTCATGTATCCACAGGTGCATCATGAGCAGGTCCAAGGAGATGATCCTCCCCCTCTATGCAACACTGGTCAGGCCGCAGTTGGAGTAGCGCATCCAGTTCTGGGCACCGCACTTCAGGAGGGACAAGGCCAGCATCGAGAGGGTCCAGAGGAGGGACACTCACATGATCGGGGGGCAGCAGGGCAGGCCCTATGAGGAGAGGCTACAGGACCTGAACCTGTTTAGTCTTCACAAAAGAAGGCTGAAAGGGGATCTAGTGGCCTTCTATAAACTTACCAGGGGGGACCAGAGGGGAATGGGCGAGACCCTGTTCCCCTGAGCGCCTCCCGGAGTAACAAGGAATAACGACCACAAGTTGATTCAGAGTAGGTTCAGGCTAGACATCAAGAGGCACTACTTCACAGTCAGGGCAGCCAGGATCTGGAACCAGCTTCTAAGGGAAATAGTGCTGGCTCCTACCATAGGGGTCTTTAAAAGGAGGTTTGATAACTACCTAGCTGGGGTCATATGAGCTTAAACTTACTAAGGGTCATATGAGTCCAGTATTCATTCCTGCCCAGGGCAGGGGGTTGGACTTGATGATCTGCTCAGGTCCCCTCCGACCCTACATCTATGTATCTATGAAGGAAAAAGGCTAGGATATTTTTCCAAAATAAAACTGAGCTTAGCCATGATATGTATAGGTTTCACAGATAAGAGGGCCAGCAGATTGTGTACTTTTTAGACTCCAAAGGTCAGCTTTGTGCAGTCCAAAAACTAGGGCCATTTTAAGACAATTTTATGCCAGCCAAAAAAAGAAAAGAAAACCCGAAACTGAAGCTTCCTCTATCTAAAGACACTCTTCAGAAACGAATGGAGTAGAAGACAGACTTTCACTTGAGATTCTTGCTCTTGAATTAGTAGCCATTCAAAATACCAAATACAGAGAAAAAGCCCCTTTCTTAAAGGAGGGAAAGGGTTACAGATGAAAGCCTGTTCAAGAAAGGAGTTCTTTTGTCAAAACCTTTAAACATGGTCCTACAATATTCTAGCAAGTTTCAGTGCCTGCTGCTTGCAATAAAACTGTAAATCTCCTTGTTGGAAACTAGATACACTCTTCCTGCTTTTTGCCTGGATTTATTATGGCAACCCTCCTTGCTGAGTTGCCTGCTTTTGCATTTTTTTGCAGTTGGTTCAGATTGCTGCTCCCCACACACTTACATATAGTAGGTTATCTTATCATCTCCCTCCTGTTTTGCTATCGCATCACTGGCTGCCTGCTAAGCAATGTATTCACTATAAAATTGTTCTTTTGACCTTTAAATCACTCGTTCCCTCCTATTTAATAGATCTGCTCTCTCCATCTGAACCTGGTCGTTCTTTCAAGTCAGCAGATGCTGGTGGTCTCACTATTTCTAAATATTGTTTGATGTCACAGTAGGGCCTTTATTAGCTTCACTTTCTGCTAAGTTACACAGAGCCAGTTGAAGTCAGAACATACTCCCAACTATTAGGCTTTTAAATCTAACCTTAAATATGATTTTTAGTCAGCATTTTTAGATGATTGTTTTAGCAATTTTTTGTACTACCCATGCTAATTTTAACTTTACTGATTGTAAGGCACCCCTGGGATATAGGCATGAAGGTCGCTACTGAAATACAAGAAGATTGCACTGTATTGTAAAATATTCTTTCTGGACACTAAAGGAAGCTTTTGCTGACCAGAATATCATTGCCTGACACACAGCTAAAATATTTCTGTACAAAATAAAGTGTCTGCTTTTACCTCTATACACTCAACTAATGGTTCATCTGAAGGTACTAAAATTAAATTATAAAATCATTTGAAATCTCTGTCTGAATCTAATTATGTGCTCCTAACAGGTAGCAAGCAAGATGAAGATTAAAAAAAAACTGTTCCAAAGGTTAAGTGCTCTATAGCCAAACACGATTTTTTTTCCTATTTTCCTCAGCACCTATTTCAAGACATCAATTAATAATTTTTAATAGTTAACAATTATTATAAGATATAGGCAGCCCCTAGAAGTGTGATCTAATTATCCTGAAAAGTAATTAAGCTTAAAAAAACACAACACATTTTACTTCCTGTTTGGAACATTCCAACAAACTGTGCTATTAATAATTTAAGATAGCCTATGACCAATAAGCAGCAAAGAATTACAATTGTCATTACATCATTGTTCTATCAGCATTAATTTTTCAAATAATAAATTCCAAATATATTAATATTGATTTTGTAGTTAAATGCTAGTTATATGCTTTAAAACCATCTTCTCTTAACCGCTTGAACTGAACAGGATTTTAAAAAGTCACAAACTGAAAAAACCCATAAGTACTCTGTAGTCAAACAGTATTTCAATATTACACATGGTAAAACTACCAATAACTAGGACATTTGTAGCACAGAGTAACCACACTTCAATTTACTTTCAATTTTAAGTAAACTGAGAAAATTGTGAACTGATAAAGAATTATTTGCACCGAGTAAGTATTTGGAAGACACTGATTTTTAAGCCCCTATCACAATAAATAAGGACTCCATGGCAGGGAGCATGCAATTAGTTGCAAGAATGGGAAAAAAATCTTGCTAATTTGCACTGGTGTGAGGAGACAATATGGAATTACTGAAATTTGTGAATAGCCCATGATGAAATACCTTAAATGAACCATAATGGTAAGAGAATGAAACCTGAGAGAATAGATTTCCTGAGAAATGGCAGCAGCCAATATTTATACATGTAAATTAAGTAGAGAAGAGCAAAGGATGAATTAATGTACAGATTCTATTGTATATGAATGATAATGAACAATTCTTTAGGACAAATTCTGCTGTAAATAACATCAGTGAAATGGCATAACTTAAAGCTGAAAGCTTTGTTCAGTAAAGTATTTACATTTACAGGCACTCTCTCAATGGGACTAGGAGTGCCTATACACATGCTCCAGGGTAGGGAAGGGTGCATTTTAATTAGAGTGGCTCAAAACTGCTCTAATTAAAATGCCATAGCATCACATATATTCAGCGTCCCATGTTTCACAAATAGCCATGAGGCTGCTTTAACTAGAACTCGTTCAACAACCCCCACTGCCCCCACTGCCATTTTTAAACACAGGGTGCTGAATACACGAGACATTGCAGCATGCAACCTCACTTAATCGAGCCTGCTCCAGCACATTATAATCAGAACACGCTGGAGCACATGCATAAGCACCCTGAGAGTCTAAAAGGCTTAATTAGGCACCTGCTTTTGCATATTGCTGAATCAAAGCCTATGAGCAGATTCTGGCCCAATATATAATCTATAAAGTAAATAAAGTATAAACAATATTTTCCCTTTTCCCTGTACAGTTCATGCTGATCAAAACATTATCAGAATGCTAATTGCTTTTTGTCACTTACTGTGATAAATGTGGTCAGTTCTGTGACATTGCTTTTTTGCAAGCTGCAACAGAAAATAGAGTTAATGATCAGCTGACTCATCCTCAAATAATTTTATAAGGACAAATAAAAATGCATTAAATAGAATATTTAAAAATAGTAAAAAAACAAGGTGCACAAAATATTTGCAAGGCATACAAGATACTGTAAATATCTCAGCAATATCTCAAGCAAGTTGTCGAAATAAAAGTAACTTAAGTGTGTTATATGATCAATTTAAGTTTGTTTTGCATGTATTCAATTACAGAACACACACTTTTACTAACATTTTGCTGCGTTTTGAAGCATGTGGTACAACAGTTTTAGCTTTGATATAGAGTCCATTATTAAAAGGCATACTTTCATTAAAGCCTAGGGATTAAATTCTTGCCCCAATAAAAATCAACAGGAGCATTTCAATTGCTTTAACAGGGTCAGAAATGTAACCTCATAGTTCAGAATACCTATCTTTAGCAAGAATATCCCAAGATTCTGCTCACAAAATGAGAGGTAGCTCTGTAAGAGCCTCAGGGACTATCCCCACAGATCTCATTGAAGGACCAAAATCAAAATTAGTAACTGAAAGAATTTAACAGATTTAAGTTACTTTTTGCATTTTTTCAATTTTGAATAATGGAAAGCAGTTGGATTCACATATGCTTACACTTAATTTCACTTTCAATTTCTCTTGCACTGGCACAACTGATACAAGATCTGGGTTGCAAACTTTATGTGGGGGATGCTTACTTGTTAAAGTAGCACAGCTTTCAATTTTTTTTTATTCCATGGAAACATTTCTATTGGGTCTCTGCTTTGTTCAAGCTTTGCTTTTATATAGGACCAAGTTTGATCCCTTTAATACTGTGGAAAACTTTTTATTTTTAATACTGCAGGAAGATTTCAGATGCCTTTGAAAGACAATTATAGTCAACTTTAAATTGACCAAAAGTGCATAGTAATAAAGGTGTTACATAGCATAGCTCAGTAAAAAGGAACCCCTGTAATTTTAACTTTCATACTATGGACCTTATTTGGCATAAAGTATTGCAACTGGATCCCATTTTCCCATGAAGGACCATTTTGGCTACAAAGGAGTAGCAGCATATAACTAGACCAACTCACAAGGATGTAAAATAAGACGGAATGGGCGCACATCTACACCATTCGTTAATGCACCATAATTACAGCACATTAAATTAGTAATAACACGTACTAACTTAATGTGCTGGTGCACATGTTTCAGGTGACACTGATGTGCATTAGACTAATTCTATTATTCATTAGCACGATGTTGCCTGCCGTGCTAACGTGCAATAGAATTAGTCTACTGTGCATTTAGTGTCTCATGGAGATGTGCCCAATGCAATGGAACAGCCATATATTCAAAATGTCAACCCTTAAACTAGTCAAGAGTTTCTTTTACTAAAAAGCACGGTCAATCTGGACAATGATTTGAACTGGACTGATTTCCTGCTTACAGTGTGAACAAACAAGGTTTTGCTTGGGTCACCAAAAAATTGTTTTTACTAATACTCTCTTGTTATAATACCTAGTTTCATGGAGGTCTGACAGGTCCCCAAAACACCAAGTCACATGGAGGGAAAGGAATCACTTTGTTACCTTAAAGAGGAAAACCTGCATCACAAGAAAACTTTCATTCTCTATACCACTGCTAAGGAACATTAGTCCCTTTTCTGTCTCCTTTCTCATGCTCTGCTTAAACATAGGCAAGAGAACAGAGAAGCCTGGAGTGAGAACGAGGGGAGAAAAACTGAAGTGGTGGAACAGGCTGGTTACTGAAAATAAACTAGATTGGAGTAGAGCTGGTGCACATAGGGGAAGGAAAGCAAAAAGAGAAGACATGAAAGCAGATACTTGACTATTTTGGGAAACTGAAAAGCCTGAGATTTTCCTCTTGGCTGCCTGGCACCCTGAAGTTTTCTCCATTATTTGGGAAACAAAATTTTACAATAAACTGTGCTTATTTTTAAAGATGTAAACAGTTTGTTCCCTCTATTACATGACCCCCAAGGTCAGAAGAACCTTTCTAGCCTTCCTGGTCAAGTTAGTTGTGGCACCTGTGACACCACTAGCCTTCTTGAATGATAGGCATACTTTTAGCCTGAGATCTCCTACAAAACCCAGAGTCTCAGAGCAAACATTTGAGACGAGATATGAAGGACAATGACAGGGAACAGCTAATTCCATCACAGAAAGTGACTACAAGTCATTACTTGCCATGCGCTATATACATCAGTGACTCTCAACCTTTTTTTGTACCAGGACCCAAACTTCAATGGCCAGTCCTAACCCAGTGCCCTTCACTCCCAACCAACTCTCCCCGCACCCCAGCCCTACAGTGCATCGAACAGGGGGTGGGTGTGTGGGGTGGGGAGAAGGGCATGGGGGGCTCCATGCAGCTTCTCACAGGCTGGAACTCTGCCAGCCTGCAAGGGAAAAGCCACGGCTTCCCACGTTTTTCTCCTTTAAAGGAGAATCCATTTTTTAAAGTTTGTTGATCCATTTTTTAAGTTTGTTCATGACCCTTTTATACATTGTTGCAACCCACTTTTGGGTCACAACCAATGGGTCGAGAAACACTGCTGTAGATAATATTCCCATACATCCATCAGTGACAGAACACCTTGCATTATAATAGCTTCACCCTAACTCATGTCAGTGAACCAGAGGAGCTTGGTTCTGAGGAAGACATTTTCCAGATGTCAGGAGACCCAAAACATACTGGAGTACAGCCTGGGGCACACATACGCAAAGGGAACCAACCAATGGCTCCTAAGAGGAAAGGCCAGTGTGGTGGACAAAAATGGAGTGATGGGGCTTGGGGGAGCTCTTGTCTGCCCCAGCCTAATCCCAGATGCTCCCTCCCTCCTGCATGTCTCCTCTGTTAGTTGCCACCTCCTCCTCCATGAGTTTTCTAGCCCGTGCTGGGTACCACCACGGAAAGCAGATGCAATAAAAGAAGTCTTTCCACCATCGGATGCCAAAACTACAGATACCTCTTGTGCATGAAAGGTGTCGCTGTAGGAAAAACCCTGTTCAGCCCTAACAACCTTGGCAGCTGCATTAAACTGGTTCTCAAATGAGTTAGTACAAGCACTCAGGAAACCAACAGAAAACCCATGCAGTGATAGTACTTTTCTTCAAGTCTGAAAATAAGGACAGACAATAGTCTCAGGTCCCACCCAGGTAAACTTGCTCTAGAGCCTGCATATTACATATTGTTTTGCACAATAAACTGATTCTCAGAGTCAAATTCTCCAGAGGCAGTGCACACACAAAGGAATACAGATTTTGTTGGGGATCTTAAGAATAGTGATTCTTAACCAGAGTGCACCCTTCAGCGCCGTGAGATCCTTTTAAGGGTGCCGTGGGGTGGTATATAATAAGAACACTATTAAAGTATGCAAGCATAGGGTTCAAAAGATACATCCAGAGATTTCAAATAGGAATTCATAGTGTCAAAAACATTCTGACTTGTGGCCCAAATTCTTTGCAACAGAAGAATCACTCTATTATTTTTCTCTAGTTCAAAAAGAATGAAAACCAAGAGCTGGCATTTTCTGATGAGTGCCTTGAGTCTAAAAAGGTTAAGAACAACTGTTCTAACAGACACTGCTAGAAATTCAGCAGAGCACTTCTGAGTTTGAGCCTATTTGCTATTTAAATAGTACACAAGTTACTATGAAGAGCAATATAAAAATGTGTTATGGAAATAGCTATTTGTACAATAGCTTCTTAGCTCTCCCTGACAGAAGGATAAAACTTCATTCTCAAATGGTCAGGAAATAATTTGGGACCTCATTTAGGTTTGATATGCAAACCCAAATCCACTGATATATTTTGTAAGGTACTGGGTAAAGACCTATAAAACATTATATTACAGCTGTTCCAAGTATTGTATGATACCATCAAGAAAGCCAGCAAGACACATGGTGGATTCAGAGAGTGCTCTAAATACAGCCAAGAATTGGGTCTTTACTGAACAATACTGTATATGGTGCCATAAGGATTATTGGGTTCCCTTAGATTAATTATAAAGTATCTTTCCTCCCTAATCCATATTTTAATCCAAATCACAACTAGGGAGCTTTAACAACTGAAAAACTTGTTTTCAAAAATAATATTTTTAATTTACTCAGGAACCAAAACTAATTTTAACTGGCCCATTTTCCCATGCAACCAATACCTTCAAAGTACAGACCACATTTCTCAACTTTTTCATGCTGCTGTACTATACAGAAAGCTAGTTTTAGGAGACAATGGCATTTACCACATTAAGGAATTAAAAAAAAAAACAACTAATCAATAAATTAACTGATATCAAACTTCGTATACAATGTTCCCAATATATGATGTCATTAGAAAAAAAGATTTGGGAAAATAAAGTTACTCGAAAATAGTAGTTCTCAACATTCTTAGACTTGAGGCACCTCTGGGAAAATTAGTTCTCGGCCTTTTATTTACTTCAAAAATAACAGTTTTTCTGTTGCAAAAACTTCAGGAAGATCACAACTATATTTGAATTTTCAGGGTTAAATCTTGTGACTCATGCTTGTAAGCCTAACTGTGCTACCATTGTTTGACACCCTATAGCACCCTGAGAGACATAGCTGTTGCCATTACAGAGAGTGTATCTGAATACCTGGTATGGAAAGTGTTCTAATGGGAAAGTTGCTGGTAAGCGATTATTGATTTTTCCAAGTATTGCTGCAAACAAGCACTGACTGTGCTTATGATATTTGGTTACTATATATTCAATAGTCAGAAAAAGTACACTTGCTCACAGAAAACACCAGGATATCTGTTTAGTTTCCTTTAATATTAGATTTTGCTGATTCACCTAGTTTGGTAAATATGTAGTCACTATTAAAAAGAACAAAAAAAGAGACCAGCAACAGCACATTCTGGATAGCATAAAGAAACTTGCACTATGTATGGGAACACCCTGCTAAACAAAGAGATATAATTATGTTGCTGCATGCATTTCTCCAGACAGAATAAGCACACTTTTGTAGTGTTTATTGTTGTTTCTGATATTTACAAAACAGTAACTCTTAAACTTATTAAAACAGTAATTTTACACAATTTGCTTCCCCATGAGCATGATATAAAAACCCTCTCATCACCACTGTCTGAGGCAGAACCTCTCTATTAAAAAGTTAGAGACCTCCAGCTACTTGAATTAGAGACTGATAATGAGTAAGGTCTCTACTGTAGCTTCATCCATCCTCTTCTGACAGGAGACAGCCACCATGTAACTGACAAGGAGCATCCTCTGCAGCAGATGACATTCTCCAGGGAAAAAGAAATAACCACACAGCTCTGTTACTATTGCAAAGGTGAGTAAAAGCTCAAAGCTTTTTTTTTTCCTTGGTTATTTCATTATCCATACTAAACCAAATCTTGAGATTTATTCATTCCTTACTCCCAAACATTACACACTTCTTAGGATAACTCTATAATATACTTCACATATCTATAACATGTTATCTAGTTAGTAAAAGCCAGTTGTCCATTCTTTATCTACAAAAGGAGAGCAGATCCAATTAACAGTCTCATATTACTGGGATTTGTTATTCTCTTTCCAGAGACTATAGGTTTTGTTGTTCACAGCTTTATTTGGTTACTGTAGAGAGCTCCCTTCAATATACCATATTGTTATTTCTACCCAGAGGTATTAAGTAAATGGTCTCATACCTCTAAAACCACATCTATGTTTTCCATTTTAAAGAAACATTTCAGTTATGCTTAAACACTGTTAACTTCTTTGCACTTTATCCCCCCTCCTCCCCAGCAAGAAACACAGCACACATTGTAAGGTCATGTATTAAAACAGGGGTGTGCAAAATACAGCCCACCAGGCTATTTTATCTGGTCCGCAGGGCCCCTGGAAAATTTAAAAAATTAGTATTTATCTGCCCCTGGCTGTCTGTCAAAGATGACAGGAGCCAGGGGCAGTAGAACGCAGGGGAAGCCATAGCAGGACCCTGCAACAGCAAGGCCTGCCTGGCCTCACCTCGCCAGCCACAAGCTCCTGTCTAGTGAACGTTTTTGACCTGGGACTGTGGGGCTGTTCATGCCTCCCTGTGCTGGAGCAGGAAACTCAGGTAAGAAGGGGGGAGGGGGAGGGGGAGGGGGGGGGTCAGGGAAGGACCACAGGTGATTGTCCAGTCCTTGGGGCTGGGCCGGCTCCTGCCGAGTCCTGCCATCGTGGCCATGCAACCAGCAGCCACGTGGTGCAGAGCGGCAGAAGGGCGGGCAGGATAATAGGGAAAGCGGTGGTGGGGGCTGGGGGATTGGAAGTAAACAGGAGCACAGGACCCTCACCAGAGCCCCAGGGTCAGCACCAGCAGGTCCCAGAGTGGGGCAGCAGGAGCATGGGGCATCTGGAGCTGGGCTGGGCTACACCAGCAGAGAGAGGGGAGCTGGCCCGGCTCCATAGAGCCCCTGCCAGCTGGGATCACGCACTTCTGCTGCCAGGCTCAGGGCCCTGCCAGCACTGGTGCAGGCCTTGTCTCTGTGCTCCCATGCGGCCACTCACTCCTACTCTTCTGCGCTCCAGTCCTGTGGTACAGGTAGGAAAAAGCACATGCAGCCCGACCCTGTGCACCCCACGCTTACCCATCTGGACTGAGCAGCAGTGGCATGAGACCAACTGCTGCTCAGCATGGGGGTAAGTGGTCCCTCCCTGTGGCTGATGCTTCCTACTGCAGCCGCTCAGAGCCTACGCGCGGCTCTCCTGCACCTCCACTATGCCGCCACCACCACCTTTGGGCTACCCTGTGGGACAGCAGTGGCAGCACAGGGGAGCCCCGTGGGGGCTCAAGCCAGCTGCGCCAGAAAGCACCAGCAGTGGGAGGGGGGGAGGCCACTTTTCCCACACACGGAGCAGCAGTTTGTCCTACGCTGCTGCTGCTGAGCCTGGGCCCAGCACCAGCTCTGGGCTCGCCCACTGGGGCTGAGCAGAGGCAGTGGCAGCAGCTGGGCGGAAGCTGCTGCTCAGCATGGGGAAAGTGGTGTTTTTGCTTTGCTGTCACCAGGCAGCTTTTGCTGTGGCTGCCCAGAGTCCACACCGCACTGTGCTAGGCTGTGGTGTGGCTCCTTCACTCCTGCCTGTGAAATGCCCTGCAGTTGCTCCACATTGTCGCTGCTGCCATGCTGGGCAGCCCAGAGGTGACAGTGAAGGAGCCACACCATAGCCTAGCACGCCGCAGGCTCAAGGCAGCCGCAGCAAAAACTGCCCAGCGGTGGTGAGGAGGAAGGGCTGCTTCCTCCCATGCCGAGCAGCAGTTTCTGCAGTTTCTGCTGCCGCTTCTGCTCAGCCCTAATGGAGGAGCCAAGAGCCGGCATGGGGAGCACAGGGTCATGGCTGTATGCACTGGTCCCCTGCCACTACCACTGTATGTAGCCAGTCGGTGCAGAGCGGGCATGGGGTGTGCTGGGGCTGCACACTGTTGGCAGTGGCAGGAAAGTGCCGTAGGGCACTTGAACTCTGGGGAGTACAGGCTGTCGTAGGATGGGGGCAGGTGCTGACCAGCTCAGGGGGGCACATGCAGGGAGCTCCCATGCACACCCCACATACCCTCAAACCCTTCCTGCACACCCCACAGCCACACCCTCACCCCCACACAAAATCATACACCCCACAAATACCATACCCCCACGTATCCCCACAAACCTCCCCATACCTCCAACACCCCTGCACACCCCACACACTATACAAGAGTAAGACTGCATTTTGAGCTATTATGCAATCACTTCTACATATACAGCAGAAACGCACACAAAATCAGGACAAAAATATATTTTTTAATTAAATTAAAATATATGGGGCCCCGGACAGCTTGCCGAACTCAGCAGCCCTCCGCCCAAAATAATTGCCCGCCCTTATATTAGAAAATACTGAAGACCTGTTCAAGTTTCATTTTATTCCTAAAAAAATCACTTACTTCAAGAGGTAATTTAAAAATATTCAAAGATAAAGATGGCACAGGACAGAAACCAAACGAAGATGCTAAGCTTAGTTAATGTAAAAAGAATGTTACACTGGATATTTAAATTGTTTTGGTATTGCTTACAGAAAAGTAAAACATTAAAAAGCAGCATCATATTTAATGCTCATCTGACAGATGTGTGTAGACACTTATACAAATTTGTTTCACTCCTTAACATAAAATTTTGGTATTAAAGGTGCAAAGGGGAAATAAGCACCAAACCTATATTAGCTTTCAGCTGGATTTGTGCTTAAAAAAAACAAAACCATTCTGTTCAATTTTTAAAAAAAATCCAATTGGAAACATTAAACTTGTTAATAGTTTACCAGGGTCTCTTCCCCCACTACTAGATTGTACAGCAAATCTGATCTCTCTGACAAAAGTTTCACAAACAATAAAAAGCCTTCAAACAGAAAATAAACCATAGATTGTGATATATATATTATGTAACGGTATACAGGTCTCCCTCGATTTATGTGATGCATGCATTCCCAGAGAACGGCATATAAATCAAATTCACATAAGGTGAACCCACTTTATAATGTAACAAATAGGGATAAGAAGAAACACCACGTTCTTCACACTCCAAACAGATCAAGAGATCCACGATGATCCAGAGGAGGAGACGACGAGTGCTCGTCATAGGAGACTCCATCCTGAGAGGTACGGAAGGACCCATCTGTCGCCAGGACCCCTCGGCACGAGAGGTATGCTGCCTCCCTGGAGCAAAGATTCGGGATGTGACGGAGGTAATCCAGGCCAGGATCAAGCCCACCGATTATTACCCCATGGCCCTAGTCCATGTGGGTACTAATGATGCGGCCAGGAGAACCCCCGATCACCTGATGGCGGACTACTGTGCTCTGGGTGGCGTGCTGAAGGAGTTCGGTGCCCAGGTGGTTTTCTCTTCCATCCTACCAGTGACCGGACGAGGAAGACGGCAGGAGAACTGCATCAGATAGACCAACTGGTGGCTTCGGCAGTGGTGTCTCGAGGCAGGCTTCGGCTTCCTGGACAATGACCCGCACATCACGACGAGGGACATGCTCAGCTGGGATGGGCTTCACCTGTCCCCCAAAGGTAAGCGTGTGTTTTCTACTAGGTTGGCGGATCTCCTCCGGCGGGCTTTAAACTAGGCTCGTCGGGGGGAGGGGAGTACGAGGGCAGGGGAAGCTGTGGACCACCAAACCATGTGGCACCCACAAGGACAGCCCAGCCTGAAGAAGGAGAGCATTGGAAACCTGAAAGCCATGGGGAGGCCAGCACTACAGAACAGATAAGAAACAAGAAGGTAAGAAACAATGGGCCCCATGGGACTGGGTGCAGGGGGGCAGCAAAGGCACCAGTCGCAGGGCTCAAGTGCCTATATACTAATGCTAGGAGCATGGGGAACAAGCAGGATGAACTAGCGCTCCTGCTTGCACTAAACACCTATGACTTAGTGGGGCTAACAGAGACCTGGTGGGACTCATCCCATGACTGGGAGGTACATATCGAGGGCTATAGATTGTATAGAAAGGACAGGTCGGGGAAGAAAGGGGGGGGTTGCACTTTATGTCAGTGAGCAATATACATCAACCCTCATCAAGACAGAAACCGAGGTTGAGGAAGTAGAAGGATTGTGGGTTAGGCTACATGGGGGGCAAGGAGAGAGGGATTTGGTGGTAGGGGTCTGCTACAGACCCCGACACCAAGGGGAAGAAATAGATGCAGGGCTCCTGAGGCAACTCTCGGAGACCATAAAAGCTAAAAAGGCGGTAGTCATGGGGGACCTAAACTACCCGGACATCTGCTGGGAGAAGCAGACAGCAAGGTCCCATCGCTCACGCAGGTTTCTAACCTGTGTACAGGACCTCCACCTGACACAGGAGGTGCATGGTCCCACTAGGGGGAATGCCATACTGGATCTGGTATTGGCAACGGGAGATGACATGATAGGGGACCTCCAGATCGGTAGCCATTTATTTGGGAGACAGTGATCACCTTATATTAGAATTCAACATAAGACGGCGAGTGGGTAAGGTAACTAGTAGGGTGAAAGTGCTAGACTTTAGGAAAGCTGATCTCAATGCACTCAGGCGATTAATCAAAGAAGCACTACAGAGTAGGAGTTTTGAAGGGATGGGAGCCCAAGAAGGGTGGCTGTGCCTTAAGGAAACGATCCTTCGGGCACAAAGCATGACGATCCCCGAGCGAGGCAAAAGAGGGAAAGGGGCCAGGAGGCTTCCATGGCTGACCAGAGAAATCCAGAGCAGCCTAAGGGCCAAAAGGGGAGCACATAAAAAGTGGAAACAGGGTGAGATCACTAAAGATCAATATATCTCCTCTGCTCGTGCTTGTAGGGAGGCAGTTAGGCGGGCCAAGGCTACCATGGAGCTGAGGATGGCAACCCAAGTAAAGGACAAGAAATTGTTTTTTAGATATATTGGGAGTAAAAGGAAGGCCCAGGGAGGAATAGGACCGCTGCTAAATGGGCAGAAACAATTGGTGACAGACAGGGGGGACAAGGCTGAACTCCTCAATGAGTTCTTTGCCTCAGTGTTCCTAAGCGAGGGACATGACAAGTCTCTCACTGAGGTTGTAGAGAGGCAGCAGCAAGGCGCCAGACTTCCATACGTAGATCCTGAGGTGGTGCAGAGTCACTTGGAAGAACTGGATGCCTTTAAGTCAGCAGGCCCGGATGGGCTCCATCCAAGGGTGCTGAAGGCACTGGCCGACATCATTGCAGAGCCACTGGGGGGAATATTCGAACGCTCGTGGCGCACGGGCCAAATCCCAGAAGACTGGAAAAGGGCTAACGTGGTCCCCATTTTCAAAAAGGGGAGGAAGGAGGACCCGGGCAATTATAGGCCGGTCAGTCTCACCTCCATCCTTGGTAAAGTATTTGAAAAAATTATCAAGGCTCACATTTGTGAGAGCCCGGCAGGGCAAATTATGCTGAGGGGAAACCAGCATGGGTTTGTGGCAGGCAGATCGTGCCTGACCAATCTAGTCTCTTTCTATGACCAGGTTACGAAACGCCTGGACACAGGAGGAGGGGTGGATGTCGTATACTTAGACTTCAGGAAGGCCTTCGATACGGTATCCCACCCCATACTGGTGAACAAGTTAAGAGGCTGTGATGTGGATGACTGCACGGTCCGGTGGGTGGCGAATTGGCTGGAAGGTCGCACCCAAAGAGTCGTGGTAGATGGGTCGGTCTCGACCTGGAAGGGTGTGGGCAGTGGGGTCCCGCAGGGCTCGGTCCTTGGACCGATACTCTTTAATGTCTTCATCAGCGACTTGGACGAGGGAGTCAAATGTACTCTGTCCAAGTTTGCAGACGACACAAAGCTATGGGGAGAAGTGGACACGCTGGAGGGCAGGGAACAGCTGCAGGCAGACCTGGATAGGTTGCACAAGTGGGCAGAAAACAACAGGATGCAGTTCAACAAGGAGAAATGCAAAGTGCTGCACCTAGGGAGGAAAAATGTCCAGCACACCTACAGCCTAGGGAATGACCTGCTGGGTGGCACAGAGGTGGAAAGGGATCTTGGAGTCCTAGTGGACTCCAAGATGAACATGAGCCGGCAGTGTGACGAAGCCATCAGAAAAGCCAATGGCACTTTATCGTGCATCAGCAGATGCATGACGAATAGGTCCAGGGAGGTGATACTTCCCCTCTATAGGGCGTTGGTCAGACCGCAGTTGGAGTACTGCGTGCAATTCTGGGCGCCACACTTCAAGAAGGATGCGGATAACCTGGAGAGGGTACAGAGAAGGGCAACTCGTATGGTTAAGGGCCTGCAGACCAAGCCCTACGAGGAGAGACTAGAGAAACTGGACCTTTTCAGCCTCCGCAAGAGAAGGTTGAGAGGCGACCTTGTGGCTGCCTTTAAGTTCATCACGGGGGCACAGAAGGGAATTGGTGAGGATTTATTCACCAAGGCGCCCCCGGGGGTTACAAGAAACAATGGCCACAAGCTAGCAGAGAGCAGATTTAGATTGGACATTAGGAAGAACTTCTTCACAGTTCGAGTGGCCAAGGTCTGGAACGGGCTCCCAAGGGAGGTGGTGCTCTCCCCTACCCTGGGGGTCTTCAAGAGGAGGTTAGACGAGTATCTAGCTGGGGTCATCTAGACCCAGCACTCTTTCCTGCTTGTGCAGGGGGTCGGACTTGATGATCTATTGAGATCCCTTCCGACCCTAACATCTATGAATCTATGAATCTAGGTTCCCATGGCGGTGAGGGAGGGAGGGAGGCACTTGCCCCAGCCCCAGGAGCAGCCAACACCAGCTGCCTACAGCAGTTGGGCTGCACTGTGCCCCAACCCCCCGGTGCTCTGCTGGTTCTCCCTCACCCCAGCCCGTGCTGGAGCGGCCCCAGAAGCGGCTGATACCAGCTGCTTGCAGCCGCTGGGTTACACCATGCCCTGGAGCAGGCAGCTAATGTCAGCTGCTCCCGGGGCCACTCCAGCACAGGCTGGGGTGAGTGCAAACAAGCGGAGCCCTGGGCAGCACAGGGCATGGCACTCACACCTGCCCCAGGAGCAGCTGACACCAGCTGCCTGGAGCAGCAGGGCTGCACCATACCCTAACCCCCACAGTGCTCTGTCGGTCCCCACTCACCTCATCCTGTGCTGGAGCGGACCCGGGACCAGCTGACACCAGCGGCCTGCTCCAAGGCATGGTGCAGCCCAGCTACTACAGGCAGCTGGAGCCGGCCGCTCCCTAGCCCACTCTAGCACAGGAAAGGGTGAGTGGGAATTGGCAGAGCCCCATGGGGGTTGAGGCATGATGCAGCCCAGCTGCTACAGGCTGCTCCCGGAGCTGCTCCAGCACAGGAAAGGGTGAGTGGGGACAGGCAGGAGCTCCGTGGGGGTTGGGGCATGGTGCAGCCCAGCTGCTCCCGGCAGCTGGTGTCAGCTGCTCCCGGCAGGTGAGTGCCATGCCCCGTGCTGCCTGGGGCTCTACTTGTTCACACTCACCCCAACCCATGCTGGAGTGGTCCCGGGAGCAGCTGACACCAGCTCCCTGCTCCAGGGCACGGTGCAGCCCAGCAGCTGCAGGCAGCTGGTATCAGCTGCTCCCATGGCTGCTCCAGCATGGGAAGGCATGAGTGGGCCATGGCCCTTTCCCCTCCCCCCACAGACTTACCTGCTTGGGCAGGTGGGGACAGCTATGCTGATCGTATAAGAGTGAATTTACCTTGCATATAATAAATTATGGGTCTAAATATGCTCATCACATAAGAACAAATTCACATATAAAGAACCTGCATAAAATCGAGGGAAACCTGTACCATGACCTGCATTAGCTTTCCTTCCATCTAGAAATGCCAAGCAAACTATACACAAAGAAGTGGTATCACATTGAGACTCATACACTATACTTTCAATTAAACCTACCTGTGGTACTGGCTCCAGAAGAATCTGAGGTATGTCAGAAGCAAAACCCATGTAGCTCACCACTGTATCTCGAAATAAGTAATACAATACACCTGTGTTCCCTGAATGACATTATAGTGGCCCCCAAACATGTAGTTTTGCATTCACCTCTAATGGGCAGCAACAGTCAAGAGATGTCATACCTACAATTGCTAGGTTAGCATTCCTAATGCTAATTAATCAGTCAAGTAAAGGTAACAGGTAATCACATGGTAGAGAAGAAGGAAAATGAATCTATCAAACAGGTTCTAGTAGTGCTCTTAGCATCTCAAATGTTTACAATCCACCTGTAGTACTATATCTCCCTGACAAACTGAGTGGGTATAAGTATACTTCGTAAGTCAGCTGTTTTTGAGATTGGTTGGTTGTATAAAGACATCTTACCTAGATTACAAAAGAAATTAAATTATGGACAGAATCTATCAAATGGTCTAACATTGATTCTGAACCAGGGTGCCATGGCACCCTGGGGTGTTATGAGATCCATTTAAGGGTGCTGTGTAATATTAGCACTGTTAAGTGTGCAAACACCTACAGGAATTATAAGAAATGCAGAGGTTTCAAATAAAAATCCATAGCGTTAAAAACATTCTGACCTATTGTGGTCTCATACCTTTGCTTTTTTTTTTTTTCTTAAGTCAAAAAAGTGAAAGCTAAGAGCTGGCATTTTCCAAGGTGTTCCTTAAGCCTAAAAAACACTGGTCTAATATACTCCTCTGCAAGTATAAGATTCTCCCCAAAAGTTACATTTATACTGTAGATATAACCTACTGAAAACCTTCAGTAGCTTTATTTGCTAACTGAGGTACTGTTCACATCATAGCACACAGCTCATTATGGGGTGAAAAACCTAAATGAGAAGTTAAATACTTGAGTTGTTATCCCACACTGACCTGCCACATTGTGGTCTGCTACCACAGCTACCCTACTGGCATTATCTGAACTAGCTAGTTGAAAGCTAGCTCAAAGTATGACTAAACAAGGTGCAGCAGTAACAGCCTCAGGCTTAGATTAATAAGATCCAACTGCCAGCAAGTTTTTCCCAACATTCACTTCAGTTTCCTTTTCTTCATTTCATCCCACTGTATCTAGTAATAGCTGTTTGTATTATTCTAAACCAGTGGCTCCCAATCTGTGGTACGCGTACCACTAGTGGTATAAAGACAACCTGTCAGTGGTACACGTTAACAGATTTATTATATGTCATACTTTATATGACAAAAATTTGCTGGTGGTACTTAAGGTTGTATCATTTTTAATTGGTAGTGCACAATCTATCTAAGTTTGTGAACTGCTGTTCTAGACAGTTCCTTTCTTTCCTTGCACCTAAAGAAAGAAGACCAAGGGCTCTGAAACCCGCTTACAGGTTGCATGTTCAGAAGGGAGTTGATACTGCAGTAGCTATGTGTGCAGTTGCAGTAAGAGCTACAAGAGAAAAATGGCCACAAAGCCAGCCCATTCAACCAAAAGACATAAAGAGTAAAGGTACACATATACAAGTATGGCCTGTCTGCCAGGGCCCTCTTAACAAAAAAGCAAGTTGAGGTGAACAGTAAGCATTCACATTTGTTTTACACTCTATTAGATGAGAGGAGCAGCTAGTATGCTGTCAGAAACAGGCCAAGGCAGGCAGCTAACATTTTCACTAGGAACACACCAATAAAGATGCTTTTGGCCAATACCAATAGCCGATTATTAACCAGCCATATTGGCCAATACCCATCTGATACCCAATTGTGACAAAGCACAAGCTGTGCATTTCACTGAAAGGGGCATGGGCAAGTAGCAGAGCAGCAGCCTGCAGGTGGCTACACTCCTAATCAGGCATATGACCAGCAGGAGACTGCCTGATTTGGAACAGGACCCAGCTGTTTGTGTTAAGAACAGGCCCTGAGCAGTGGAGCCAGCAGTTTGCTGCAAGCAACCAGGAGAACACCATCCAGCTGGAGCTGCTGCTCTTAACATTTTGGGGGAAATGGCAGGAGCTATACAGATGGTAGAGGCTCCTGGTTCTGGGACATGACCTAAAACTACACACTGCTGGGGCTGGATGGTGTGGGGGGGCTGCCAGTGGCAGGGCAGTCCTCAGGAAATGCCACAACTGTGCCTCCCCAGTGAAGGGCGAGTATGGGGCACCAGAAAGCCTGTGCCCTCACTGCCTTGCAGGTTACCCAGAGTAGGGGAAAGGCTAGGGGAGCACATCCCAAAGATAAAAGCACAGGGCCCAGGTTCATGAGTTGAGGCCTGAGGCAGGGCCCAGGCTATAGAAGAGGACCTAAGGCCACGTCCAGGTCCACAAGGCCTGAGGCTCAAAAAGGGGGTGGGGATATTGAGAAGCCCCAATGTGGGGGCACATGGGATGAGGTTCCAGTGTGGGTGCATGGGATTGAGTGGGGAATTGGAAGCTCCAGTGTGCGGGCACAGGAGTGATATGGATGCCAGCTGTGAGGCATGGGACACAGAATATAGGGAAATTTAGAGCCGTGTATACACCCCTAGCAATTAAATGGGCAGCCTCCCACCTGGTTAACAGCTTACAGCTGGTTTCATTGAAGATGTAGAAGGTGAAGCAGGTGGGTGGTTAGCCCTGCCACAGGTGGGTGGGCCAACAATTGGACTGGCCCCGGAAGCCCCACTTGTTGCATCAATTTACAAGAATGCAGCCCAGCAGCTTGTAGAGCAGCTTCTTGCCAGTAAGTCTATAAGGGGAGAGGGAGAGGAGAAATGGGCGTAGGGGAGGAAAGAGGCATGGGGTCGCTAATTGAGGTCCCCAAGGTGAGTGAGTGGGGCAGGGGCAGAGGCTGCCCATCCAGGGTGTTGAATGTGACCCCAAGGTCAGGAGTGGCACAGAGCCACAGGTGGCTTGTCCAGGCAGGTTTAGAGGCTATAGCCACCTCAAAATTCCCCATAGCTCCCACTCCCAGCACTGCCACTGCCACCTGCCCTGCTCCTACTGGCTCCAAACCCAGGTCCCCTGCCAGGAAGAGGCTGGTGCAGCCCCTGACTCCAAGCCTACAGCAAGCAGCCCACCCTCACCCCATGCACAATCTAAAGGAGGCAAATGCTCCCCATGCCTCCCTTGGGGATGTGTACAGTGGCAGAGATCTACACCGCCCCCCACCTCCCCACCAACCTCCCCACACCCCCAGATGAGCTGTCTGCAGCTCTGTCCCACTCCTGGACCCTAGGTTGCATCCACCACTCTGACAAGGAAGCCCCTGCTCTACTCCCTCTCTCACCGTGAGGGCAATTTGCCCCACCTGCTTACACTCAATATTGCACTATTCAAGTTCTCTCACCTCAAATACACCCTCCACCCAAAAAAACATATAATTTGTATTAGCTGACTTAAAAGTTTGTACTGCTGTTATAACCAATACAAATCCGAATTTTTATGAAAAGGAAGCATCAAGAGAGTATTTAAAATGACTATATTTATTGAAGGCTCTGATGGCAAAATAAACTGCAAGAACAAAGGTATGAGTAGCGAATACCAAGCAGACAGACAGACAGGCTTCTGTTTACAGGATGAATTAGAGAAGACATCATTTACTTCAATTGTTTCACACTTTGCAAAAGATGGATTCCTTAAGGAAGATATGTCCATGCCAAGATTTAAGTTTTGTATTCAAGTTATTTTTTAACTAACAAATGGCAGAGTGAAGCATCTAGGCATCTGGGGGGAGGTTTATTAATAAATAATAATAATAATAATATATACCTTCCTACTTATCTGAACTCCAACACCAGAAAAAACAACCAAAATGAATTTAATTCATGCAATCATCTTTCCAGTATGAACAAGCACAGATTTTTAATGCTTGAAAGTTTATAAAAACCTAAGTCTGCAGAAAAATTTTGTGCACAGACCAGTTTTAACAGAAAGAAAAAAATATCATTTTTACTGGGGGGGTTTTCTCTGCAAAATAAACTGATTAAAAAAAGTTAACTAATACTGACAATTTCACATATTCAAAAACCTGAATACCAGTATGTTGTTACCTGCTCTTTAGAAGTCAGAAAGAAAATGCATTGATAAAACGCAAAGTTCTATGAAAGATACATACATCAGCAATAAAATGTACATTTAAAAACTCCCTAAATACATTTTGGGCATCAGAATAAAGGTCATGATAAGAATGCACGTGGTGATATGTTATTTCTGTGTGCTCTGAGTAAACGCATGGACTGTCATCCCTATATATTTCCTGTAAATTACCTTATATTTTTATGTCATTTTCATACTTCTTAATACCCTATTTACCTGTATCATCAGCATGCGGGTGGGGAGGAAACCCTGTCTTAGCATCGAGTACCAGCCCATGGCAGGCAGCAGCTCAGCTCTGGCTTTGGCTCCAGGCTCAGGAGTGGGAGGCAGACAGCAGGGGGCCATATGGCACAGGGGAACAGGAGCAGACAAGGAGGGGACAAGGGGACAGGGGAACAAGGGATGGGGGTCTGGCCCCTCACCCCCAGCCACTGCTTTCCCTGACACAGTAACAGAGGCATGGGAGGGTGAATTTCAGAAGACCCGCAATAATTACATGCTATACATGGACAATAAATAATAACAAATTTATACTTTTCCATGTATATAATCTATTATGGGGGGGTCGTCTTAAATTCAAAGTAATCTTGGAGTCAGGTATATGTAGCATATTCCAAACTGCTTTGATATGAAGTTAGATCAAATATCTGAGCAACCTTAATTTTTTTTTTTTTAATGTGAAGACAAATTTAAAAAGGGAGGCAGCAAAATGGACAATTTATCTGACTTTACTGACATTCCTAGTCCCACCAACTTCAAGAAACTGTAGTATGTAATAAAGTATGATCCCCTACAAGGATTCACAAGAACACAGTGCAGAAGCAAAGACTAAGGGCAGCAAAGAATATTTCAGTTTGAAACTCCAATTCGAAATCATTTACCAAATAGCAAACCACATTTAAGAAATCTCTTGTATACAAACTTAACTTCAGGAAAGTACGGGTCATTATTGTTCCATGATCTATTCTTTTGCAATGGTTAAAAGACTAGCTTGATTTTGATCCAAATGTCCAAAGTACAGATTTGAACAGTGACTTCAGTAGATAGACTTTATAATTAGTGGAGACTGAACTGAAACTCAGCAGTGAAGATGTGAACTGGCATGCAGTTAAGGAAGTTACACAACACCAACATGTTTATGCAATTAAAATATTAGTAAGAGACACAAAGACTTTGCAGTTAAATACAGTTTCTGCTCAAGAATACTATTACACATACATTTTTTTTAACGTGGAACTTCATTTTCTATCCAATAGTTGTGCAATCACATATGCCTTTGTACCAAGTTTCTTCTTCCCCCTTCTATCATGTTCATACATACTTATATAGAACCTCAGGAGAAGGATGTCTTACCATTATTTATTTTTAGGTTTCATTAGTATAAATTATAAAGCAAGCAGACTCTTAAACACAAAGATGTTGTAAAGGTACTGTTACAGTTACAAAATGAAAAAGTCAGAAATAAGAAACTCTTGAAATTTCACAGCCACTGGGGCAGATAGGGGAAGTTCAAAACCTTAAGAGTCAGATCAAAAAATAATGAGCTTAGTTGAAATTGTTAATATCAATTTCAACTAAGCTCATTATTTTTTACAGTGATTAATTAATAGTAATTTTACTTTAGGGCTGTCAATACTGAAAATCTAAACAGCACATTATAGATTCTATTTTTCTTAAGCTTCACATTTAATAAGGAAAGCATGAGCAGAAAAATAAGTGTGTAAAAAAAAAAATGGACTCAACTCCTGATTTTACATTCAGATTCACTAATACAGAGCCAACACCTGTAAAAAAACAAACCCCATTAATTTTAACAGGATTCTACAAAGACATAGAGTTGTTCATACTGTTGATATGATTACAGAAAAAGGGGGAGGGTGTTAATGTGGTGGCTGGAACCATAACTATAAAAATCAGGAAATGCAAAAATTAACTGTGTAACCTTAATGTTGCGTAAACATTTTTGATGGATTTTATTTTCTTGGGTTTTTTTTCCCTAAAGAAAGAAAAAATACCCTGAGCTTAATATTAGCATTTAAATGCTCCTAATTAAGCTTTGAAGTTTAAGTGGGAAGAAAGGGCGGGGCAAATTCCCACCTTTGTTGTTGCTATCATTTGGCTGGAGGCTTTTTGTTTTGTTGGGGGGTTTTTCTGGGCGACTGTTTATACTGTGACAGCTGCATCATCTCAGTTAAATGAAAAAGTAGAACCTGCAAAATACTATAGAATACTGGAAAAACTGCAGATTTTCCATTAAATTGTTAGGTCAGCAAATTTATTTTCACAACTACAATTAGTCCTGTGGGTTGATACAAACAAAAGATTTTTTTCCTAAAAAAAGTGCGTCCTTTATCATTTAATTTTTATATAAAGGCAACTTGATAATATCTGAGTTTTTTTAAATTACATTCTTGAGAGTTTTTTACATTAGTAATTCAAGACTTGCCAACTCTAGAAGAATATAATGACAGGAAAAATAATTAAATTATGCCATTATAAAGGACTGAAAACTGACTGAGAGAATGAAATTTTAGTCAGTTACACATTTAGTTAACGTCTGCCTGATGCTTATTGAAAACTTCTAAAATGTCAGTGCCTTTGTTTCATAACACAGAACAGCTCACATCCTGGCAAGACCAGACTTGACATTAGTGATATCTGTGAACCAAAAAAAGTCACTAAGTTTCATAAACAAGTCATTAACCCTCAATCATGATTATTCATATGCCAACTTGAGGTTTACAGACAAAACAATTTAAGGAGTCATCCAATCCAGGGGAAGGGGAAGCTGCCACCTTACAATTTTATTATAGTTCAGCTATTTGAAAAGTGCTCAAATGTAGTTAAAAAAAAACAACACAATTTTCTTCTGAGTTGAATCAGAATCTGAGAAATGTTAGCTTAACTAGTAATCTGGGAAAAGCTATGAAATGTAACAGTATAAAACAAAAGTAATCCAAAAAAGTGCTGCTACACATAATAATATAAAACAATGAAATATCTGAACGTATATAATGGAAAAGAGTTTCCATAACAGATCATTATTAAAACTGTACATCTCAGTCATCTTGCATCTGAAAGAACTCTTCGGTAGGCGGAAAAAAGAGACTGGGAAAGACCACAGAAAGAGATAATGGACTCCCCCCAAACTGTTAATACATGAAAAACTACCATACCCTATGAAAAGCAACACAGAACAGTAAACTGTGAATGAGAAATCAGTATGGATAATGAAGAGGATCTTAGGCATGGTAAAATGTTAAGGGCAATTTAGCAGATGTAAATTAATTCAGCTCCATACAGAAAAGGTCTTTGAATGATATATTACTATAAGAGCTCTTGGATCACTTTTCTTCTTGGAAACAGTGGAGCCAGTTTTACATAGAGGGCACCAAAAAAGCAAAACTATTCTTTGTGGTCCTGGAAATAAATTACTTGTGGGGAATTCAACAACACACTTTAGTATCCCAATGGAAGACCTACTTCCACAGCATGCATACTACTCTTGAAAAAGGCTGAATCAGAATTCAGTTAAGTATGGATGATCCTGGAATTAATTCTGTGAAGGAAGTATTAACCCTCAAAAATTTAGGATTTGGGGATTTTTTTACTTTTTTAGAAGAGCAAGACATCGAGAAAGATAGAAAGAACAAAACCTTTTTCTAACTGCAAATTCCTAATTTTAGGGACATGTCTACACTGTAAGCCTTCTCTGCCAGACAGGGGTAGTCTCAAAATACATCACACTACCTCCCCAACAGGTGATATACTTGTATTCATGAAGCACTAGATGCTAGCTAACACTATAGCTATGCTACACTAATTAGAAAGCCCCCAGTGCCACACAAACACAGATCTGCTGGTTTTGATTAGGGAAGCAGGATGACCTATCCAGGGCATTGCGGGTTAGCACAGGGAGTCTGCACTGTTTGCCTTATAAGTCAGTGCTTTGCTGTCTTGCAAGCATGGGACTGGAAGGGATCTCCTAGGTCAGGGATTATCAACCTGAGGTATGCATACCCCTGGCGGTACTTGGACTGACCCTAGAGGGTACGCACAGGCAGGGACGGAGCACTCCTGCCTCCCAGAAGCAGGGATGGGGCACGGAAGCTCGCATGCAGCAATCGCCACCGCCACACACCAGCCCAGTGAGCTTCCCTGTCCTGCCCCGGCCTGCTCCTGGGAGGGGGGCAGTTCTCGGCCCGCCCCCCACCGTCTCCGCCTCCCTGCTCCATGTCCAGCCGTGCACTACCCCCCCCCCCAGCATCCATCCACCAGGGGTACTTACACTAAAAAAAGATTGAAAACCCCTATCCTAGGTCACTAAATCTAGTCCACTATTACAACAGGCAAATATATCGTGATCCCTTTCGTATACTGCTTAAGTTTTATCTTAAACCCACTCAGTCTTTTGCCCCACTACCTCTGTAGTCAGCTTCTGGAATAGCCTCTAAATACTGGTGCGTATAAATCCTTTTCTAATTTCCAGATTAAAATTGATACAAAACAATTTATGCCCATTTGTTCTGTATCAACACTCTCTTTTAGCTTAAACACTTCTTTGTTCTCCATACTTTATACTCTTGATGTATTTTTAAAAAGGCAGTCCTATTCCCCTCAGGATTCATTTTGCCAGGCTAAACAAACCAAGCTTTTTTTGTCACCTTTCATAAAATAGACTCTTCATTCCCCCCATCACCCTACGAGCCCTTCTCTGCACCTGTTCCAGTTTGAATTCATCTTTCTTGAACATGGGTGACAGAAATGTACACTGTATTCCAGATGAGATCTTATCAGGGCTTTGTTCAATAGGATTAATACTACCCTATCTCTTCTCGTTTGTTCCATAGTCAGACAGAATAAAACAATATAGCTCCAGAGTGGCAAGCAGCCCCCATTCGCCTCAGTGAATTGTTTCAATTCAAAGATTAGTTGAATGTTCAAACACATAGCAGGACCTGCAGGCACATGTTACTGGCTTGAAATGTTACTTACTGGTAAATCCTTACAGATTCCATCATTCCTTCTAACCGAGTCACAACTAAACGCGAACAAACTGTGAAGTGCTTGGGTGCCTCTTTTGCAAACATATTTCAATGCTCATCTCATCTTTAGAAAAAGATCAAGTTTCCCAAAAATCATTTTCTCTCTTATTTCCTATGTTCATCTGCAACTTCACATCCTAGGGCCCACCGATTCTGAACAGAGAAAGTTCTCCTACCAAATGCCTAATTTGCTTTGGCTGAGAAGATCAATTTACCTGTTCTTGTAAAAGCTAAGGGCATTTATACACATGCTGAGGGGGGAGGGAGAAGGGACCGCTAATTACAGTGGTTCCGAGAGCAACTCTGATCAAAGTGCCCAGAGTGTCTCGTGAATCAGAGTCCCTGCACTTCAAAGTGGTGGTGGGGATGGTTTATCTAAACCTCAAACGAGCTCAAAGCACCCCCGCTACCATTTTGAAATATGGGAACACTGATACCCAAGACGCTGGAGGTTGCTGGAGCGTAGTAATTGCCTCACTCCAGCAGACTACAGGGTCTGCTCTGACACACACTAATTACAGCTAGGGTTGCCAATTCTGACTGAAGGCTATTCTGGGAGATTTTTTCTCCCAACATGACGTAATATCGTTAATAGGGGTGCACGACAGAGATTTTTTGGGCCGCCCCTTCCCCCACAACAGACTTATCAACCAATATTGATGCGACTGGCAATATGTAGCCAGGCAACTTGGACAGCAGCATCTGGCTGGTAAATCTGTTGTAAAGAAAGAGGCGAGGGGGGAGGGCAGATTGAGTCTCCCATGGTGAGGGATGGAGTGGGGCTGGGGCAGGTGCGGCACAGCCGGAGCAGAGTGCAGGACAGAGCCACAAGCAGCTCACTAGAGGGGGTGGGCGGTCATGGTGGTGGGGGGGGCGGTGTGCCCGCGTACCTGCACATAGGGCAAGGACAGACTGCCACTGTGGGTTGGGGCCGGGGCGGTGCCGAGCTTTTCCTGGTGGGGAGCTGAGCTGGGTTGAGCTTGGGGTGGGCAGCGCTGGAAGGGGGACTATGGGGAGGAGGATTTCAGCCACCCCAAAATTCACCGTAGCTCCCCCTCCCAAAGCAGCTGCCACCCACACGAAGTGCAGCCCCAGCCCAGCCTCCCCCCCCACCAGGAAGAGCCCACTGCTGGCCCCACCCCCAGCCACAGTGGCAACCCACCCCCACCCTACATGCAGAGCCAGGGGCACACACCCCTCCCATTCCCTCTTGGGGTGCATGTAGCAGCAGGAGCTGCCACCTCCTCCCCATGCCCCCCAGACAAGCCATTTACAACTCCGTCCTGTGACCCACCCTGGCTGTGCAAGTGCCTGCCCCTGCCCCACTCCCTCCATATCCACTGGGGCCTTGAACTGCACCCCCACCCCAACACCCCTTCCCTCACAACAGACTTATCAGCTGGACCCACCTGCTCTCCATGCTGCCAGGCTGCACTCCTGGCCACCTGGGTGCCGTGCTGCAGCTGTGCACATGCACGGGGCATTTATTGACAACATTAAATTGGCCACATCCCCCAAAAAAGCTGACTGCCAATACTGTCAATTTCCCTCACATTGGTCCCAATTCGATATGGGACTGATGTATCAGTGCATCTCTAGTCATTAATTGTACTGTTTAACCTGTTCACAATATCAATCTACCCGATTACCTTCAGTAGTCACCAAGAGATTGATGCCGATTCCGGTAGACTCCGGGAGTGTTGGCAACCCTCATTACGTGTCAGAGCAGACTTGCTGTTCATGTATAGGCACGCACAGTGCTGTTCAGCTATATGGGATAAAAACTTGAGATGGTCAAACCTGGAGACAAATCACCCATTTATAGCTTTTGGATTTACAAAATCAGAAGTGAAATCAGGGTTCTATTTGAGCTGTTCAAGAAGTTCAAGACTATAAAGAGAATAAGTAGATAGATACATACGTTGTGAGGTAACGTATTTATAACTTAATACAGTGGTTCTAACTTTTTTTTTTCCCCATGGACCACTTGAAAATTGCTGACAATCTCGGTGGACCACTTGATAAACTTTTTTTTACACAACTCATATGTTAATATCAGTAGTCTTACAAGTATACATATTCTTGATTGTTCCGCAACCTTTCTGCGGACCATCTGAATGGAGCTCGCGGACCAGTGGTGGTCCGCAAACCACAGTTTAAGAAACTCTGGCTTAATAGAAATTAAGAAAGCATTATGTATATTCAATCCAGTTTAATAAGAAAAAACTAGATTTCATTATTCATGTTGGGAGGGGTTGTTTTGTTTCAGTGGGGTTTCAGTGTTTGGTCAGGTCTTTGAAGCAGCACTTAAAAGATGAAAGATCACTCAGGGGAGAGTTGGATACAGAATTTATTTTTGTTAATGGAAATACAACAACTTGGATTTCAGAAAAAATGCAGCCAATGCTACCTTTAAGAAATGGTACTGAAGATAGAAAAGCTGTGCTACATGTTTCATAGTAGTACCACTTCATGAAAAATAAAATGAAAATGGGCAACTATTTTGTTATGTATCTACAAATATCACTGATGTAATAAATTGGACTTGTGAGAAAGCATCGAGGAAAGCTTTAATTCTCCACATTATGGAACCACTGACTAATTCAAATATTTTGATAGCAACATGTATACATTTGGGTTGAAATACCAATTAGATTAGATTCTCCTGGATAGATGCAATGTGAGCAAAGCACCCCTATAAGCTTCACTCAACCTCTGCCAATACATGCTTCATAGAACTCCTAAGTAGGTTATCAGCAGGGATCCTGGTTTTTTCTGTTTAAAAATTACAAATTCTGATAAAAATCCCAAATTCTGATTTAAAAAGCCAAAAATGACATTTTTCTGCAATTACAATGAAACACCATTATATAAGGCATATAGTTGTATCAGTTGAACACAAATGTTTTATTGATATATTTACATTTTTAAAACAATTTGGAAGCCTCCTAATGCATCAATCATTATAATAAAATAAATTATAAATACCTATATATTTTGGTGTTTGATTTTGCTTTTTTATCATGGAAAATCAGAGATCCCCCTGCCCCCTTCACTCACCAGGATGCAGGTCCAGCTACAGCTGCCCCCTCCCCTCTCCTGCTGCTTTGTGTCAGTGAGCAGCCCTGATATGCCAGTGCCCTGCCCATCTCATCTCCCCTCACTCTCAACCCACAGCCACCCACCAGCCCTGCCAGTGCCCCTTGCACCTAACCCACAGCCCCCTGGCCCTGCCAGAGCCCCTCGCTTCTGACCCGTAGCCCTGCCAGTGCCTGCTTCTGTCCCACAGCCCACTCAGCCCTGCCAGCACCCCTCACTCCCAACCCACAGCCCTGCCAGTGACCCTCAACTCCCAACTTGCTCCCCCAACCCACCCTACCTCCAGCCACCTACTATGAGCAAGGGGGTGGGTGTGTGGGGAAGAGAGGGTGTGGGCACAGGTGCCATGTGAGGGGGCACAGGCAACGTGTTGGGGGGCATGTGCCTCCTGAGATTTCTGCGTGCACAGAAGGGCATTGGGCTACAGCCAGGCTGGACCAGCTCTGGGCAGGAGCCGCCTCCATGGCCCAACAGGCAGGACCCGGCATGGGAGGGAACGTCACACTGCCACGGCCTCTGAGGTGGTCCTGTCCACTGGGCCACTGAGATGGCTCTTGCCCAGAGCTGGTCCGGCCCAGCTGCAGCCCCACACCCCTCTGTTGGTGCAGAAATCTCAGGGGGCATGTGACCCCCAACTGCTGTGTAGCCTGTGCTCCCCCTGTCCCCAACACATCACCCATACCCCCTACCCCCATAGGCTTACCTGGAGGGAGGTGTGGGAGCTGCTTTGTACTGCTGCCTGGCTGCCATGTGCATGTGTGTGCACGCACATGCACACGGCACTCCCTGAGTCCCGTTCCCTCCAGCCTCATGCAGCCCCTTGCAGGCTGGAACTCTGCCAGCCTGTACGGGGAAACCCACAGCTTCCTTCATTTTTCTCCTTTAAAGGAGAAAATCCACATTTTTCTGCAGCAAACAGAAAACCCAGATCTCTAGTTATCAGTTATTTTTGGTCTAGTAATATTGAAAGACCACCACATACGAGAGGAGTCAGAAACAGGAGAGAGAATAATCAAAGAAAGGAAAAAAAACAGAAAGACAAGGAGGAAAAGAATCAAGAGAAAGTAGGCGAAGGTAAATCAGGAAAAACCATGACAAAGCTGGGTCAGTTCTACTGATCTGACTAAAAGGCGAACAGTATACAGCTGATAAATCCACAGCCAACAACAGAGAACTCTTAGATTCTGGCTCTGCCTAAAATTTGAGAAGCCAGTGTTGAGAAAAAATGTTCTTGAGCTGGTCTGGTCTAAAATCAGTAGCCACACATTTCTGTGCACAAACTTCTTGATCAGCAACTTCATTTACACATCTCCTTAACATAGAGATTATTCTTTCAATAGGCAAGATAAATTAGAAGTAATATATAAGGTTACAGGGCAAGTGTGCAGCTCCAACTGAAAAGAACTTACGATCACATAAACCTTAAGGTAGCTGTATAAAAAATGCTGTAACATAGATCTACGTGCAGGATTCTGGCCTCTTGTATGCAATTATTTAAGTTTAATTTAGAATTTAGCAATCTAATCTATGCAGATGGCTCATTGTTCTGCCTATAACGGAGCCCAGCTCACTTGGACCAAAAGATCCAGCTACACAAATCAACACCACATCACAACTAAAATGTCTTTTACAATAGGCAATAAGGAAGAATTTCTTTACTGTCTGAGCCCTCAAGGTCTGAAATAGCCTGCCATCAGAGGTGGTTCAAGCACCTACATTGAACACCTTCAAGAGTAAATTGGATGCTTATCTTGCTGGGTTCCTATGACCCCAGCTGACTTCCTGCCCTTCAGGCGGGGGGCTGGACTCGATCTTCCGAGGTCCCTTCCAGCCCTAATGTCTATGAAATCTATGAAATAGCCTTTGATATACATTTACTATTTTAGATATTTTTTTCCATTAGTTTATGTTACGATTACAGAGTGCCAGTAACTTTCAAATAAGGAACAATGGTCACAAACTGACAAGAGAGCAGATTTAGGCTCGATATCAGGAAAAACTTCTTCACAGTAAGGGTGGTCAAAATTTGGAACAGGCTTCCAAAGGAGGTGGTGTTCTTCCCTACCTTGGGGGTCTTTAAGAGAAGGCTAGATAGGCATCTGGCTGGGGTCATCTAACCCCAGCACTCTTTCCTGCCTAGGCAGGGGGTCAGACTCTATGATCTGTTGAGGATCCTTCCGACCCTAACATCTATGAACCTATGAATTGCAAATTACCCATGATGAAAAGTAACAATTAGACTGTTAGCTGTATTTTCAGTAATATGATCATGTTTTAATACTTATCTTCTTTCTCAGTCCTCTTTAAAACCCTTTTTGGGGTGTTTTGGCTTCTGCTGGAATACAAATTAAGAGCTTTACACAGGAAAAATAAGTAGGAAAAATCTAATCCCTGATCCCATCTGAAGTTGATGTCTGAGTTTCTTCCAGAATGGGGTGAATTTTGTCTCATCAGTAAAAAAGAACAACCCTCAATGGATCTAATATGTGGTGTTATATTACAGAATATTTGCACTGTCAGAGCTGAAATCAACCACCTGAAGAAACACTTAGCATCTGGAAATTAAGCCAGTTATACAGCACCATTATCTTCCCAGTGAAATATTAATGCTTTTTAAAATCTAGCTCAACAATCATTCAGTGGAAAAGTTACAAATGCTGAAGTATTGTTCCTTATTCACTTTGCTGACCATTTCACAAAACTTGACGGATAATGTTCCCAGATTCAGCTTTCGAAAAAGAATTTCCCTGTGGAAGAACAAAAAGCTATGTGCATCATCAAAGCTCTGTCAGCACATCAGACACCATCAAGCCATGAACCTTGCCAGATCAGGTCCTTTCACTGTTATGATGGATGAAAGTAATGATGTCAGCAATGACAAGAAGGTCTACATCATGATTAGATATTTTGATCAGGATTCAAGTCTTGTGAAAAATGATCTTACGGAAAAGCTAGCCTGCAAATGTTGAAAGCCTTTTTGCATCACTGAATTCAGTTCTCACTAACTTTAAAATTCCAGATATGATAGAATTTCTCTCTGACTCGGCATACAAGGGGCTTGCCAAGCACGTTTTATAACAGTAAAAGAAATATCAGCTTCTCTTTGTTAGCTTCCACATGCGTCACTTGTGTACAGTGGGTAGAAAAGAAGAATCCTGTCATTCATCCCCCAACCAGGAAGAGACCTGTCGAATAACAACTCCCATTGCCATAGCAGTACAAAATGGAAGGAAGAATACTGTTAATACCAATAATGGTGTAATACAGATGATCAATCTTCCTATTGCCACCATGTTTGATAAAAGGATAGGTCTTCAAGCTTTTGGAAAAAAAAAAAATGCAGGGATCAGAAGCTGCTATTTCAGTCTTCTTTTAATGTCTGGTATGAGACTGAAAACTTAAACGTAGAAAACCATGCTTTTAAGAAACGATTTAGCAGCCCAATTTTTAAATACAGGATTTGAGATATGGCTAACAGGAGATCATGCCTCTTTTGTTCTGTAAGGTGCAAGTCTGAAACTGAGAAAAGGCAAGAAAAGTAGTCTGTTCTTCTGGTTAACACATGGGAATACTCCCCCAGCAAAAAAAAACTCAATTCAATTCCAGGCTTTGCAAAAGACTTTCCACATGGGACTCAATAGGTCACTTAAAGTATATTTTTCATGATAGGATTTGCCTTCATTAAGGAAAAGGTAGCTACCACAAGATAAAACCCTTATGAAGACAGTTCGTACTTTATGCTATTTGCAGGCCAAGCTAAGCTACATGCTTCCCTTCCCCTCCCATGCTGAGCCACTGTTCAAGATTACATAAAGATGTATGAGAAATACACACATAAGTTAACACATACCTGGTCACATACTTAGAACAGACACCTATATGTGTAACAAAAAGATTAAAAAGGGAACAGATTACATGAGAGAGAACTGTGCCTAGACACATGGGGAAAATAAACAACAAAACAATACTACAGAAATGATAAGACAAGCAATAGCTGTAGCAAGATATTAAAAAAGAAAAAAAAGTGAAGGAGAAGAAAAAACAGAAGAGAAAAAAAGGAAGTTTCTTTCAAAAAACATCCAGCTTTGTTAGTCAAACTAGGAACAAAGTTTCAGGAAAAAGCCAATAGAGGAATCAGAATATGTGAGACAGTGACAAACAGAGACTTTTAAACCTTTATTATACGTATATTAAAAACAAATGGTGAAAGTGCAAAGGTGTGTGGCTCTCCTGGGGGCCAAACATGAAACACTTGTTAGCAACAAAAAATACCATGTCACTGGAGATTGAACTCCACTTCCCAATGCCCCATAGAGGTTTACAGATGTAGAACCAGCTATCCATCTTCCACCTTGCAGAGCCCCCACACCCCAAAGGCCTAGAGCCACACAAATTGGTCCACATTTTGTTGCAAGGCAAAGTGTCCAAAATCAAACGACACATGCCCAGACCGGGAAGCAGAAGATTTGGAGGGCCATATCAGAGCTGGCCCCTGCAGCTTTTCAGAGTTGCCATTTTGGCCTGGTCCAGCAGGAAATTGGCCAGGCAGATCAGGATCCCCTTGATCCCTCTTGTGATAGAGGATGTACACATTCTCAGAGAAGTCCAAGTCCAGTGTGCTAAAGAGGGTGCTGAGGGCAGCAAAGAACAGCTGCAGCCAGGGGCAGTCCAAAAAGGCACAGAAGAGAGTCTCCTCCACCTTCTCCTTACAGGAAAGGTGGGCCACCAGCACTGCCAAGTCTAAATAGTGGACAAAAGTGCCCGTGGCCAGGGCCCCACACAACAGGCATCACTGCAAGTTGCCAGTTATCTTGGCAATAGGTAGTTTGTACAGGGTACACCAGGCCTGGAGGACTTGCTTTGATGATCCTGCCACTGGACACCATCACCTCCAAGTTGTATCAGCGCAGGCAGCAAGGACACAGCCATGATGCATTTTGTCCACATGTCCAGTGCCTTACCAGACAGGATCTTAAGGCAAATCCCACCACTGTCCTTGAGGACAGTGGGCACAGGGAGGGATAGCAGAGTGCTGGGCCCGCCACTCTCACTGCTGTCCACAGCCCAAAACCTAGCAGTAAGAGGGGGTCTGTCTAGCAAGCTGACATTGGGGAGAGCATATGACGTGCAGAGATGCTCTTCTAGGGCAGCAAGCACATCTGCAGAGAAGGCAGCTTTTACTTCAGCTGAGAGGCACTAAACAAAATAAACAAGAGTGCAGGCCCAGCTGGTCAGCCACACTTTGGCTGAGAACCAAGCAGACCAAGCCAAGTCGAAGATGTGGGCAGCTAGATGGCGTGCAACCTAACCAAGGAAGCAACGGGGCTTCAGGAGGCAAAGCTTGGTGTCCCCTGCCACAAAGCCAAGACATGGACATGGGGCTCCTGCAGCAACTCTGAAAATCACAGGTACCTGCCCTGGGGTCTCAGCTGGAGGTAGGCCCTCCAGGCTCAGAAGAGTGTGGTAGAAAGAAAGCAGGGTATGCCTGCCAAGGCAACTGGGATCCAACAGGAAGTTTCCAATTGAGGTTGAGGTCCCCCACTCAAGGCAGGAAAGTGAAGGCCAGCCATTGCCCAAGGAGGCATTTGCCACCAAAGAGCAGACACCAAAAGGTTTGCAGGCAGAAGGCAGCCACCCTGCTTGCTAGATTAATTAGGCCCTGACCTCCCTTGCTGGTGGGCAGGTAAAGGACAACCCACTGGAGCCAGTAGTAGGGGTGCACCAGAGATTTTTGGGGCCGATACCAATAGCTGATATTTAAGGAGGAATATTGGCCAATACCAATCCAATTTCTGATACAGCTGCCTCCAGCTGGTAAGTCCAGTGTGGTGGAGGGGGGTGGGGAAGGAGCATGGGGGGGGCAAATCAATGAGGGAGGGGGCAGGGGCTGCCCAGGCAGGGCAGAGCCAGAGCTCGTGGGGGGGGGGGGGAGGAGGCAGCCCTCGCCACTGCTTGCACCCCGGGAGGGCACAGGGGGGTGGGTGTGGGGAGGGGAAGGGTGCATGTGCCCCCCAGATCTAATGTGGGGCGGGGCTCTTCTTGGCTGGGACTGGGCTCAGAGCAAGACCAGGCAGCATTGGGAGGATGCTGCATCCACCCCAACATTTGCCACTGCTCCACTCCCAGTGCCACCACCACCAGCCTCCTGGTGCAGCCCTGGCTCTTCCTAACATGTGGATGGAGGCAGAGTGTTGAGCCAGGACTGCACTGGGAGCACTAGGAGTGGAGCAGTGGTGAAATTTGGGATAGATACAGCATCCTCCCAGTGCCACCAGCATCTGCTCTGAGCCCAGCCCTTGCCAAGAAGAGCCCTGCGCAGCCCCAGCTTGCCCCGCCCTGCAATCCGGGGGCACACGCCTCCCCACTTCCAGTGCCCTTCCAGGGTGCAAGCAGCAGCAGGACCCACCTCTCCCACGAGCTGTGGCTCCGCTCCCCTACCTAGGCAGCACCTGTCCCTGTCCCTGCCCCCTCCTTCACCGTGAGGGGTGTTGACCAGCCCCCAAAAAAGACACAGGTCCACTGGGTGGGAGGCTCAGTTCCTCCATTCTGTCCCTCATCCCAGGTTGGGGTAGGGTAGTCCTGCCTCTACTTTATGGGGGAGCTGTCTTTCCCATAGCCTGCTTCTTCACCAAGCACTGACCAGCCAGGTGAGCAGGAATCCCGCACTGAAAATATGTCATTTCTTTCATGGAGAGAGAGAACTTTCATGGAGGAAGGAGGACCCAGGAAACTATAGGCCAGTCAGTCTTACCTTGGTCCTAGGTAAGCTTTTTGAGTTATCCTGGCGCATGTCCACGAGGGGCCAGCAGGGGAGATTATACTTAGGGGCAACCAATACGGGTTCATTAGAGGCAGGTCCTGTCAGACCAACCTGGTGGCTTTCTATGACCAAGTCACAAAATCCTTAGATGTGGGTGTCACGGTGGACATAGCCTTTCTGGACTTTAGGAAGGTCTTCGACATGGTCTCTCACCCCATTCTCATTAAAAAACTAGGGGACTGTGGCGTTGACACCTACACAGTCAAATGGGTCACTAACTGACTGGAGGGCCGCATCCAGAGAGTGGCGGTGGATGGGTCATTTTCAGCCTGGAGGGATGTGGGCAGTGGGGTTCCGCAGGGCTCAATCCTTGGGCCCACGCTGTTTAACGTCTTCATCAGTGACTTGGACGAGGGGGTGAAAAGCACCCTGTTCAAATTCGCAGACGACACTAAGATGTGGGGAGAAGCGGGCACGTCAGAAGGGAGGAATAGGCTGCAATCGGACTTAGGTTAAAGGGGTGGGCAGATTAGAACAGGATGGGTTTCAACACTGACAAGTGCAAGGTGATGCACCTGGGGAGGAGGAACCAGCAGCAGACCTACAGGCTGGGGGACTCCCTTCTCATCAGTGCAGAGGCAGAAAAGAATCTTGGAGTCATTACTGATGCCAAAATGAACATGGGCCGACAGCGTAGGGAAGCAGTCATGAAGGCCAACCGTACCTTGTCATGCATCCACAGATGCATCTCCAGCAGGTCCAAGGAGGTGATCCTCCCCCTCTATGCGACACTGGTCAGGCCGCAGTTGGAGTACTGTGTCCAGTTCTGGGTGCCGCACTTCAGGAGGAATGTGGACATGGAGAGGGTCCAGAGGAGGGCCACCTGCATGATCAGGGGTCAGCAGGGCAGGCCCTATGAGGAGAGGTTGAGGGACCTGATCCTGTTCAGCCTCCACAAGAAAAGGCTGAGGGGGGATCTAGTGGCTGTTTACAAACTGGTCTGGGGGGACCAGCAGGCATTGCGGGAGTCCCTGTTCCCCCAAGCACTACCAGGAGTGACTAGAAATAATGGTCACAAGCCAGCAGAAGGTAGATTTAGGCTAGATATCAGGAGGTACTACTTCACTGTCAGGGCGGCTAAGATCTGGAACCAATTTTCAAGAGAAGTGGTGCTGGCTCCTACCCTGGGGGTCTTTAAAAGGAGGCTGGACGAACACCTTGCCGGGGTCATTTGACCCCAGTACTCTTTCCTGCCATGGCAGGGGGTCAGACTTGATGATCTGCTCAGGTCCCTTCTGACCCTACTAACTATGAAACTTGTATGGCTGCTGACCCAGCCGGTATCATACATAGGGTGGTTTCCAGAGATTTGCCCCCATCTTTTAGGATGGTAAACACCCACCTCCAGAAGGACAGGACATGCTTGAACTCAGGGGCTTTACAGTAAAGTGAGAGCTTGTTATCTTACTTGAGCGAGCCAGATCCTCAGCTAGCTTGTCATCACTGAGATATGGGGAACACAGAATCAAAGAAAATTAGGGTTGAAAAGGATCTCAGGAGGTCATCTAGTCCAACCCCTTGCTCAAAGTAGAACCATCCCCAAATAGATCATCCCAGCCAAGGCTTTGTCTAGCTGGATCGTAAAAACCTAGAGATTCCACAACCTCTCTGGGTAACCTGTTCCAGTGTTTTACTACCCTCCTACTGAGAAAGTTTTCTCCTAATATCTAACCTAAATTTCCCTCGCTGCAACTGGAGACTGATACGCCTTGTTCTGTCATTTGCCACCACTGAGAACAGCTGAGCTCCATCTTCTTTGGAACCATCCTTCAGGTAGTTGAAGGCTGCTTTTGAACCCCACCTCAGTCTTCTCTTGTCCAGACTAGATAAGCCCAGTTCCCTCAGCCTCACCTCAGAAGTCATGTGCCCCAGCCACCTAACCATCTTTGTTGCCCTCCGCTGGACTCTCTCCAATTTGCCCACATCCTTTCTGTAGTGGAGGGCCCAAAAGTGGACGCAGTACTCCAGATGTGGCCTCACCAGTGCTGAATAGAGGGGAAGAATCACTTCCTTTTATCTGCTGGCAACACTCCTACCAATGCAACCCAGTATGCTGTTAGCCTTTTTGGCAACAAGGGCACATTGCTGGCTCATATTCAGCTTATTGCTCACTGTAACCCCCACGTCATTCCCTGCAGAGGTGCTGCCCAGCCAGTCAGCCCCCAGCCTGTACCAGTGGCATGGGACTGTTCCATCCTAAATGCAAGACTTTGCACTTGTCCTTAATGAACCTCATGAGATTTCTTTGGTCCAGTCCTCCAACTTGTCATGGTCACTCTGAATCCTAACCCTACCCTCCAGCACATCTACTATTCCTCCCAGCTTGGTGTCATCTGCAAACTTGGAAGATGGCATAGAGTGCACCCACAGCAAGTCACTGATGAAGATATTGAACAAAACTGACCCCAGGACCAAGCCCTGGAGCACTCCACTTGATACTGGCTGCCAACCAGACAGAGCCATTGACTACTACCCTCTCACCCCAATGCTCCAGCAAGTTTTCTATCCACCTTAAAGTCTGTTCATCCAACCCACATATCCTTAGCTTGCCTGTGAAAATGTTGTGGGAAACCATATCAAAAGCCATGCTAAAATCAAGGTATATACCACATCCACTGGTATCCCTACATCCACAGAGCCAGTTATCTCATCACAGAAGGCAATCAGATCGGTCAGGCATGACTTGCCCTTGGTGAATCCATGCTGACTGTTCCTAATCTGTACCTTCTCCTCCAAGTGCTTAGAAATGGATTCCTTGAAGATCTGCTCCATGATTTTTCCAGGGACTGAGGTGAAGCTGACTGGTTTGTAGTTCCCTGGAGCCTCCTCCCCCCCCCCCCCCCTTAAATATCAGCACTATATTTACCCTTTTTCCAGTCATCTTGGATTTCTCCTGATCACCACGAGTTTTCAAAGATGATGGCCAGTGGCTCTGCAATCACATCTGTCAACATCTCAGCACCCTCAGGTGCATCCCCTCCGGCCCCATAGACTTGTATATGTCCAGCCTTTTTCTAAATAAGCCACAACCTGTTCTTTTGCCACAAATGGCTGCTCGCCTCCTCCCCAAGCTGTGCTGCCTGGTGCAGTAGCCTGGGAGCTGACCTTGCCTGTGAAGACTGAGGTGAAAAAGGCATTGAGTACTTCAGCCTTTCTGCATCCTCTGTCACTAGATTGCCTCCCCCATTCAGTAAGGGACCCACACTTTCCCTGATCCTCCTCTTGTTACTGTCATACTTGTAGAAACCCTTCAAGTCCCTTGCTAGCTGCAACTTCAGCTGCACTTTGGCTTTCCTGACTTCATCCCTGCATGCCTGAGCAATACTCTTATACTCCCTCCCTAGTTGTTTGTCCCAGTTTCCAATGCTTATAAGCTTCCTTTTTGTGATTTAGCTCACTGAAAAATTCCCTGCTAAGCCAAGCTGGTCTTCTGCCATACTTGCTAGTCTTCCTGCACATCAGGATGATTTGTTCCTGCACTCTCAGTGAAGTTTCTTTAAAGTATAGCCAGCTCTCCTGGACTCCTCTCCTTCTCAGATTGGCTTCCCAGGGGATCCTGCTCATGAGTTCCCTAAGCGAGTCAAAGTCTGCTTTTCTGAAGTTCAGGGTCCTTACTCTGCTTCTCTCCATCCTTCCTTTCCTCAGGATCCTGAACTCACTGGTGCTGAAGCTGCCATCCCCTACTACATTCCCCAACAATTCTTCCCTGTTTGTGAGCAGCAGGTCAAGAGCACAGCCCGTAGTTGGCTGCTCTAGTACTCACTCCAGGAACTTGTCCCCAACACTCTCCAAAAACTTTCTGAATTGCCTGTCCCAGCAGATGACATTGGACAGTATGACTTTAATAGCCAGATTAACAGAGCCAAAACAGTGACAAAACACTCCCAATTGTGATGCCTTTTTCCACAAGGCTGGGGGAGTTTAAGAAAATCATGAGCACTCTGTTAACCCAGGGGGCATACCTGATGTTGTGATAGCTCACTAGCTTCCCAACTGATAGACTGAAGTCCTCTGCTCCATGAGTGTCAAGAGCAAGAAGATGCAGGCCATGGGCTCTTAAGAGATTCATAGATCTCTGGCTGTTGGAGCTGAAAAATGAAATGGTTAAACAAAAGAGCTCTCTGATTGCTGAAGAAGAGCCATACAATTCAGTGGGAAGGGGTCTGTGCAAAAAGAAAGTAGAGGATAAAAAGGCAAAAAGAGAAGAGAAATAATGTGATAACCACAAAAATCCTAAAATAAGGGGAGTAGGAAAGACTGGGACAGGGAAGAGGCTGAGAAAGCATTAGTTCTGGTTCAGCAGGGAAGAGTGTGTGGCATAGGGGATGCTGAGACAAGAAGGGTAAAAACTGTAAATAAAAAAGGGAGAGGGAGAGAAAAGCAAATTAAAATGAGATAATCTAGCTCAGGAGGGGTTCCCAAAAGACAACCCAAAAGTGCAATGGGCAGCAGGAGGAGAGGCAATTTTGAAAGTTCTCTTAGGAAATACCTTGGCAGAGCAGCTAGGTGGCATTGAGAAAGAGAAAGAGAGAGAAAGAGAATAGCAGCCAAATCACTTGAGGTAGATGTTTCATATTACCCCTTCAGAGACCTAGATTTGATTTCTGGTCCCAGAAATCATTGGTTTTACCAATGTAATCAGAAACAGTACGCTCATGCCTAAGAGAGGAATGATTTTACCCAATAATGAATACGTTTCTGTCTTAAAAGCAATGTTATAGGGCATAGGGCTTCAGTAAGATGCCCACCCTACCTTCCTTGGAACACAGAAAAGTAGCTATGATACAGGAATTTATAATCTCCAGGGTGGGACTTATATTCTGTTGCTGCCTCATGCATATCCTGGTTTAGACTTTATGTAGATGAATAATTTTTGCTTTATTAAAACTGTCTGAGATTGCCTTTTTTGGGAAAGTATAGCTGAACAAAGAATGCTATGTGCTTCAGATACATTCACCTCTTCCCTTTGACAAAGATACCAATTACATTTCTATTTGGAATTTATAATTTTCCTGAGGCATAAAAATATTATGCTAGTAATGTACTCAAAGTTACAGGAACCAAACATATAAAATGTTTCGCATAGCATTGGAAGAATTGATCATACAGTATTATCATCAAACAATACTATTGACAGTTTGTGGCATGCAGGCAACAGAGCATTTAACATCTCTGGAAACTGAAGCTGAAAAATAAGGAGAGGACTTCAGTTCCCCTAGCCAGCAGAAGTAAAGAACTTGGCAGAAATGAGTCTATCAGCTGCCAGGATAGACATTGTTTTGTACCACCTCCTCTTCTCCTAGGATCTAATTCTTGGAGCAGCAATGATGTAAATCTTCAATGCTACGTAAGTATGTCTCACTAATAAGGTGGAAAGAAGAGAAAGAGGTAAACTATACAAACGTATGAAACAAACTATAAGTGAAGTAAACAGCAGTAATAACCATGAAATTCAACCTCAAACTGGTTACACGTTTTTAACTTGCTGCCTGAGCAAGATGACAAAAGCCCTAGCATATGCCTTTGATTATGGTTGTGAGCAAGTAAAAGCTTGGGTTACAGCAAGTTTGCAGACTTTATCAGTGGCTATTTATTAAAAGAAAATTCTACTCTCTGTGTGTGGGGCGTTATGTTTATTTTTATACTTATTTTTGCCCAAAATCTGTAGTTGTCCAGATTCAAAATACAAGCAGTCTTGACTCAAGTTTTTTCTAAAATAAAGACTAACCAGTATTTAAAAAACAAAACAAAACAAACAAAAACAAACAAAATAAAAGCACACTGGAAAAAATGAAACAGAAAGGAGTCAATGTAGAACATTTCTCAGAAGTGAGATTTTGCACTTATATGCCATGTCCACATGTGCGTGGATGTTTGGTTCCTTGGGGACAAGTAGCAGCGGTGCCCTTTGTGCCACCGCTGGTTGTCCCTGGGGAATGCCTGTGCCATGTGCCCTCTGGCCCACAGCAAGTTACCCTGGGTGGTATAGGGGACGCTGGGCCCAGCACTGTGCTGGGCCCAGCAGCCTCACCTGGGGCTGGGGACCTCCCAGGGCTGCAGCAGCAGCAATCCTGCTGCGTGGAGCCTGGTCATCAGAGGAACATAGCTCTGGCCAGCCCAAATTCAGTTCTGAACAACGCACACTGCCCCTGTGTGCACTGCTCCGCTTTTTTTTTCCTGCAGGTTTTTTTTGACAAGTCTGCAGCACCACGTACCGCATGGAGCACTCATCTGGACGCGGCCACATAGTCTATACGTAGCATTACCTGTTAGAATAGCTTCTCCCCTCCATCTCTTGATGCAAATGGCAAAATTAAAGTACATAATTTTCAAAACTGCTCAGTCTTGAGCTCATTCTGTTCCCAATGAATTCAGTGAAGTTTTACTGTTGACTTCAAAGGCAAGGATGAACACTTTTAAAGTCTTACCCTAAATATATGTTCATACTTTAAAATTTTATATAGGAAAACTGCAGCCATGAAAAGATCTGCTAAAACAGGATCTCACTTCCTTTGTAAACAAATAAAAAGGAAGATAAAATCTGTTGCTATGTTATGGAATAGTTCTATTAACAAGTTTTCTTCTACTCAGAGAGAGAAGCGGGCTGGAAATTATCTTGACTTAAAGGTTGACATCTGCATAAAGAGGCAGTAAAATTTAAAATAACTTCAGTAGCAAGAAAGACTAGGGGCTTTTAGAAAATTATTCTGAAACCAGTTACAGGAGGAGAAAAGGTAACAATTTGCCAGAGACTTCCATGAGTGGTAAAAATGGAATCATAGAAGACTCATAGCTAATGTAATTTTGGGAATATGTCCATGAAGGAAAAGAACAGAGAAGCAAGAATTTGAGGAAAAGATGACCTCACAAGCCAGTACCTCAAAATTAATACAGAGTAGTCTCAGAGAGTTCTTAGGCATTCCCTGGAGTTTGGAAGTAATTTTAAAAGTTCTGCAAACCTAGAAAAAAATAATAATAATAATAATTCTCTCTCTTGGTCATAAATGTTGTCAATTACACACACATAGCAGTAAAATTTCCACCTGCATAAATATCATATCCAAATATTTCTGTTGACAGTATTTTACATTTTGTAGCCCCTTGTGCATGAGGTTCCAAATACAGTCTAGAAACATCAACAAAATTAAACTTTGCGTAACAGGTGTATCTATTTCAGCAAGAGGCATTTTATATAGTAACATAATTATTAGTTCTCTTGACACTGATTGCATTTTTAAAGATTAAAAATATGCAATGTACCATTTTAGACCAAGTACTGAAATAGATAAAAATCAATGCAGCTCAAACTTTTAGATCTGTGAGCCAGGTGCTTGTAACGCAGCTGCACTTTGGCCACCACTCACTCACCTCTGGTAGGGCAGGGGGAGATGGCTGCCAATGTCAGAGGGAGAAAAGAAGAGAGCTTTCCTTTAGTAAATAGTACCTGTCATTAAGGAGGAAAAGGTGGGAAAAAGGGAAGGAGAGAGTACATAGTGCTTGCCCTAGAGGAGGAGAGAGGATCTGCAGCACAGCAAAGGGCAGGGGAAGAGACTTGCCAGGCCAAACTGTTTGCCACCAATCCCCCCCGCATTGTGAGGTAGATCCAGTCATCCTGGGCGCTAGGTCCAGCCCACAGGGCACAGATTAAGCATCACTGGACTACACAGTAGAGGCTTCAGAAGACTGAGGATATTTAGGAAAAATCCCTGTCCTAAACCCTTGGTTTTATAGCACATGCATTATTGGCTATTAAATAAACATATCCCATAAACAAAGATTTCATTTAGAAAAAGCCATTGCTTAGTTAAATGTAACATTAGAAAGTGCAAACAACAGAAAACTTAATACTTCAAAAATGACTGATTTAAACACTGCTGTATAAAGGCTTTCAAGTTATAAAAATACCAAGGAATAACCAGTCCAACACTCAATTTTGCTTTTCAAAGGCACACAGGATTTGCCTAACAATGAGAAAGTTCTTGTGAAAATAGAATTCATTCTATTTCATGTCTGTGCAATGAACCATATGCAGCCTTCAAGTGGTTAACAGCCCAAGAGAAGCAACTGTCGCTGCCACTGCTGCACAGCAGAGGAGGACCTGAGGAGGGGAACGTGCCACTGGCACAGCCCATACAGCAAGGAGCAGGATCCACCAGTGTTGCCTGGGAGGCTGGACTGTGTACTGCCAGTGCTGCCCACACAGCAGAAGGACCTTTGTGCTACAGGTGTAGCCTGTGTGACATGGACAGATCCCTGGAGGCCCATCCCTGAAGCACATGGCCTGGCCAGGGTGCAACACAGGGCTAAATGCCAGCGAAGAAGTTAGGCCTAATCTCTCTCATGACTGTTTTTCAGCAGTCAAAATGGTATACCGATGCCTTCCTAATGTTAGCAAAAGTAGATTGGTTCATGTAGGTAGTAGTAGTAGTAGTAGTATGATTTAAATGAGAATAAAGCATCAGTGGTTAAAAGCTTGTCTGACAGATTTAAACAAGTCTGAATCTTGCTAATCTAGTTCACAGATAAAAATAAGTAAGTAAATAAAGTAAAATCTATTTAATCAATATAATCCTGCCAAGATCTTAAAAAATCCTTACTTGCATTAAAACAAATAACCATAAAAGGGAAAGGATTCAGAGAAAAAACGCTATGGTTTTCATTTGAATTAAGTGCAATGGATTCAAATGAAAAATCCTACTTTCATTAGCAAAATAATGATCAGCTGTGCATATGGTAGGCATGCAAACAAACAGTTTTACAAGACATTCCTAGGCAAACCAATTTTTAATTCTCAAGTCTCAACTAAAATTAAAGTTCTACAAAAATGCCTATTGTGTTTGCTAATTTCATGAAAGTATGGCAAATTTCTGCCATCAGTGTGTTTTGTTCTTTAGTTTTCTCCTGGAAAAGCAAAATAGTAAAAGGAAAGTTATGATTTCCTATGTATATGATTATAATTAAATATTACATGTACCTAAATATGTAATTGGCAAGATATTAGTAATTAATTACTCAAGTTTGTTTTCCTTTAGACATCACAGGAAGTTTTATTTTAGGGTGGATGATAAACAAGTAATAGAAACAATTCATTCTGTACATCTTTAGCATTCAATAATTGCCTTTCCCATTATGTACAAACCCACATATTAAAAGAGGATTTTGTGTGTGTGTGTGTGTGTGTGTGTGTGTGTGTGTGTGTGTGTGTGTGTGTAGGTGTAGGGGGGAGTACAAAGAGCTAAACCGTTAATACAGCATACTTACCATTGTATAATTCCAATATAGTACTATTATAGCATGACAAAACAAAAAGAGAACAGAGATTGTGCAGGAAGAACAACAATAGTTCAACAACATAATTTAAGGACAAATGGCCAACTGCAGCACCTAAGCCACATAACGTGGCACTCCCACTAAAGTATTTCTTTATCTGTGGGTTTTCAAGGTTTCATACAAGATGGTATGTAATATTTAAATAAAAACCAGTTGTATCCACCGGTTGTCTTTTTTTTTTTTTTTTTTTTTTTTTTTTAAACAGAAATTGCATAAACAGGCTTAATATTCTGAAGAAGACTGATGTAGCTATAAACCTCAAGAAAATACATGCTTAAGGAAGTTTTAAAATACACATTGCCTGGCAGAACCAAAATGGCCTAATGTAGATTTAGGTTTTTTTAAGCAGAGCCACTCCAAATGCCCAGTGTATGCTTACTAGGCATTTTGGTCCACATCCTTAATAGTCACACTACAAAAGTAGTACATTTATCTAAAAGTGATATTAAGTATAAAAGCAATATGTATATCTTACCATTAAATCACAATGGGCTTAGTACCCAATTATGGCAACCCCCTGTTGTTGCTATAAGTGCCACAACTTTCTTAAAAAACAAAACAACCAAACAAAAAAAACACAACCCACAAGCCTTAATTAATGTTGAAAATGTTCATGCTCTATATCTGTCCAAAAGTGAATCGTTGTTGCTGAAAGGCTGAACAGAATCCTTCAGATTGCTTTAATTCTGGGGGAAGGGTATGTTTTGCCATACGTAAAAACAAAACAAAATACCCCTTTGCTCCGCAATACTTAACTAAAATGCTGCTAGTCTGCACATACCTTTCACGAAGGACAATGTCCATAAACAAGTATGAGAAACAAGAGCATGTGAATGATGTTATTATCAGCAACTAAAAATAAGCTACTAAGCATGCACAATAGAAGATATCAGTAAGGTTGTGCAACAAAAAGAAAAACTTTCCTGTATCCTTGTGACAAGGCATTTAGTAGAATTTGCAGATTCACTGGAATCTGACAAGCCCTGAACTGTGTGCATCTTCTTTCAAAAGTGCACACTTCTAAGAAGTCAGTATTAACAATATGTATTAATCAGTTGTAAAATATTAACCTTTAAGACTTGATAATGAAAAAAACATCCTTATCCAAGGGACCTAAGAAAGGTGCTCGGTATCCAAAAGCTTGTCTATATTTTTCCCAATTAAATACGTGGTCAAGTAAGATATGCCACCCCCCAAAAAAGTCCTTGCCTCTTGCATCCTTATCCAAGTAATTTTTACTGGTGTGACTAGTTCAATCTAAGGCTCTGGTCCTGCAAAGCCATACATAATTAGCCCCTTTGTAGTAACCCCCCACCAACTACTGCTATTCTCTTGTAGGCCTAATAAATGGACCTACTTAGGGTAGGTTGATAGTACTTGGATTAAGGGTGGGATCACAAAAGGTCTATACACTTTTGAAACTCCATTTCAGTGGACCGAGGCCCAAATTCAAAGTACTTATTAACTACATGCTTAACCTGAAACTAGTACATAAACATCTGACTGCCTAAAGTAGGTCTTAGTGCATAGAGACATGGGAAACTAATCACAAAGTAAACCAAGGGCAGGACTTTACTGCACATCAGCCGTTCCACAGTAACTGTCCATAAACATCCTTACCCCACAGTAAATGAAAGCTAACCCGTGGAGTAAGAGCATGAAACCGCACGGTAAGTGACCATGAGTTAACTTTCTTTTACTGTGGGATAAAAGTATTTAATAGATTTAAATAGATCTATAATAGATCTAGATAACAGATTTATTTTTTGTACCTTTTGGTCCAAACTTACTGTCGTTATTTTAAATTGTCTTAAAAATCCATTAAGATCAGCTCCTGCTGAGAAAGGAAAACATTTCAATACTACGATAACCATTTGAATGCAGCATCCCTCAAAAAAGAAATCTAAAGTTTCTGTTTTTTTAACCTTGTAAAATATGTTTTTAAAGTGGTGCCTTAGATTTAGAAAAACAAGCAGAGGGTTATGAATAATAAATAACTTTCCAAGTTAAAGGAAGTTTCTTCAGGCAAATATTTTTCCATTTCAGCCCACAGCTGTAAAACATTACCAGGCTTCTGCATTTCCTTGTCTACATAAAGTAACATATTTTGGTCTGCCAGCTTCATTTTAACAATCATGAACCCATCTAAAAGCATACAATCTTTTATATTATTATGTATGCACAAAAAAAGCAGAACTACCTTTCCAAGAAATTAATGTATTTAGTGAAATAAGTTTATTGCAGAAAGAGAGCTTGGCTGCTGTAATTTACCTTTAAATGACAAATTACTGAAGTTGTAAGCTGCACTTTTTCCAATACCTGAATTTTATGGAGATCATTAATACCATCTACCATTGAAGTGGCATGGCTTCTCTCCCCCATGCACTTTGCAGTTTATTGTTTTCCTAATTTGAACTGGCCAACAATTAGTGCATTTATATACAGACTTACAAGTTCAAAGGAAAAAAAAACCTAAGCTCATGTGAATGTGACGATGTTAAAATTAAGGAAAAAAAAAAATCTCTGTACTGGTGCTCAAAGCAACTGGGATTAATAATCTTAAGAACCAAAGCTGTTCATCTGAAATATCCTTTTTACAAAGCATATACTTCACAGAGCTACACAAGTACAGTACTATTAAATATTTACCTTTCATAGGTCCTACACTTCAGCTGAATATCTGAACGCCCCTACTGGGTCCCACCTATTTACTTTTTAAAATTCAAGCTAATAACAGCAATGAGTTTGCACCGATTGTAAACTGAGAGTTAATCACAGTAGCATCCCAGTTTAGGAGGCCATTTCTGTGGAGGAACTTGTAATGCAAATTTAAACTGGCCTTGTATCTAGTACAAACCTGGACACTGGCAACTACCAAAAAAATGTTACTGTGCAGTGTTATGTTTTATGACATTTCTATAAATAGGAAAAGTCCTAGCGAAGGCACAGTTATACTGGCAAAAAAGGATTTGTGTCAATATGGTTTATTTTACTTGGGGAACTAATTTTAAGATACACAAGCAAAAGCACCTCTTGTACTCATAGAAGCTGTACTTACACTAACAGGGGCTTCAGGTAGACACTGAAAAAACTTTACTCATATAGGCCAAGCCATAGAGTAACTTAATCAAAAGGTAACTGAGCCCTGGCAGCAGATAACAGCCGAAAAATGATCTACATTCAGTAGCAGAAGTAGGTAAAACCAGTACCTGGGAATCAGTTCTGCAAAACAGCAAGAGCAAAGACAGGGCAAGAAACATCTGCGAACAGGCAATGGGAGCACAGCAGAAAGGCATTGATGCAGGGGAGGTAGCTTCAGCCAAGCTGGCAGTGAGGTGGAACCACAAAGGATACAATATGGCCACTGCTCTGAGATGGATAAAACAATATCTAGAAATTATGTAATGATCAAGGCCTGAATGAATCCAGTTCCTCGTCTGAATACTGTTTATATGAAGTTCTTAGAGTGACTGCTTAAAAAACATGCCATCTACATTGATACATTTGTATATGACTCAAAACTAGTGTTAATTTCTCTTGCTTGCCAGAAATCATGGCATCCCATTATTTGTTGGACTAGATATCTTGTAGTTTGGATGAAGTGTCACCTGCCACTAACCAAACTCCACATACAGTCTAACAGGCAACACCACTGCATATTGCTCACATATCACCCACGCAGCTACCAGCACAACACAAGCACCCTTTGAGATTTCCATTACAGTTGAAGTTTAAATGGAAAATGCCAGCTTAAGTCTTTAATTAATTGAAAAATATACAATGTTTTTTAAACCAAGACTTCATTTTTTTATTATGTAAACTTCAGGAGCCTTTTGATTACTTGAGTATTTTCAGGCAACTGGAGGCTCTCTACTCACAGCCAGTTGTTGAATTTTTTTGTGTTGATTTCATTCTCAACTGTCTTTTGGAGGTCAGATCAGCAATAAGCAAGTTAGTGAAAGTTTTCATAGTATTTTAAGCATTTACCTTATTTTCCCCAGTAAGACATCTGTTTCCATGGAAAGAGAAGCAGAAACAGGTTGAACAGCCAGAAGCTTTTCAATTTCAGTTGCTAGCTGCGTTCCCCAGTTCCGCTCCTGTTTCCATGACAACTGATGTAGCATCAGGAAAAACAAATGTACGGCATAAACAACAGCTGAGGGCAGAAAAAGCTACTTTGGGAAAAATGACCTTTGTACTTTAAAATGTAAGTAAACTTAAGTTACTAAGTTAGAGTCATGGTCCCAGACTTCAAGCAAGTAGTCCTTCACTTCATTAGGGTTATTCCCAAAAGTATGGCTTGAAGTACTGGATCCTTAATTCATGGAAGAAGCATGTGAAGACTCGTCATTAGTCAGCAACATTTTTTTCATATTTTTCTATACACCTGTGAGACACACATGCATGCGCTCCTGTACACATATTTATCATCCATATGCTAACGTGGGCCAGGGTACATTAATAAATGAGCATGTCCCAGCATTAAAAACAACACTATTTCTCTCCTTCACTGTTCCTTCCAAGCAAATTTATGCTTCAGCTGCCAAACACAAAAAACAAAGTAAATACTAGTGTTTTGCACTACCCAGTAATGGTTAAAGCCATTGGCTCAGGAGCAACCAATGATAGGCTGCTGATAGAATAAGACAAGTTTACTTTAATCAAATCTTCACTGTATTTTGAGATGTGGGGCACATCCCCTACCCATGCACCATCCATTACCCATTCTCCTCAATTGTGCAGAGTTCTTGTTCCCAACACCTGGTTCCCAATCTCTCATGAGCTACTCTTAACAGGCTTGTTTTACTATGCATGAGCAGGAGGGGCCATCAGAAGGCATAGACCCTCAAGGTCATATTACAGAGATGACTCTCTCAGTCAGGCACCCCACAGTCTTTGTCCCTAGAAAGTGCCTTGAATGCAATTTTGACAGAAAGTATCTCTGTCCCAAAGACAATTCCCTTCCCCCTGCTCTGCCCCCCCCCACCAAATCCTTTATATGACAGCTGCTGTCTGTGTTGCAGAAACAGACACTGAGAAAAAACACAATCAAGTGCCCCAGGTGCATCCAAAACTAAACAGTATTTGGTTACACTCGGCTTAGTGTTGGGATATGCAGAAGATGGAAGACATCAAAACAGTTCCCCAAACTGATGTAGAAACTTACAGGTTACCAAGCAAGTACAAAAGGTCAGGATTTCATAATAAAGTTACAGGAAAATATGACTAAATATAAACATATGACTAAAATAAGGACCAAAATCCATAAGCATCTGATCTGATTATAGCGTTGACACGATTTTTTCTAGTTGAAGTGTGGCTATTTAATATAGTAGCATCTTAATATGCAATCAAGACAACTAATTACAAATAAAACAGGCATATTACCTTAGTGACTTGTTCACATGTGTATTGGGTCTTTCTACTTTTTACACCCAAGTAAAACAAAATTCTGCTTTATTTTACACTACAGTTTGGGGTTGTGTTTTTGAGGACATAAGAGTTCATTTGGTCAGCTAATCCTGGCAGCCACAACATGGTAAGAAGCCATTCAAGAGTGATTCAAAAGATGCTTGGGAAAAAAAAGCTAAGGATTTGTATAAAAGTTTCAGAAACACTTGACTCAGGGAAAGAGATTAAAATCTCCGAGCAGTTACAGGTTTAAGCATATCTTTGAGTTATGTATCAGGTCTAAACAACAAAAACAATTAGTTTTTAGTTTACAACAGCAATTCAAATTATAAAGGACAGACTAAAAACTAACATACTCCAGTAGGTAAGAGTCACCAACGGGCAAGGGAAGAAAGATCTACTAGGTTGAGATGTACATTAAAAGACAGTCACAATTCCACCTCTCAACGAATATCTTCCCATGCTTTTCATTTTTCTCCGCTTTGCTGGAGAGTCCTACGTCTTAAGTCCAAAATCTCCACAGAAAGACCACAAATCTTAGGGCTGTGCGAAGCTTCGCTCCCTGATTCGATTCAGCAGAGATCTGGCCCTATTCAGAGGCCAAATCTCCAAATCCGAATCAAATCAAGAGACTCTTTAATCTCTCCGAACTGATTCAGAGATTCAGCAATTTGGATATAGACACATCGTTAAATGTCCTGTGGAACACTTCATCCGCCCCAGCACTGCAGCATTCACAATCCGCGCCTGGTACCTCGAGGTATGTAGAAAAAACATTTAAAGCTGTGTCTATGTCCAAATAGCTGACTCTCCGAATCACATCGAATCTTCAGATTCAGGCGAATCGAATCGGGGACAGTGATCCAAATCAACAAATTGAATCACTGTCCCCAACTCGGGCTGAGTCCAAAACAAATATGGCCCATTTTGCACCCCCCAAATAAATATGTTTGTATTCAGTCTGCCCCTTTTATAAAGATTATTGCAGTAATCACGGCAAAATTTATTTTTGAAGGTAAGCAAAAGAAACTATATTGATCATGTCTTTTAATACCCATTGTTATAGTGGGGAGTACCTTGCTGACTCCTATTGGGGTGATGGAACCCCAAGGAACACCCCCACTGGCCCAAGGGCGGGAAACGGAGGCAGACACTCCTGCCAGGAGCAGAAACGTACTTGAGAAGATGCTGGCGGTGTGGTCTGGGGAGTTCCCAGTGCCACATCCACCCTGCTTTAGAAGCTCCTGCTGGATCCAGGTTGGCCGGTGCACCGCAAAGGATGTCATAAAGACGCACCCCACAATGGCTGAGGGAAGAACACAGACCTGGGAGCATGGCTGTTGGAGAGCCGACCCAAACCTGAGTGTGCTCCAGCACAAGCAGAACAAAGAGAAGGGCAGGGGTAGCTCTTCTGATTGGAGGCTTGGAGGGGCCTCAGCACAGTCTGACCAGCTTCACACTGCGGAGGAGTTGCTGGCACAGAATGGAGGTGACGGCAAACATCAGCTGTTTGGCAGGACTGACAGGAGGGACAAACTGTGAGTTTGTTCTGGAGACGCGAGGTCTCCTGTGGTCAGATTGAGAGGGCAGCAATGTCAGACAAGGAAAATTAAGGATATATGATGGACTAACTCTGACGGGCATACCCATCAAAGCCCATAGAACTGTGAGACAAGTGGTCAACTAAATATTGAGAGAAAGATTAGTCCAACTGTGAGGATGATGCCACTTTACCATCCAATGGCACTTGGCCTGACCAGACCATAAGACCAGGCTGGTGCAAGGACAGGTTGTAGGGGAGGCGGAGCCCCTAGAGACAGTGAGGCACTCATGAGGGCAAATGTAAAACATCAAGGATCCTCCCTACTCATCTAAAAAATCAAGACATGGTAGGCAAGATGGAGGGCGTGCTCTGTTAATATGAGCCAGCAAGGTTAAGCTGTCAGGCCCCAAGAACTGGCACTTGACAGATTGGAGCCCTAGACTTCAGTGGCGAACCTGAACAAGGCACGGCCATTTACACCCATGTAAACTTACTTTATATGCATGGGGAAAAAAACCCAACTAAACCCGCACAAATTCAGAAAAGACAAATCACAAGAACAGCCAACCCAAAATCAGAAGGCAGATTTCAAAACCCAGCCCGGGACTTGTGAATTCTGACACTTTCTGAAAGGTCTAACTATTCTTGGATTCCTGGATAACTTCCCAGCCCACATTTGACTGCCATAAACTGAAGATCCACATGACAGTTTCATAAACAAATCTCTTATCAGGAGGCCACTAAATCAAACTCCATACAGCATTCTGTAAATGCACACTGAAAATGTAATTTTCTTACTTGTGTAAGTGGCATATGGGTGAAATAACGTCAGATGCTGTTCCAGTGTCACACCTAATACCAAATCTTCTTTCCATGTGAAGTTGATTTTACATCTTTTTTAGCCTCAATAGCTTCATACTTCTTACCACCGTTTAGCTTCTTAAACAGATGGTCAAGAACCTAATAATATCTCAATCTATAACTCCATAACAGGGAGATCTAACCCTTTCAGGGCCCAAGGATCCTAGGGCCAACCAGCTCTGTTTGATTACTGGATCAGCTAAAAAGGATTCAAGTGGTTCCTAGAAAGCTTAGGAGAGCTCAGGTGAAAGAAGTTGGCTCCTGTGAGTATCACCGGAGCAAAGGGAGAGACACAATGGGAAAAGGCTTCTGAGACCCCACAAGCTGCTTTAGTTAGAGCAGAGATGTCAAATTCACCTCAGGCCCAAAACCAGATCTAGACTTTGGGGGCTCTTCCCAAGCCAGATGCACAGAGACAGCAGAAGCTGCAGTGGGTCAAAAGTCCATATGCAGCTGACAGCACAGGACATTCAGGTGACAGCACAGGTCTGGAAGCAAGGACTACTGTGGATTGGGGATCAGATGGCAGCAGAGCAAGTGAATGCTTTATCTTCAAGGCCCTTGCTTGCCCCATGCCAACAGTGGCCATGCCTATCGGAATCCAAGAACCCCAAAATTCTGCAGTGCAGCATGTCCCACTGGCCACATCACCCAACTTCCAGTAGCCCACCAGACTACCAGCAGGCCAGACAGAATGGGTCTGTAAACTGGATACATCCCACAAACTCTGTTTGATACCCTTGAGTTAAAGGAATAGCTTAGTTTTTGGTGTTACTTTGAAAGTCTTGACAAATAGAATCAGAACCTGAAGCAAGGGCCCGAGCAGACTTCTGACATAGCATTAGTCCAGTGGCCCAACCTTTTTTTGCTGCGATCCTAAATCTGGGTCGCGACCCCTGCCCCCGACTCACTCATGCCCGGTGGCACCAGCAGAGCCCGGGCCGAGCTGGGATTGCAGGGGGCAGTGACGGGGAGAGCCACGTGGACCATGTGCCAGGAGAGCCCCACAACCCTGATTTGGGTCGTAACCTGAGGTTAGTCCTTCCTGGGCTGACACAGGCCAGCAAGCCACATGCACCCACAGTTTACCTGTTGTCATAATTTCTCAAGTGTACTACTACTACTACATCTGGGATTAGATGAAGTGTGAAGTACTGTGAGAATTAGTCACACTCATCTCATAACCAGGCCAGGGCAGCCAAATTACCTTTGGCATAATCTTCTACTGTTTTATAACCAACATTAAAATATTCACAAATACAAACCTATTTCTGTTCTTCTAACCCAGGGGTGGGCAAAATCCAGCCCATGGGACACATCAGGCCCACAACCGACTCCATTTACCAGCAGCCTCTGCCTGCATCACTCTAGCAGGTTTCCATGGAGACCCCAGGAACGATGAGGCCATGACTGTGTGGGGTTAGGGTTTCCATGCAGACCAGTCCAAGCAGCGCTGGCAGGGACTGGGAAATGGCCAATCCACGATTTTGCGCACCCCTGATCTAACCCCACAAAAAACAGAAGCAAGTCTTAACAACTTTCCCTTTTCTTCCTCTATTTGTCCTAAGCAATGGACAATTCACCAAGATGCCACTTGCCAAAATCTAATCCTGTATTCCAAAACCAAATATACATCTGTAAATCGATCAATGCCTCCTAAGGCAAACTGCCATTTTTCTAAATATTAAATATCGAGAGCTAATAATTTAAAGTTCAGTTTTGAAAACCTGATTTTGATCCATGTAAAAACTGAACTGTCCTAATGTTTAATCACTACAGTTCATGCTAATCAACAGATGACAATTTATAGACCATGATGTTTTGCAGCTACTTTTAAAACTGAATAAAATGTCTATCTTTTGGGGCTATGTTCTCCATACTTAGTCTCTGCCAGAAGTTTGAGCAAATGGCCCATCCATACTCGGCTAAGAGGAGAATATGGATACACAAGGAAGGTTTCACCCTCTCACATTATTAAAAGGTTATTGTAACTTAAAAAAAAACAAAAAAAAAAACACCCAGTAAGCTAACACTTGCAAGTTGGCACCAACATAGCCCTCTTTAAGAAGTGGCACAAAATTTCTCCTAAAGAAAACTAGACTTGATTGTGCTAAGTTATAAAAGTTTGAATATCACATACTGACTGTGCACAGTCATTTAAAAGGGGGTGTTCCAAGCTTAAAGTGCGCAGCCAAATAACATGACACTGTTTGTGCTAACCTAAATAAGCCAGTGGTCGACTGCCTTTTCATCTATATTGCTGAAGATGACTGAAGAGAGGGCTCATTGAGAGCCTTTCCTCAGTCCTCACAAGTCTAAGATGCATGTGAAGTGGACCAATTATGATACACTCAATATGGAAGGGATCCACAGCCTCCCAAACTGCAGCTGAGAAAATCCCACTCAAATGCATATTAAGAACTCCAACAGCAGTGCTGTAGAGCTCCAAAGCTGTGCAGGAAATGTGCTCCCTTCCATTTGTCTCCTAAAATGTATAATATATGGAATGCTGGGGTCCAGACAAATCATTACAGACGATGAAATTTTCGTGCAGTATTTTTAATTATTTGCAAGCACGAAAAGTACAAGTGAACAGAGAACATTGAAGTTGGGCACTTGAGCACTCAGAAATCATGAAATATCAAAGACATAGTTGTAAGAACAATATTAAATCTGTTCCCTTATGGTGCAGTCTTTTTATGATCACATGGTACTTTCCTAAATGTATGCTATTACTTTCTATGATTTAAAATATATAATATTATGATGTTACATCTGAATGCTAGTCTACAAAATCTATTTGTATGAGAAGTAATGATTCTATGCTTACTCTCAGATGTCTTGGATAAATGTTAAGTATACTTAACGTGCTGTGTTCTATGTATCGCACCAAGTAATAATGAAAATACTGGCATTTATGGGCCACTTAAACTGACCCCTAAATAAGTTTCATAGTCTTTTCTTTTAAATTATGCTTTCCAAAGGTTGTGTTGATAGCTAAACTACAACAAAGTATGACTGGTAAAAAAAAAAAAAAAAAAAAAAATATATTAAACATTGTGTCTTAAGAAAAAAAAAAAAAAGCACATAGGAAAAAATACAGGAAGCCTACATCAAGAAAATAATTCATTATGCCACAAAATGTGTGTGTGTGTGTGTGTGTGGGTGGGGGGGTGTTATAACATGCTAAGTATATACCTGAAGTTATTCGGGGGGGGGGAGGACATTGTTAGAATAGCTATTTTCTACAGAATTCGGCCAGAAAGGTTTCTGCAAGCACATTTTAAATGAAAGTGAACATTAGGTACACTAACAAAAAGCTTGCATCAATCAGTTCCACTGGATTTCCTTCTCCCATCCCAGCTTTCAGTCTAGTTTACGTTTCAATGGTGAATATATGTATTCACACACACACAAAAGATAGCATTCCAGAACTAAACCTTGGGACACGCCAAAAGTGAGAGCCGGTAACTCTTTCCTTCTTCCCAGCACATCCTGAAAACATTTAGTCAAGGGTGAGGAAAACATTGATTCCTGCTATCTTTTTAAGCTTTGGGCAGAAAAATACCACCTAACTCTTATAAGAGCTGCTAAAGAAAGCTAGGCCAAAAAAACAAAGCAAAAACAATTAAACTGAGTGCCTATATCAATGGCAAAAGGCAAATGACCAAACTGCAACTTGTAATAGTTTGCTGGTGTTTTAGGACTATATTCAAACTTTTCATAAATTTATTTTCCTATATCCTCCTTCATGTAACTGAGCAGCAAATAGACTGCATGTTCTTTTACTCCACATCTTTTCTCTAGTGGCTTTTGGCAAGCTCATATAGAGATCAAGCCAAGCAAAAGGCAGCTCTAGACCCTTTCTACTATGCCAACCAAGGTCCCAAGTAATCATTTCACCTCTACTCCACGTGGCAACCATCCACTCCAAATGGATGACACACTCAAGACATGAAAACACGCATGAATGCTTTCTTCACCACGCCTGGGCAATTATTATATCTTTCCAACAATGTGCTGTTGTAATTTTGCTACTAAATGAAACGGTAATCACGCCATTTAATACCCTTTTGTGCAGTCAATAACATTCTTAATCTGTAACCCACCCAACAGGACTATAATCTACTCTGGTTCAAACATGTTAAAACAAAAAACAAAAAATGGCTCAAAAACTGAAAACAAGACTACCTCTGCCAAGTTCCTGACACAGTCATGTTTGCAGTGACACCTTCCTTAGCCACACAGTAACCTTTTAGCACTATCTGACTTAAAAAGTTGACAAAATTTGACTCGTGGCCTGCTGTTAACTGATAAAGTGCTAACAAATGCTGAAGCTGAATATTCTATTCCCATTCAATAATTTTAACTAACAACCAAAAGAATTAATAAAACAAAACACCCATACACTTAAAGATTTCTTAAAGGAACCATAATGGACTCTTTCTTATTTCCACCAAGAAAAAGTAAAATCATTCTCTTTACATTGAAGGCCCAAATGAATATGCTAGAATTAATTTCTTTTTGTACTATGGGTATTTTATAGGATGGATTAAAAAGAGAGAAAGAGAACACCTTCCACTTCTGCACTCTGCATCTGCTAAAGAAAATAGCCTCATACCAAACCATGGCAACTGATCCCTATGAACGATCCTAGTTGTACCCTCATCATCTCAATAGGAAACAATAGGATGCTAGAGGTAAATCTTTAAGCAGCTGGAACTGTGAATAATAATAATTAAATAAATAAATAAATACTACTTCGCATGTCCTGTAGTGCTTAACCTTTTAAAAGTGCTGTACCCAATTAACATATTAAACAACCTTCTTATGCAAAGTATCCCATCTTTCTGGGTCTACTCACATCCAGCAAGCATTTAACAATCTTTTCAGTCTTCCACATTATATTGTGAGCTTCTAGTTCACATCATACTGAATTTGAACTTGTGTAATAATGACCACTGCCTCACTTGCTATAACAGGATGTTCAATACCTTAAAAAAAGAGATACCCTTTATTTAGCAACAGGAAAAGACTTACATTTCTAGGAGCTCCAGCTTCTAGGTTTTAAGGCAAGCAAAGATTAGGGAGAGTTGTAAAACTAGTATAATGTTAATCTCCACTTTATTCCCAGCCATGGAAAAGCAGGATCCTTTGTCTCTAAAGGGGAATTTCATATTTATTGGCGCAGCTCAGATGCCACTGCTGTTATTATCAAGCACACATACTGTCAACAAAACAAAAAGCAAGACCACCTACTTTTGAGACATGAAAACAGTAAAGCTATCTCTAACTTGTCTCTTAAATTTTACCTCCTGTACTTGTCAAGATTATTATAAATCACAAGGTATTTATTGCTGTTTTATCACACAGTAATGATAAAGTTTAATAGAATTTATTTTATAATTTTGGAGTCTCCTCTGAAAAGCCAAGCTTGTTCTCAATAGCATGACGTTGGCTAAATCTAGCAAAGGTTTCTTATTTCAAAGAAGGAAAGTAATCAAAGGACTACAAAGGTCGCATGATGTATTTTTCAGGCTGCTTTACATAAGTAAGATTTTGCATTTAAGATTTGTCTCATTGCTGACCCTTACCGTTTGCATCTTCAAAGCCCATACTTTATCATTTTATTCAGCATTTAGTTAAATATTTAAAATTGAAGATGTTCTATGTTGCAAGCACAGCTAAAATGAAAGGCCTCTGTGGCAGCAGTGACCAGATTTTAAATGCAGGTAGATCAATAAAAAAAAAAAAAAGCTCAAGCACAGGCTCCATGTGTGAGTGGAATGGTTTATAATAGCTTGCAAATGACTATGTGCTTGCTGTAACCAGCTGTTCTTAAATTATGAATATGCAACCAATTCATGTTAAAGCCAAATCCCAGTGCTATTTCTACAGAGAAATCCCAGTAGTTTTTGCTTGTTCTACATGTTAGCTCTGTTAAGGATACAAATAGCAGTAAGCTTCAGAACAAATAGGACCAAACTATTGGCATTTCATGCACTAGGTCCATTATCACAGCAGGGGATGTCAATCACTGGAACATTCCTATAACAGCTCAGGCAATATGACAATGATCTCTCAGAAAAAAAAATCAAAATCTCTGCAGCGTACTCAAAGTCCCTCTGTCAACCTAATGCTTTTTTGCTTCAGCCAATCAGATTGTCAGCCCTGACCTACTAGAAGGCTTGCATCAAGCTTCAAACATTTAAAAACATCAATCATAAAAACAAAGACAGGACATTGAATTATACAGTATTAACCTCCAGGGTTTGCATACAAAGACCTTAGATTTATTTATGTCCCAGCGCGTTAAGAGCTTCAGTACACCGTTCTTTACACCAAACCGGCTGCCAATTTGATGAACCTCTCTGCCCTCAGCAGGAGTGCAACGTCTTTGATTAATGAGTGCACGCTTGTGGAAAAGTGTAAGAACAGAAAACAGGGTAAAAAACACACAATTATGTCTCTACACATCCACTGGACCTATGCAATAATTATCTTCAAGCAAGATTTCTCTTTTACAAGAAAGGAACGAGGCTTTTTGTATTATGTATATTAATTTAATACATTCTACCATTATACTAATCTCTTAACATAGTATTCTATTAAATGCAAATGTCATCTTGAATAAAGCATTAGTTTAAAGCAAAAATATTAAAATTCAATATAACGGAGTCACTATCTAAATAAGGGCATAACTTCTGATTGTTCTAAACATATGCAAAGTGATTTAAATTATCTAAGCAATGTCTTTTTTTAGGTTTACATTCACACCCAAGTCTAATGATTGAAAAGCTCAAAACCAACTGAACTAGTCTGCCCTCCCCTCCTAAATGTCACTATATAATCATTAATGAAAAATAAAAATATTCCTAACCCGATCCAATACTACAAACTACAATTCCTTAGAGTTTAACTTTAACAATGACATATTTTATAGTAAATTTTATTTTAGTATCTGAATACTGAATACTATTTGCAACAAATCAAGCGATAATAAGGTCAGAAATATATCTAAAATGAAAACCCCAGGGGAAGGGAGGCGGGGGAAACAAAAAGAATATATAGACTTATTTGATGGATAGGTTACCTAGTTGTTTTTAAGCAAAATTTTATTTTAGAATGCATTTAAGCATTTCTTTAGTCCTAAGAATTTGAGGTTTGTTTGTTTTTAAAAATGCATACACATACGTTTTATCATGCAAACACTACTGTGGAAGTTCACATCAGCTTCACAACTGGGAGAAATCCCATTGGCTTGGATTGAGTCCACATTTTGGGTAGTGCCCTCACATTTTTGGTTTAATTTTTATGTTCAGCACCATTCCCTCACAGAGGTGAGAAACATTTCTGCACATGGCTCTAAGCTATTCAGGCTTAACCCATTCAGCTGCTTCCACTGTATGACCCAAATCAGATGAATAGGGAGTTTTATGTCTTGTCCAACTAGGAGCCAGGAAATCTTGACAAGCAATGCGAGAGTTTACACACTAATAGAAACTAGCACCTACCTTCTGTGAGAATTAAAAGGAACCCTGTGAATTTCAAAACCTAGTTATTTTAAGGTAGTTTCAGAAACAATATCTCCCTGGGAGTCTTCTTGCCAAAATATTTTTCTTTTCTAGTTGCTGTTTGAAAAAGCCCATACAAACAAGAGAAGGGACTTACTTTAGTAAACGTAAAGTTAAAAGAAAACATTATTTCTCTAATCTCTTTCATTTACAAGTACCTAAACATATTTCTTATTGTTATATGGGAGGGGAGGGGATTTTTCAGTGACAGTTCATTTAAACTGTTGGTCTCACTAATAATCTAAAAAAAGACTGGCATTTTAAAATTCTCATCAGTTTAAAGAAAACCCAAGAAAACTGAAGCTACTCATGCTCTGCCTACAATTAAGTTTCAGAGAAAACTTGTGAACTATAAACTAAATTTTTGCATTACATACTATCCAACAACACTAATTATAAACTGCCCTTGACTGAACCAATCACCCCATCCCACGCCCAAAACAAATTCTTGCACACACACACACACACACACACACACACACACACATATGGAGAGCCACTAATAAAAAAAAAAGACTTGTCTAGTGTTTTCACGACCCTTCATATATTGTACATTATTTTATAACAGTCATTGATGCTGGATATGAACACTTTAGATTAAAACTATAAGAAAAAATATTCAGAATAATCAAAATATCCCACTTACATTGGGCATTATAAAGAGACTGAATGTAAGCTCCAACCTCAGTCCTTCAAAGGCTTACGCATAGTCTTGACTTTACACATAACAAGCATGCTGGATCACATGCAAGTTTCGTTTCTAAGAGAAACATGACCACCACACTGAGGTGGTTCTTTCCCTCAAGTCTGCCACTGACTTACTGCAATGGCCTTGAATAAGTCATTTAACTTCTCTGTACCTCAGTTTTCCCTGTCTGTAAAACAGCTTCATAAAGCTCTCAAAAGCCAAGCTAAAAAGTGTGTGAAGTATTAAATCTGATTTACAACAGCGTCTTTCTCATGCAACCCATCGGTGATTCCTTTGCTATTTCTGATTGCATGAGAAAAACTAGGTAACAAAAAAGAAAAGATTTAATTTTTCCAAGCTGATCTGACTGCTTTTCTATTACTGTTTCCATGACTTTACCCTAAAAGTAAACATGAAAGATGTCCAGACACCTACAACCCACTTAAGTAATGACATCAAAGCAGATTTTCCATTTATAACTACCACAACATTAACCAGAATAGAATCATGTGCAGGGAAAATATTAGTATAATTGAAATTTTACAAACTAGGTGCATAATTTGTGCTGAATAAAGTTTGTGATCATTTCTGTAATTGTTTTTTGGGGGGAGGAGAGGAAAAATCAATTTTAGTTATGTTCTGTACTGATATTTAAGAGTCTGCATTGTCCTGTATACACTTTAAAGAGTGTAATTTATTTGCATTACATTGTTTTGTCACTGTTCAGACTGCTCCATTCTACAAGATAATTCTGAAATATACTGTTGTCTCTCTTCTCATTAACTTTGCCAGTGCTTCTCTTGACTGCTCCCTCGTAGTATTAAAAAAAGGTCACAGACTTGCTTAAAAAACCATTTAATATCATTGACTGAAATGAACTATAGAAAAGTACAATGAAATTTGAGGTTCAGTTTACATTCAGGGGCACACCCTGCTGGCTTTAGGCAGTCATCCCATTGACTTCATTTGGCCAACTCACCTGAGTGAGGCAAGAACTACTTTTCGTCAGGGTTTGTTATATTAAAGTTATGCATTAAAAAAAAAGAAACAAACAAGTATATGCTACAGGTCTTTTTTCCTACTATACTGTTTTTTTAAGATTAAATCTCTACTGAAATCAATAATATCTTATAATATCACATAGCCATAAGCACATATTTTATTACAAAAGAACCTAGTTTTTAGGAGGCTTTTTTTTTGGGGGGGGGGGGGGGGTATTTTGCCTTTAGTGCTTTTAGAATTTAACACCCCTTGTGCACTAGGAATAAATCTTGATAAGTAACTTCAGCTCTGGACTAGCATTTCCATGCCTGCTTGCATAGTAAATTGCAATTCTAGTTTTGCTAAGTCTAGGTCAGTAACTCAGATATCCTAATCCCAGATATGCCATAATAAGGATATTGTAAATCTAAAAGCAGTCAAGAATTAACACATCCTTTCACTAATTCAGAGAGATCACACAAAAAGCATGAACTTTCTTGCAACTGTGATATTCCACATCTTGTGTAGAACACAAAAGTAGCAACAAAGACATTAACAATTGAGGTTCAAGCTGGGAGTGACTGTTCTGTTTCAATTCAATGACACCACTAATGGCTTCTTAGCAGCTCCATGAAATCAACCAGCTGTCAAGTCGATGCATCAGAAGGAACAGTTAGGCACTCCCATAAGAAAAAGCAACACATCAGGATGTTTGGCAAAACATCTGCTCCTTTACACTGCAGTTCTATAATAAACATGCAAACAAAGAAATGAGAAAAAGGGCAGTGCACAACAAAAACCAACACCGATCTTACTTTCTTATGTGTATTTTAAATAAAGGTCTTGTACAAACCCCCCCAAATTTTTAGTCTTGCAGCGTATTTTACCTTGCCATAAGGACGGCATACTAAATGTACCCACGTTTTTACACTGTGTAATACAAAAAATACTGTTCCTTTTTCTTATCATCTGCAGTGGTAAAGATGGCAAGGTTAAGAAACTACCTATTATAAACAAAATCAACAGACATATATTTAGTAAACTTTATTACCAAAAACAGCTTTCCATGCTAATTTGCAATATACACTGTGACCTTAATTGTGAGCTTAAGCAAATGCCATTTTGTTGGGTTATTCTCATGTAGCCAACTCCACAGACCGGTATTTATTTAAATTGAATCAGAAATATGAGTAGTGCAGTTCTACAGCTTATTGTCAATGCAGTTACTCACAGGAAGCTTAATCATGCCTTTAATTCAAAATAGCAGCAAGTCAATAAATAGCAAGAAACCATAACTTGATTCTCTAAAGAATTTTTTGCTCTCCAATGTATGTCCATTCACATAACTTTAACAGTGTCTCATTGTATAAGCTATGGTTTTTTTAAAAGAATCAGTAAGTCCTATTAATTTTTTAAAAGGTTCCTGCTTGCCAAATTAGACTTATAATTACTTGGACACCAAAGAAGTCCCTCTTTAATACTTACAATTTGTACATACTGCCAATATTGAAAATGGTTTCAAATACAAATACAATTTGCTTGATGTTGCCTGGAAATTGTTCATGTAGCATTGTGACAAAAATGTGCGCACGGTTTACAATAGGTGCGAGACATCAAATATACTTAACTACCATTTTCTTAAACTGCTAATCCTCTGTTGCTCACCATTTATAATCTGCCAAATCTTCCAGGCCTTTGTTGCATGTATAATTTAGAACCATCTGTTCTACGTGCTTTTAACTATTTAAACATTTTCATCTACCTAAGATTCACATAACTGGCAGACATTTAATTCAGCTAGGCTTTCTAAAGCATTTTTAAAGAACATGCTAAGGTGAGCAGCTGACATTTATTAACATAAAAACCTACTTTCTATGCAACCATAAAAATATGTTAAATATATCATTCAATTTTGAGTTTGCTAAAAAACATCTTGATGTACTAGAAGTGTTCCTGTTAGTCTCTATGTTAATTGTAAAGAATGTTTTTACCAACCCTGAAGACAAAGGGAATGCAAATTAAACACAGACAGTTTCATGTTCTTGTTAGCATGACTGTAAATATGTAAAAAGTAAAACTGATGCAGGAAAAGGAATTAAAATATAACATTCTATTTATGGTACTTATTATTTATCAAGTAGTCAGGGTTTGCCTAAGTTTTGCCATGTGACCAAGAGAACTTCTATGAGATGAAGAGCATCACTGAGAAGTAATTTAAAAGAACAATACCTTTTATTGTTTCCCTTTTTGCAACAGCTGACACGAGAGCTGAGAGCCAGAGGTAATCGGTATTAAGAAAAATTCAATTTAGCATGCCAACTACATTTTGCTAGCCACAGAATCCAGCATCTGTAATATCCTCTGAAGTACATGTAATATCTACAGGTACTTTCCAAAAGGAAATGTTTAGCCAGCACTACATTAAAAGAGTTTATTTGTTGCAAATATATATCTGAGCAATGAGCACTTAAAAAAAAAAAAAAAAAGCATATTTCCCAGCCCCCCCCCCCCCAAACCAGAGGCCAGGCACTCGCTACTTCGGGAAAAAACTGGACTGAACATCTTGTGCAAATTTCAGTAAGAGGTGCAGGTAACCGCTTGTAAATAGTAGCATGGCTGATCCCCGCATGATGTACTAGTTCATGTTGTGCCACAACTCTGGTTTTTTAAAGGGCTACATTAATATTTCTGTGCAAAAGGCCGCAAAAATGGAATAAAAGTGAGAGTCACGCAAAGATATTCCTCCACCTGTTACCAAAAAAAAACCAAACAAACCCCACAGTGGAGGAGGAGGCGCCTTCCTTGCAGCCCCGGAGTCGGCGGAGTCGGACCCACGACCAACCTGTGCACGTCAAGTGCGGCCGCCCCGCGCGCCGGGGAGCCCGCCCTGGGCACCGCGCCGGGCTCCTGGAAAAATGCCCCTCCAACTTCAGGTGACGTCACAGTCGGGCCCTGGACCCGCCTCAACTTTGCGCCTTCCCCGCGGCTCCCGCAGCCGCTGCCCCGCGCCCCGCACACCACAGCGCAGCGCAGCACAGCACAGCCGCGCCGGGCCACCCAAATTTGCCCAAGATGGCGAAAGGCTTGTTGTTTAGAGGGCAGAAAAATGGAGGATATTGTAATATACACAAAGGGATAAATTTCAACAACTCGGCCAAGGGCTGCAGCCGCTTCTGGCTCTGCGCGAGGGAGCCGGGCGCGCACAAAGGAGAGCGGCAGGGCGGGAGCCGCCTCGCCTCGCCTCGCCGCCCCGCTCCTCTCTGCTCGGCTCGGCGGAGCTCGGGGCAGCTCCCCCGGCCCGGCCCGGCCGGCTGCATCCCCTAGGAAGGGCCGGGCCGGCGCGGAGCCGGCTCCTCTTACCTTCCCGCCGCCCTCAGCCCGCACAAAGCGGCGACCCCGGCGGAGGCAGCGCCGCCCGCCCGCAGCCATGCATAAAGTTTACAGCGGGGCCCCTGGCAGGGCGGCAGCCGCGCCGCTCCCCCCCACCCCCGCGCAACAAAGCGGGGCGGCGGCCGGGACCCCTCGGCCGGGCCGGGCCGGGCCGGGCACAGGGCTGGGGGGGGTGGGCGGGCGCGCCCCCACCCGCGCGCCGCGGGCGGCTGCCACTCACCTTGGCGGCTGGCAGAGCTGCCCTTTGCCAGGTGCGGGTGGGCGGGCTGCCCACCGCTCCGAGAAGCGCCGGGGCGGGCTGGGGGTGCGGGTGCGGCCGCCTCGCCCTCGCCCTCGCCCTCGCCCCTGCTAGCAGCGCCCGCGCGGAGCTGCTGCTCTCCTCGAGGTTTATTCAGCCTCCCTTGCAGGCGAAGGCTTCGCGAACCAAAAGTGACGTCAACCGAGAAGGCTCTTCTCGCTCCAACAATGAAAGTTGCTGTTAACGAGGGGCAAAAAGAGAGAGGCTTGTTTATCTCGCTCCAGCCCCGGTAATAAATGACCTATCAGCCCCTGCAAGAAGCGGGGGGAAGCGCTGCATTCCTGCTCCCCCCGTGCACGCACGCTCGGGCAAGGGGCTCTGGGCTAGGGAAAGTTGCAGAAAAGTTGGTGTGTTTTAAAAAGCCCAACGCATTTTGATATCCGCTCGGGAGGATCTGAAGGCAGCTAACGTACACAGGGAGGCGAAGGCACAGCACCTGAAACGTCCTGAACGATGGCTTATGCTCTGCTCGAGACTGAACCATGTAGCTCTCCTACATCCCCAGAAGATCTCGGGGTGCAAGTGGCAGCCTGCTACCAAAGCACCAGGAGTCCATGTAGTGAGAGACCAAACACATCAGAAAGTCATACTGGATGCGGTGGTCAGGTCTCGCAAAAGAAACACAGTGCAAATGGAAACAAATTCAACAAAATAGAAAAAAAAATAAAAAATACAAGGTGTATAAATATTCATATGTTCAAAAAGAACTATTTGCTAAAGTTGTTGGGTTTTTTTTAAGTGCTTTGCGCTATGTCTGGAAATATTAGCATTTTATTTTGTCTACTGGAAATTCCTGCCCTGGCTGAAACAACTGAGTTAATAGATTCTTTTGTAGAAGAGCAGCAAAAATACTTGCACCTCCCTACTCTAACCCTTTAAACTACACACGTGGTTTCGCGCGCTCTCTCTCTCTCTCTCTCTCTCTCTCTCTCTCTCTCTCTCTCTCTCTCTCTCTTCCCCCCCCTGGCAAAGAGTCAAGCAAGGCCGGGGTTAAAGTACACAAAAAACAAAGAATTGCTTCCTCCAGACTATAAAGATAAAGATTTTAAGTTATAATAAAATCCCACACAGAAGGTAGAAAAAGAAATTAAAAACTCTTTTCACTGTGGTGTCTCCTATAAAGCATCTCTTATTTAAAAAATACAGTGTCTGACTGCTTCACAATTAACACTACAGAAAATCATTTGATATTCTAAAAATCATTTCAAAATTACGTCTAAATGTAGCTGCTTGAAACATAAAGAAATATGTATATGTAGAGAGATGCCATTGTTTTGTGTTTCTTCTTCAGCCACTGGCTGTGATTTTAATTGTGCTGGAGGATCTTCATTAGTATTAACACATGGGGAGATTTCACAAAGCTGCTTCATTAGAAAAAAAAAAGCTTGGCAGACTAGGTCTTTTTGCATGCAATGAGAATGTCAGCCTTACCTCGGTCATTTGTAACATAATAAGTGCAAGCACAATGATTGCAATGCAGGAACATTGGGGGAAGGGCAAAAATACTGCCTGTCTAATAGGGATATGTGAAAAGAAAGCTGCTCTCATTACACAGTAAAATGTATGCTAAAAATTAGTGAAGATGATGTCTCAAGAGACTGATGCTAAATAAATTAATGTGCTGATATGTTTTTAATTATTATTTTTGTACTAGTTTATTTCATTCCCAGGATTCACATCCAGCAGCAAAGCTTTGCTAGCATTTATTGATTTTTTCACTGCCACATTCCCGGAATACAGATTTTAATCATTTCACTACACCACACTCAGTAATTTCATTAAAAACTGGAACCTTCCATCCCCAGAAAAGCATTTAATTTCAATGACACACAATTTCTCTTAGTAGCAAACTGTCTCAACAGTAAAAGCTGGCCTAAGGTTCAAATGCATAATTTAATCCCGAGTTCTCCATGCTCTGCATTCCTTTGAAGCTATAATTTGACTAACTACCTAATAACTGTAATAAGGACAATGATTTCCTTATAATATGTTATTAACCCATATTTAATTAACTCAGAGGCCAAGCTCTGTACATGTTTGATTGGGTCAGTACTTCTCTAACCTCAAAATTTACTAATAATGTTCTTGAAGAAAAATGTGGGATAAGAATTTAAGTCTGGATACAATAAAAGAGATGTTTCACTCCTAATGTTATTCATCAAAAACTCATATATTTTCTAAGACAACAAATATTATCACTCTAGAGATAATAGAATTTTAAAACACATGGAAATAAACAATGGATTTAGACAACTCAATATAAAATGTACTTGCTGTGATGCAGGTATTTAATATATCTCTTCCATTAGCATGTGATATAAATCCTAATATCTATTATTATTAGCACAACTGCAAAGAATGATTCACTTAGAATTTTTAGTATGCCAAAACATCAAGACAAAGCAGAACACTGGTATTTTGTGATGTTAGCTATCTCAACTTTTTCTAGTGCCCATAGCCATAGAATTGAAACATTTTGAATACAGAACCTTACTTTCTATGCCATATTTCTTCTGTTCAAATAAAGTTTAGCAAAATATTCATGTTTGAGCCATTGGGAATTATTTGTTGTTGAAGATTTAAACAGGGCACTTCATAAAGTTCTGGAATGCTAAGTACTGAGTTTGGCTTTAATTAGCTGTTTAAAAGATTATTAGGTCACTAGATAGTACTTTGTATTCTACAGCAAAATGTGTTTCATAAAGCAGTGATAGCTCACCTGTGGTAAGAATTGTCACAAGAAAAAAAGTTTTACTAGTGTAAACACTTCACTAGTTTCATAAAAGTATTAGAAATTCTTTTAATTTGCTTACTTAATGGAAGCTGTTGTTATAGGATCTATTGATGCATTCAAAATGATTAAGTATTAAATCAAAAAGGTTCATAGCTTAAAAATTTGGCCGGTTTTCCCAAGGCAGTATTTAAACTTTAGGTCTCAATAAAAATATATGCAAACTGAAACTCTACCACATATACAATAAAAATAAGACTAGTTTCTTCTGCTTGTTTGCTTGTATGACTCATTAATAACAAAAATGCAGGAGCCTTAACATCCTTTTTAGGTTCCAAATTTCAGTTCATTTGAAAAAAGCAAAACAGCATCTCAGAACACTGGGGTTTTTTTAGTCCCCTTTGCCTTTCTACATGCTCATTAACTTTATCATCAATAATTCTTTAGATACTTGCATCATAAATTTATGCAAAATTGAAAATGGTCACAAACTTCATTGGAAACAACAACTAAAAGACAGTAATGCAGCAATCCAAGACTCCAGTACTGTGAACACTTAGACAAAAATGTAACTTTACACCTTTGAGTAACCCTATTGAATTAACTGGGACTATTTGCATGCTTAAAGATAAGGGCATGCATCAGTGTTTGAAAGGTCAGGGCCAGATGCTTCAATGAAACTACTTACATGAATTAAGTTATACCCACACCTAGACATTCCCAGTTCTACAATGAGCTTTGACGGTGGAGACCCTTGCACCCACATAGCACTCCGGTGAAGACAAAGATTTCAGTGAGGCTGGACATGGGTGTAACAGTCTGCTCATCAACAATTCACTGCAGAGGTCAGGACCTATACTTTTGATAGCATTGGCCTATTCCCAGAGTGCACAATGATGTTCCAAAGCATATAGGTCTAGTACTAATTTTTTTTTTTAATTTTGACATGTAGTAAGGTTCAGTAAAGAATCATAAACAACAACAACAAAAAACCCTTTCTGAAATGTTGATAATTGCTGGCAATACCTGAGAAAAGGGATAGAAGCATTAATATGAAAAGCATGCATTAATAAAAAAAGGTTGATTTAATAAAATACTAAATATTTAATTCAATTATAATGTGGAACCTATATTTTAAAACATTATGTTTAAACATAATAGTACAGTGGAAACCAGTTGAAAAGTACAGCCTCTCTGTGTTCAGAAAATTTACTCTGGGTTTAAAGGGTTTATTCTTATCACAGATACTTGTTGGCACAGCAGAGCTTATGCTATCACTCTCTGAGTGCTATTTATACAGTTTAACATGTCTAAGTATTCCTGGCTTTATGCTTTTACACCCCTATTTTATGTTGTCACCCTAGAGTAGTCAGATGAATTAGAATCTACTTTTCACTATAATCAAAGAGTTTAGAAAGACACAAAGCCAGGGAATCTTTACAAACACAATGCAGTTTACATACAGTGTAAAGCATAACATTAATAGCTTTGCAGCTGGATTGATGTGTTGTTGATCATTGTGAATTGCTGGCTCTGAGGAATTCTGGTTTCATTGCTAGAGATCAATCTGTTGCTGCCCCTCCTCTGAAGCAAATTTTGTTGGAGTGATGCAAACAGTGATTCTCTAGCTGCCAAACACCCTAACTTGCCAAGTGGGAAGATAGGACCCAAGGGTCAAAAAAGGAATCTCCAAAGAATCAGAACAGATCTGGATTCCAACTTTTCATGTAAGACCAAACACTAGAAAAGTTGCCTCCAAGGCATAAAATAAATCTCATCCATAGTGGCCAAGATTATTAAAGATATCTTCAATTAACACAGTAAACATGCAGTACTCAGTTGTGCTGCCAGAAGATCAGTCATTCTCAGTGTGGATGCTGCAGTACCCTGGGTGCCACGAGAACCTTTCAGGGGGTGCCACAGCATGGATGCTGACACCACTTTCACTGCCTCCACTGCTAGTATAATTGGGTGCAACTGCCCCATATGCCTTGTGCAGAACCAGACCAGGAAGATCTGCTGTCTGCATTGAGATAATCTGATAAGCCTAAAGCAGGCAGGAGCACCTGCTCTTGTCACAGCCCTTCCCAGTCCAACAGTGCATGGCATCTCCCATGGTTAGGTCCATTTAAATGTAACACCTGCACCTATAGGGCCATAAAGGACTATGAAACTATGTTATTTATGTACATGCTAAACTTTTGATTTTGTAATGTAATTTAAATCAATATTATCTAGTATCTTGCAGTAGTTAGGCACTATATAAAAATGCAACAAGATACTGTCTGTCCCCAAGAGCTTAACACCCTGTCTGTTTTCTAAAAAGTCTGTGGAAAAATCATGTTCTGCTTATATGTCCAGCCCTGTGAGCCCTTGTGTCAGTCTAGTCTCTAGCAGAAATTTGGTCCACATTTATTTTATGTGGTTTCTTTGGTTGAAACTACTACAACTCTAACAGTGGTAACACTGTGTACTGCTGTTTTAACTGGTAATACACTGTACCATTGTGTGTAACTTTGTTTGATCTCCTTATGTGGATGGGCCAAGCCACATTAAAACCCGGCAGGAGATCCATATTCTCTTTACCAGCTTATGACTACCCAATAATCAGGGAAATCTCTCAGTTCAGTGCTCTTAATTATGAGGTCTTCATGCCTTTTTACAATTATTCCATGAACACCATCTGACTGAGGTGGGCTGTAAAATTTCAAAAACAGTGACATTTTCTTTTCTGTATTTTGTAAACTGTGTATACTCATAAACAGGGATCTGGGTTTTTAGTTTCCCACAGAAAAACAAAAAACTGCAGATTTTTAATTTTAATGGAGAAACACGCAGATTTCCCACTTTTGCAAAGAGCTCTCTGCAGGCTGGCAGAATTCCAGCAATCGGGGGCAAGCAGGGCAATCACGCCTGGGGCTCCATGTGCATGTGCGTGCTCACACACACACACACACACACACACACACACACACACACACACACACACACACACACACACACACACACACGGCCAAAGCAGCCTGGAGAGCAGTATCTGCAGGTAAGTCTGGTAAGTGGGGGAGAGGGGATTGAAGCCTCCATATAAAGGCAGTGAATTGGGCAGGGCTAGGGCGGGGGCTACTTCCCAGCCCAGGCAGTGCATGGGGCTTGGGGCCCAGGGCCAGAATGAGAGGCCACAGGGCCCCAGCAGGGAGCAAGATGAGGCTATGGGCAGCTCATCCAGGAGGTGTGGGGGGGGGTGGCTCCCCACTGCTGCGTGCACTCCTGGGAGGGCAGGGATGGCATGTGCCCCCCCCCCCGCCCCCCAATAATTTGTACATGGCGGGGAAGGGGAGAGCTGTCCATTGAGGGCTTGGGCTCCTCATCCTGCATCCCCTGCAGGGCCTCCACAGCCCAGCGGGTGGGACCTGGCAGAGCAGGGCTGGCAGGGACACTCCTTACTGCTGCAAGTCTCACACCACCCTGGCAAAGTGTCCCCTGTTTGCCTGGCAGCAGCAGGGGTGGCAGCACAGAGTTGTTGCTCTGCTGCTGCTGCTGGGTAGGCAGGGGGCACCTTGCCATGGTGGCACGGAGCTCCCAGTGGTGGCAACAAGCTTCCCCACCTGGCTCTGCTCTTCCCTGCTGCACTGGGTCTCACCCGCTGGACTATGGAGGACTCACTGGACTATGGAGGGCGTGGGGGACAGCAGGGCAGGGAGCCCAAGCCCACAGCAGGCAGCCTGCACCCGCCGCCGCTCCCCATAGGCTCCACTCTGGCTGTGCCACCCAGGAGCTCCCAGTTGTCAGCAGGTCCAGTGTGTGCCATATTCCTGCCAGCACAGTGAAGGCCTGACACTACTTCTTCAGACAGTTTGTTCGGCTCCATTGCAGGTTGATGTGCAGTGCCATTTATGGCCATGCAGACACAACCGAGGCCCTTACTACGCAGTCTCTGGTTTGCCAACCAATTTAGCATATCTAATGGGGGGAGAGGCAATAAAGGTGGTGCCCTTGGCTATCTGACACTGGAAGAGGGCTGTGGAGTCTACATTTTCCCCTCAAGAATGGCCTTTGCAAATTGTAAATTATAAGAGCCAGTCACTACACTATGCACCCATGTGCCTTGCATTGCCCCTACAGAGCTCTGACATTCCCTTGGCTCCAGGAGAAGCGTAACTAGCTTCCCTTTTGAACCAGCTGTGGCCCTTGCAGTACAGTAGTTAATCACCACATAAAGATCACATAACCTACCAACCACACTGCTCACAGCACCACCCCACAGATCTATGGTGCTCCCCCTGCTTCAAGAGAGGCACTGAAGATCCCCTGGTTTGCCCTGGCCATGGCATTTACCAGTTGTAAAAGCTGAGAGCAGACTTTTAAAGTACCCAGACAAGAGCTCATTACCCAGGAGTCCCTGCTTGGTGCCCTTCCTTGGCTTGTAGATAATGCCAAAGATGCTGATGCAACAGGAAGACATAGGACACAAGAAGATGCTGTCTGTGGCACATGCTGGCTGCCCTGGGACGGGGGGCAGCCGGCACGTGCCACAGACAGTGCATCCCCAACAGGGAGCATGACAAAACAATGAGCCTGCACTCCAGGGGCAGGCCCCACTGTGCTGCTGGACAGGCAGCCAGCATGTTGCAGGCATTCCCCAGGCCCCACACCTGGATTGGGGCAGGGACCAGAAGCCCAGCTCCACCTGGGTTTGGGCAGCAGCCCCAAGAGGGAGCCAGCAACCAGTGCACAGAGCACTGCCTAAGGGTCAGATGCAACAGCTGCGGATGGTAATGAGCCTCTCAAGATCTCCTAGCACCTGCCGACAGCTGGCAGCCATGTGGGGGTGAACAAGGAATTTGACTGGCCCAGGCCAACCTGGAAACTCCTACATAAGGACATAGTAATTGCAGGGCTGGGGGAACACATGGATGAGGACAAAGCTTGTTTTCCCCTGGAGGCAGAAGTTCAGGAGCCTGAGACCTGGAACTCCAAAACCTTCCAAAATGATGCTGGATCACTGTATGATGCAGAGTGACCAGGTACCACTCACGGCTAAGACACAGTTTGTGCCACCCCCGGCCCTACATTACTCCAGGGGTCTGCTGGGGACTGGCAGGCCCATACGGACTCAGCCAGCACAGGGCAACCCCTGGGAGATTGGTCCTGCCTGAAGCAAGGTGGTCAGCATGCCCATAGGGCTAAAGAAGAGCCTGTGGCCCTGCCATTTGAATTATTATTAATTTATTTACCTCCTTATATATATGCTCAACGAACCCCAGAACTGATGATTGGATCTAGCAATTGAGGCTAGAACCACACCAACTCCAAACAGCTCCGCAGCTTAATTTTCCATCTACTGGCAAGGCAGTCATGCACAGCAACTGGATATGCTTACTCAGCATGAACTAGCACCCTGAGTGGAAATGGGTGGGGTGAAGGGGAGGAAGGAGCCCCACAGAAGACCCTGGTATTGAGTCATGCTGACCGTACCACACACTTGCGATAGGCAGGTATTACCTCTCTTCAACTACACCAAGTCATGGCAGGCAAGATTTGAGAGCAGGAGAGTGAGACACCTGCTGTGTGTGCAGCACATGGGTCTCATCCCCGTGTGGCCACTCGGCCAGGGCCACCTCTACAGCAGGATTTTTATCTCGTTCACAAAGACAGACATGGCTAGCAGCAAGTCCTGGCTCTACCTCCCTGGGGCAGTAGAGTGCAACAGGAACAACAGGCTCCCTGGTGCTGGAGGGCAGGGGGGCGGGGTGGGGTGGGGCAAGACAACCTCCTGAAATGCTGAAGGATTGAACTAAGCCCCATGGTACTATATGTAGCAACACAGGCTTAAGCATGATGCTAGAAATCATTGTGTTGTTGAGAAGGTGCTGTTGGAAAAAGTTGGCATTTTATCACAGAACTGCTGTTTTTTTCTGTGACAAACCACTTGGGCAGTTGTACGTTCACTTTCTACAGGGCTAAAAGGCTGTATTTCTTGCTACAAATTTAATACCTGTTCATGGCCTTAGTTTTGCATTAAGAATCACAATGATTGTGCGCGTTTCCATACAGGATCAGGACGTTCTATTTTAAGCTGTGGGACAAAGATCTAAGGCCTGATTCTGAGCACTGCTACAACTCAGAAATAAGTAATTTAAAGCTCCAGTTGTACAAAAAACTCCTGTGAGAGGAAAACTAGACCATTTGTGATTCTACTATCAGAAATTAGAAAATAACCTTGCTCACTTCTGGGTCTTATTAATAGTAATAGGCTGTTGGCTCAGTCAGTATCAGATTCTTCTAATACTATGATAGCTCACATAGAACCAGTGAGATCGCAACCTCCCACCCAGAAAACTTCAATCGTTTTAACAATTGTAGACCATGTTTGTTTAAATCTAGCTTATGCACTAGATACTGAAAATAAATAAGAATTGGGAAGTGATACTATTTCACAAATCCAAGTATTATTCATGTTTAGATTCCCAAGAAAGGTTAGGCACTTTTGGTTGTTTAGATATAGTCTGCATTTTCACTGCTCTCTCTAACTGTAAAAACGCTTCATAAAAGGTTCTGGTTGATTTGATTCAGTTTCCCAAAAGAATTCTCTTATGACCTAAGACCAAGGTTGAAACTCTTGTCAACAGTTGTTGTATCTTTTTAAGAGCAAAAAACAGTGCAAGGCTTTTAATGAAAGCCCCACTGTAAATTTAAAGTGGCCCTTTCCTATACTGTACTAGTATCCACAAGTGAAATGAAGGTACTTCTGAGGTGAGATGCAACAGCTAATGTATGAATACATTAAGACTACAAATTAGGAAGGAAGGAAGTGAAGAGAATACTTTATGAAATTAAAACTAAAGAGGAAGTAATAGCACACATTGTAGGTACCTGAATCCAAGATGACTTTGAATTTAAGATGACCCCCAATAATTAGATTCTATACATGAAAAATTATAAATTTGTCATAACTTTCCATGTACAGAACCTAATTATTGGAGGATTATTCTAAATTAATCATTCCCCCTTCCACCACTGCAGCAAGGAAACCAGCTGCAGGGGCGAAAGCAACAGGCAGGCTGCCCCCTTCCCCCCACCTACCTTCCCACCCCAATGATTATTCCCTTACCAGCTGCCACTTTCTCTCCCCTGTGCTGCCTTTTTTCCATACCCCTGCAACCACTTTCCCTCCTGGTGCCTGTACCCCCACTATTTGTCCCCCTTAGTGCATGCTGCCCCAGGCACTTGCCCCCTCTCCATTCCCATCTGCCTACTTTGCCCTGCTGCTGCTTCCTCTGTGAGGAAGCTCTGGTCCTGGCTGCAGCCCAGGGAACACAGCACAAACAGTGGCTCCAGTCTGGGCCAGACAGCAGTAGCAGCTGCAGCTCAGGTCCTGGCCCTGGCTGGGGGCTGTAACCAGAGCCACAGCAGTTACCCTACTGCTGCACACTCTCTCCCCCACTCTCTCTCCCACACCATGCAATCTCCCCCCCCCCCACTCCCCCCTACACTGTGTAGTCCTCCCTGCACTTCTCCCACCCTATACCATGTGACCTTTCCTGGCACATGGCATGATCTCCCCTGGGTCACGGCCAGAGTTGGAGCTGGAACCATAGCAGCTCCCTGCTCTGGGCTGTATTTAAATCCAAGACAAAGTTTCTTTTTCCCTGTGTTGAATGTGGGGGACCCTCATCTTGGATTCAAGTAAATATACTAATTAACTAACCTGGAGTTTGGCCGGGTCACCAAGATTAACAAGTCTACTCTTGCAGAAAGTTCAACAGGCTCTTTGATAATTGCCAGTGAATAGAATCTCAGTTTTAAAGTGTAGAAATAGTATTGCTACAGTTATAGTGCAGCATACAAGATGCTAAAGTAAAATAAAATCAAGTAAAATATTCCATCCATATATGTATGTTAAAGATCCACTTGGACTATTTTATGAAAGATCATTTTGTATCAGTACCTCCTAAATAATTGTATTCATAAACACAGTATAGAGTTGGCTACCTTTAATGTTATGACAAAACTAGGCATTACCTCTCTATCAAATATTCTAGTAAAGTGATACTCAACGTTTTGGCCCCGCAGGCCAAATAAGCGGTGCAGTGCCAGGACTGGGCCCTGGAGCACCTCCTCCTAGCCCTGCACCCAGGGTCAGGTCCCATGCTACCCCAATGGGCTCTAAGCCACCCCAATGAGTTCTGCACTGCTTCGCATTGACAGGATTTGTCCCACACCACCCTGATCAATTATGCATCGCTCGGATCAGCCCTGGGCTCCCCCAATCAGTTCCACACTGCTCTGTGCTGCCTAGATCAGCCCTATACCACCCCAATCAGCTGTGTGCTGCCAAGATCAGCCTCATGCTGCCCGAGTTGGCCTTGTCATCCTGATCAGCTCCATGCCATCTCAATCAGTTCCACACCACCCTGTGTCATCCCAATCAGCCCTGCACCACCCAGATTGACACAATGCTTCCTCAATAGCCCTGTGTCTCCCTGCGCTGCCCCCGATCAATCCTGTGTGCCCAGTCTAGCATGTAGAGCCCCTGCTACCTGGCCTGCAGGGCCCCCCATGGGTCTGCAAATTTTGCAGCTGTGGTGCTGTGTGGTATGCTGCCACTACTTCCTTGCTGCCAGATTTTCAGTCATAGGGAGCCATGACATGACTCTGTGGGCTGGATGTTGATGACCCCTGTTTTAGTACATAAAATAGTGTGCAATATTTTCTCTTATTCAGTATTCCATCTTAAAGTACATTGGAGATACTGTCTATATAGGTATATTTTCTAAAGATGTTTCTAAAACTGCACCTTGAGTTGTCTGCTTTTAAGGTATTACACATCCCATATTTGATTTAATCAAAGGCTTGAATTTGTGCATTCAGTTCAGATATTAAATTTCTAGCAGTTCTAGAGTTTGTATGGCTTATGTTTACATGAAAAAGTTTTTGCATGACCAAAATCTTGGTAGATGAACTTGGCTTTTTGAAAACTTCACTTTCTATTTGCACAATAGAAGTATGTCACTTAGAAGAAGAAAGATGACTTTGTGGGGAAAAGTAGGCAAATCCAGGATTTTAAAATAAAATGGATAAGAAAAAAATACTTGAGATAGCTTATACCTAATATACAGATATCATTTGATCAAATTAATCCATGGAATCATTCAGCCAAACCATTCATCCCTATCACTAATTCACCCCCAGCCCAAAGAGGGGCTGAGCCACATTACTTCCATCAGTTCTCTGCAAATACCATAAACTCTCTCAAATGCTGTATCAGTGACAACTAGAGAAAAACAGGCAGTTATCCCAAGATAAAGCATCCTATATGTAAAAGGGCTCCGATTTAGCTCTTCAACCACTTGATATAAAGTGTCCCCTTCTTATCCAAAAATACCATTACATTAAATTAAAGGTAAATGGGACAACATAGATCTTGCTTCCAGAGCACACCCTCAACATAACAGAATAAGCCAATTTTGCATGTCTGTTCTAACAATCATAATGCCAAAGCCAGAAAACAAGACTGGAATCAAATTTAATTTAACTAACCATACTAAGAGTAGCACTTATTTTTATTTTTTTATTGCTTTATAAAAGCTAATTTGCTAATCATCCAAACTCTCCTATAAGGCACATGTTTATTATACCCATTTTACAAACTGGGAAACTGGGGCACAAAGCTTACATTATTTCCCAAAACAACAGAACTTGGATTAGAAGGTAGAAGATTTTGTTTTCAAATCCCATACAATTCAATACTCAACTCACTAAACAAAATGCTCCATGAAAGAAATATTAACTAAATGTCATTGTCTCTGCTACTTTAAACATTAATTACTCATTCTAAAACTTGTTTTTCCTAGGGATTTACATTTACAAAACACCATTTATGTAAGATGTTCAAAAGTATTCCTCCCCAGATCTATTGCAATCTATTGCAAAACTAGAAAAAAGAAAACCTGTCCTATCTCCACACCTTAAGAACTCTTGCCAATCTGCTATTTCTTAATCTGAGCACGTTTTCTGCACCATCAGCTTGATTTTTCAACTCTTTATATTCGTTTAGAATCCTCAGAACAGCATCGTGTACAATGATGTTTCTTGTCTCCTGTTTAAATTTCTCTCAAGGTTCAAGAACCTTCAACTAGTGTGTTAACTTTTTACCTACTGCAGCTATTGTACCTTGTATCATTTTCATGCTGTTACCAAAGGGCTTAGAAAACTTACTAAGCATTGTTTGGCTTTTCAAATCTAGATCGCTTTTTATTTTAAAACACATGTGAACAGGACTATTTCCCAACTAAGCTTGGAAGAATGTCATATATATCAGGAGGAACAATTTAGGTTTATTTTTAGGCATTCTAGTATCTTCTAAACAAACAGCTATAACAAAAGGCTACTTGCAGTAACACAAAAAGTAGAACTGAAATGTACATATGCAGTCTTGACCTGCTCACATGCCTCCTCCCTTCCCCTCCACCCATTCTACAAAATCTATTTTAATTAACTTCCTTTGTTGCAAGTTGTATTTTAAACTGCATAAATTCATTACTATCCCCCATAGAGAGCTTTTGGCAAGTCTTTGTGACAAAACCTTGCCTAAAGCACTTTCTGGCGTGGAATAACAACTAATTTGTGGTTCTGTGAAATCATAGGAACCCTCACAAATAGGAAAAATTATCTCATGTTTGAACTTTTTATGACTATAATAGGTATTGTCCTGAAATTAAGCATGCCAATCCAAATTTTAGCTTCTAAAAATAACCTTTCTGATCACACTTTGATTGAAAGGGGAGAAAGCAACCAATTAAAATTTGTTTAATGTCTATGATGTCATTATTAATTTAAATAAGCACACAACATTGTTATGAAAAAGAAAAAGGTCATGCACTGAGTCCAAATGTCTAGACTTGGATTTCAGTATTGGATCTTATTTAGCTAATATAAATTAATACAGGTGTGCAGAGGATTATTTTTTACTTTTATATGTTTACTATCTTGATATATTATTTTGTTCCCCACCCCTTTACAATAATGCTTATTGTAGTATCTAAGTGCTTTTTAACATAAATACAGCTTTTTATGCCTACACAAAAACAAGGGAAGTACTTTCAGTGGTTAATCAAATACAATACAGAGTTAATTTCTAGAATTGGCAGCTTTGGTCTAATTTTACCAGATTTATGGACCTTGGACCAAAGTCAGACACCATTTGATTTCTTGCTGTAGGGAATGTACTTAAAACTGGAAAAAAAAACAATACTGGGGACCCCTATTTCTCAATTCCTGTTTAGATTATTCTTGAAAGGCAAACATGTAGTGGTCAAGGAAGGAAGTATCTCTGTGTTCCAATTGTGCCCCCCAAGTCCCAGACCCCTTGGTAGAAGCAGTCTTTGGCCCATCAGCCACCTCTTCTCCCACATTCACATTTGCCCAAATTTGGTCTATTATAAAAGCTAACATTAGAGCTGTAAATAAAAGAATGATTTGTTCTATGACAACTCCATATAAGGTAAATTTGTCAGATATTCATTTGGGAGCAGAAAGAGAAGAAAGTTTAGAGAAAACCAGTTCTGCAACAAGGAAATCTTAACGTAAGCATCATGCAGCACTGATCAGGAACTGAAATCAGAACATCACATAGGAAACAACTGCCTTTGAAACTGATGAACTTGCAACTTACCACAGACATCTCACAGTAGCCTCACTAGACACACATGGCAGACCATTTATTTGCAATAATAGTAGGAAAGGCTGACACTGCAAACCTACAATCCAACTATCTGAACCCAGAATGAAAGAAAGCTCTGAAAAAGATGAAGGCACATAAAGGAGGGGGAAAGATATAAAACCAGTATCTTTGTTTAAATAAATAATTCAAATGAGGGTTACACTTAAAGCCCCTCTGAAGAACCTAGTAAGTTGACCTAACTATGTAGCTCCTCTTGAATATGGATTCTATTTACCCTGCCTGCCCAGGCCTACCATGCTTCACTTCAGTTAACATCTGGCCACTTTATTGTACCTCAAAAGTATCTTCAACTGAATCAATATGATTACATTAGTGTAAAAATTACTTTAAATGAGAGCAGGATCATGCCTGCTTGAGTGGGGAATTGCACAACTGCTACCTTGCTGTCTCACCTATTGACACATAGAAAGAGATGCCTTTTAATACAGTAAATTCTGTATGCTCTTTTGTCTGAACCCTGAATGCAGGTGTCAAATGTAGAGAAGCTGTTGAGTGACATGCAAAATCTGTCTGGAAGGTGTGGGGTAACTCTCAAGTAACATCTTCAATGTAAAAACTTAAAAAATGTGTAGGAGGAGCGCCATAGAGCAAAAAGGACAGCAAAAAGGAGCAGTCATCAAGGCACGGTTTGGACTGAGAACATAACGCAGCTATTTTGCTGGGGGGGGGGGGGGGGGTGGTAAAGCAAGGCTCCACAAATTAGGTGCACTTGCTTCTATCACCTAAATTCCCAGTTAAAAGACCACCATATGTATCAATAAGCTAGTCTAAGTATATATCCCTAGCTTTATAAAATGCATGGAGGCCTGGTCTGCATTAGAAAAAAATGACCACTTTGTTAAAGCTTAAAGTTTAAAAGTAAGGACAAACTATCAACAGTGGGTAATTTTCTTACTGTAGATCAGGGTAAAAAAATTATTTTTATACATATAGTCAGGCACACAGGAGGGAGTTATACAAGATAAGCATAATTATAGTGGGGAGCCAGAAGGAGAATCAAGGGAAAAATCACAGAAAAGAGCTCCTAGGCCAACTATGATAGCAGAAGGGAGAGCTGCTATCATGGAATTCTTGTTGTTATATTTGCAGTCTAACAGTAACTAAATCCTCAGAGTCCTTCTCTTCCTTCACAGGACATTTATTAAGGAAGTATGTTTATTAAGGAAACACTGAATATTCTGACCTCATTGTCATTGGGTATAAATTTTCCAGTTCACAATGTACAAAAGGATATGCTCCTTGTCTAAGTCCTTGAACCTTGCTTTGGTTTCTACAAATATTTTTCACGCAGTCTAAGCGAACAAATCAGATAAAACAGTTCTGTATTTTGGTTCTCACACGAGAAGCACATTAGACCAGGCCTGCAAACCTTGATGATTTCCTTCCATTGGTGTGAAGTGGAAAAGGTTACCAAAGTATTTATCCTTTATCTTTTTGGTGAATATTACTTTTGTTGACACTATCTGCTTCAATAATTATTCTGAATTCTAATAGCCAGAAGATATTTAGTTAGCATTTGTATTATTTGGGCAAATCCCTTGGTATTTGTGCTCAGCTCAGGAACTAAGGAAGGGGAAAAATATGACCCTCATGATCTTGGGTCTAGGCAAGTGTGGTTCAGGGTCCACTATAAATCAAAGCACCAAAAGTCCATTAGTAACCAGTAACACTTAGGTCATATATACATTCCTGCTCACTCTAGAATAAGAACAGCCATATATAAACTTATTCAGGAATAGCAATTCTGGAATAAATCCCCACGTAGATAAACTCTAAGGCAGTGGTCCCCAGCACGCGGCTAATGGGTAACACGATGCTCTCAACTACAGGAAATTAAAAAGCTAAAATTGAGATGGACAAGAAGAACAAATCATAATGTTGGCTGCGGCACTGTATGTCCGTGTCCAGACAAGCGCAGATGTTTGGTTCCCCAGGGACAAGTAGCAGCAGCACACCTTGTGCCGCAGTTAGCTGTCCCCAGGGAACAACCATGCCACACATGCTTTTGCACACAGCAAGTTACCCCAGAGGTGGTAGGCGAGGCTGGGGTGGGGCCAGCACTGTGCTGGCCCCAGCAGCCTTACCTGGGGTCCTGGTGGCCTCCTGGGGTTGCAGCTCTGGTGATCTTGCCAGGCAGAGCCTGGCTGGCAGCTGCAGCATGGCTCTGGGCAGCCCAGTTTTGCTTTTCAGCAGTGCGCACTCCTCATGCATGCGCTGCTCCAATTTTTTTCCCCACGGGTTTTTTCCCGTTTCCCCCCCCACACACACAGGTTTTTTTCCCACGAGATATCCAGGGGTCAAACAAACCTATGGGGAAAAAAACTGGATCAGCGCGCACACAGGCAGCGTTCCCTTGCAGTGGAGAGAACACCTCAGTGTGTGGTATGTGGCGCTGCAGGCATGTTTGCAGCGCCACACACCGCATGGCTGCGTTCTCCTGGACACACCCTATTTGTTCACTATTGCTCCACCCAGACCAGAAAAGGTTGGGGCCCACTGCTCCAGGGCCTCAGACTGCAGAATGAGTAACAAAGAGAAAACAAAATGTAATAACTTAAGCAATTTGAAATTTACATAGTCTCTTTTCTGGATTAATATTCATGTGTAGACAAGCCCATATTTGTAGCCGCTACTAAAGCCCATGTGTGAAGATAGAGTTATTAATTTCTGCTTGGGCTTTTTTATGGTGTTCATCACTACAGTGTAAGCAATGGAATCTTCTGTACTGTCTTCATTTTGCGCACCCCAGCAGTTGCTCATCACAATCTGGTTTTATAGCTTTCTTCTTATTTCCTTTAGACAGGACAACAGATGGATTTAAGGGTCAATAGTAGCATGGACAACAGACATTAAATAGAAACACTATAGAAAGTCTAACATATGCTGGTCTATGCACTTCCAGAGCACATTAAAACTCTTGAACAAATGTTAAGTATAATATGCAAAATTATTTCTGTGGTAGATTCAATATGCTTAATAATAGCAAATTTGACCTCTACCTGCCTTTAGAGGACACTGTAAGCACATAAAGTATTACTTACAATATCTCCTTGTAAACTGATGTGTATTGCCATTGCTGAAATTTTAGTGTGGAAGTGGTCATTTCAGATTTATGGCTGGAGACGTATTTTCATTAAAAATCCCTGCTTTCAGGTTGTTGGCATTTTTGGAAAGGATATTTCCCATGCTTCTCAATCTGAAGATGATTTTTTGTGCTCAATCTACAATACAACAATTAATTTTAAATATTGTTCAAGTTTTTAAAACTTTGTCCATATCTTATTTAATTTACATTAAACCACTTATTTAAAACTTTAGTGTTACATAAACTTAGTTCCAAATTAGAACAACAGCCTTTCACCTATTTCAGAAAAAAATGGTCAAGAAATAACCAAATTGTACAATCTAAGAATTGCATATGCTTCCCCTTGCTAAGCTTGCTCTGTGTAGCGAAGGGGAATAGGTCTGCAGCGAAAGCTGTCTTGGGATACTGCTCTCACCCCTGCTTTTCCAGCTTTCTCCTCTTCTGATACCATCAAGGCCACTAGAGTCCATGAAAGAAGTGGTGGGACCAGAGATGGTAAAAGGGAACTAAAGAGAAAGTTCACTCCTGCAGGTACAGGTGAAAATATGCTGCCCAACTTTTTAGTGACACCCAAAGAGGGAGAGCTCCAGCTAAGACTCAGCTGTCAGTAGTATAGCCCTGTTCTCACACTGATGAATGGGTGAGAGAGCGCCAGGAGGAGAATATGGGAAGGGATTTGTGAAGCTAAGGCTTAGATCCTTGTAGATCACTGACATCTCATGATATTCTGGGCCCTGCATTCTGAGTGCTTTGCATCCATACTTGTTAAATCAATGCAGTTTTTTTTATTTATTTGTTCTTCTTTGTAGGCTTTTGTGCAGAAAGTCTCTGTGATTTTTCCTGATAAATATTTTAACAAAACAGAGTAAATTACAAAAAGAGTAAACTGGTTGAGAGACACAAGGTGCCTACAAACCTTGGTTAGATTTTCTACATTTTTAAATTTTTGGTTAAGAAAAAAACCCTGGAATATGGTGTTTTTAAAATTAAATTATCAAATTGAAAACTGTTTCCACTAAAATGTGTTGTATCACCAAGGTCTAATTGAGGAGGGTGAGTGGAAGCATGGCCGGAGTATACTGTGATCTAACAATCCACACCTACCAGACAATACTTTAAGGGGTCATTCCAGCCAGGCCCAGTAGTTTAGGGCAGCCATCATACAACTGTAACAGAGGGGCTGGACACAACACAATTACTCTGAAATGATTTTCCCTGGATTTTACGTATAGTACATTTATTTAGCAGTGAGGAGTAGATGCAAGACCTGTTTCCTGAGCCAGTTGCCTGTAGTAAGCACTATTACAATGCTTTGCCACTGGGATGTGGGTGTCAGTAACAGACTGACTACACTGAACAAAGACATAGCGTAGAATTAAATTGATCAGGAAAGCAGACCTTTAACAATCACTCTATAGTAAGTCACCCTGGGGTTACTACTACTGCCACTAGCAGCATGGCAGCCAGCACTGCCCCATGCAGAGCTGCTGCCCAGGGTGTGGAGCTGCTCTGTTATACCTCTGGCCCTGAGTATTTTTATAGTCTTTCTTTCAGCTGCTCCAGAAGAGACATTTAAATATGAAGATGAGACAGGAAAAAATATAATGTGTAAAATTGTTTTAAAGAAAACACTTCATGGATGCTAGTAAAGAATACTCAATCAGAAATTGTTTTAAAATAAGCTAATAACAAAATACATCAAATTAAATATGATTACCATTTTTTTTTCTTTACAAGACTTGCTGGGTTTTTTTAATCTAATAGACAGCAACCTGATCTTACAAAACAAAAACAAAACCAAAAAAACTTGTGAGCAGTTCCACTGAAATCAGGTGCTTTGTCTTTGTAGGATCAGTGTCCAGGACTCCCCCAGGAGTTATTACAGATTTCCCTCTCTGCATGTTAATAGTGTGGCAGATAGGGCTGGGATACATAATGCTTTAAAATTTGTATTAGTATCTGTACATTTTTATTTTAAAATAAAGAATGGTTTGTTTAAGGTATTATGGCCTCTCCTTTATATTTTTAATTTATCCTCTAGATATTTGACATTCATACTATTTATTGCAGAAGATCATTTTTTTATGATGCCATTACAATAATCAGATTTACTTACCAGTCCTAGCTTGCTGGCTGCATTTTAAATGTTTGTTTTGTAATTTACCTATTTCCCATTTGCAGAGGAAATTCTAATAAGAGCAATACGCTTTCCGAGCACTATGCATTTAGGTGCTAACAAAGAAGACCAAATAAATGGTTAGTCAAAAGTGATATTAAAATACCTAAGTATAAAGTTCTTCTACCATATTCAGAGAACTTCCAGACCAACCAATGACACATACACAGCACTGGAGAATAAAACAATGCAAGAACACAATATTCTGCAACCTCTACAAGGGAAATGCACTTGAAGTAAAATCACTAACTGAATTACTGTACTAGTAATTAATTTTCCCGTGTCATATGTCACCTCTTCCTTCATCATTCAAAGGAAATCCTGACAGACAGTGAATATCATAGGCATTAGGTGTCCCTAGTCAGTGGGCTTACCTTACATTGCAGAACTTTACATGCTAAGACCTGACAACGTTAATGACGACTGACGGTGAGCACAGAGTCTAACACAAGTGTCTCAGCACAAGATGGTAACCATCCCTGTATGGAAAGGACACAGCAGGAGACCATGCTTATTACTAAGATGGCTCTTGGCAGTCCCACATTCAAGGTTGTATTTGGGCCTCAGTAGCAAAGCTTGATGTTGTTACCAAACTCTTGATATAGCACAGATAACTGAAAAGAACATACTTAGTTTAAGATTTTGAATAAAGATTTCTTAAGCACCGAAATCCCATTTTCAAAAGAGACTTGGGTTGTAGGGTTCTAATTATTTCAGTGACTGGGATTTGGGTCCCAAAGGGCCAGAATTAAATAAATTAGGTGCCTAAGTGCTTTTTGAAAATTCTATCTGCATCTTCAGGTGTCTATATGCCTTAAAAGAGTCTGGCCTAAAGTAGCCAATTTTTTTCCTTGAACATGGAAGATAATGACTTTTATGAGAACTAAATTCCCTTATTCTCATAGACTATTTTTGAAGTAACTATTGGAGAATCAGGCTCATGGAGAAAGTTAATCATATATTTTGTATTTGGTTAATAAGATTGTTTATCATAAAATGAGCTTTGCACTAAGTTCATTTCAGAACTGACAATGATCCATGCAGTTTGATTAAAAAAACTCCCAGCAATATATTTATATTCACCCCTGATTTTAGCTCACTTACAACCCATAGTCTGAGGTACAGATGAAACAATAATACTGAGTTATCTTTTCCCTGTCTTATCTTCTTCACAAGAAGTCATACTTGTTTATTGAAATAAACCCATAACTTTAGTCCCACATTAAATTACTTAAATTATTAAACCAATATTGTGAACGTAGCTGAAATAATGACTACACATTAATTATCACACTTGCTCTTTACCTTCATAAGTGATAACAATGCAAAGAACATACACCACACATTCAGAACCAAGTAAATGTTATATTTAAATGGACAATGTGGAAATATAATTGTAAAAACTCAAATATTTTAGAAAATGAATTATATTTAATCTTGGAGTAAATGTAAATACACTGAATAATGTTGTATACTTAAATTAAGATATAAGCTTCATTGTCTTGTGCTCTTATTTTTTTCTTCCTGAGCTAGATTTGACCCAGGGTTTTACACTTTACAGATAAGCAATAATCCACATTTCAATCCAGTCATCCTCAAACACAAAGTATTTTTCTTACTGGATAACACATTATTTAAATTCCAGACAAATATTACTTGATCAGCAATATGCTAAGCTCTTTTATTATAGCCTGAGCTGAGAAAGACTGATGATCTTGAGGATGAAGCAGTGGACAATTGAAAAACCTATGACGGATTTCAAAGCCAGCCAGTGCTTAATTGATTGAGACCCAGAAGGCAAAAAAGAAAATAATGTCAACCATCAAGATTTTTCCTGGATAGAAAGTCCCTACTGCACAGTAAAGAAAAATTTTGACATTGATAATGACACATAAACAATGAACTGCTGTATTTGCCTTCAGCTAGATGAATACAAGTTTTATTTGCAAAACAGACAAAGGAAAAATAGATTTATTAAAAGATACAAGCCTGGACACTCTCAAGATCTAAGGAGAGTATCTTAACCCCAGAATATACACTCAATCATTCCAGTGGTGTAAAAAGTGACCTTGTCCTTCTCAGATTACATTAAAAAGAATGCATAAATTACACAACACAGCAGCATAATGTTTTGCAACAAAGCAATTTCTCAAGAAGGTATTTAAAAGCAGCTTCATAGTATTAACACTGGCTTGGTGTACTTTTTGTCTTGCTGTGGTTTTGCCCGCTCTTTGTACAACATACAATGCTGTTAGTAAGATATAAATCCAGATATAAAATTGTTTAGATAGCTAGATATTCAAAAGAAAGGATCATTCAGCTGAATATTTTTCTCCCAAGAAAAAGAAAAATCAGCAGAGACAGTAAATGTAAATTAATTTTCACTGCCGGATTAGGTTTTTATTTCACCATTCTGTGTTACTGCGTCAATAGGTGCTAATAAGCTACTGCAATAAAGGCGAAAACATGCCATAACAGTGAGGAAAATGGATATTGAAAAACAAAAAGAGAAAAACTCAAATGGTATTGTGTGGTTTCACAATAGGGTTATTAAGTATGGAATATTTTATTTTCAACTATGAACCTTCCTTTTTTTTTTAATCTTTATTTAAGCATCAGTATCTTCAAGTTAAAAATTATTTACTATGAAAGCGTTACTTCTGTTTTATTGATGAATTATTGTTTTCTTTCTTTTCAAGGTATTACATTTTTGGTAGTATATAGTTTCAGCAAAGCATAAGAAATACAACAAATACTATATTGTTTACAACCCCATCTAGTGGTCTTGAGTTTAAAATCTGCACAGTATATACTCATTTGAGAATCTACACATTCAGAACTCTCTTCTGAATCGTATTAATCTACAATCTTTATTTTATTTTTATGCATGCAAATGCAATATATTTCAAAATTTAAAAGCAAATATATTTTAGAGATGTGTCCTGATTAAATATCTCTAATATAACATAATGATCTTATATTGATCTAGTGCTTTTCATCCTGTAGGCTCCTAAAGCATTTATAAATGTAATAGGCTGATATTCAAACTGAACAAAGGGATCCCATCCTCCAACAATGAAATGTAGCCACCACTGGGGTGGAACTCAATAACTTTTTAATAAGCTATAGCAAAACAACACATAAGGCAGGAAGTAAAGCACATTTTCAAAGATTAAATTGCAAGAATTAAGAAGGAAGACTGAACTGCTCAAACAGGGATATGACCAGAATGTTGGGATCAATATCTCATCTCTTACAAAGATGAACTCATATATTTAATTATAAGTGGTCAGGACCTTGATTTTATGTCTAACTTGAAAGAAAACACCTCCACTATCACACTGCCCCCTAATATGATGCTTGGCGTTTGTTCTGTGGTGAATCAGAGAAAGAGTGCCATCTGCTGAATCACCACCATACATAAAGAATTTATTTGATAAAATAACTAGATTGAATGTGAAGATCACCAAGTGAAATGCTCTAAGTCAGAAAAATCAAAATTAAGGACATATGCTCAGACCTAACCCCACTCCCTTTTGCATCTGGATGTAGACTTTATTTAGACACCTACAGATATTGCTGAGCGCTCTGTCTATTTTCCTGGTCAATACTTTTATCATTTTATATAGCTGTCTCTCTCTGTATTCACCTGTTATCTCATTAAATCCTTAGGTTGTAAACTCTTCAGGGCTAGGGCTGACTCTTTGTTCTGTATTTGTATAATGCCTAGCACACATGTCCTGAACCAGTCAGCTCCTAGGTATTTTGATAATAGAGGTATTTTTGCATGCTTCTTGCCTCACTACAAACCGATATAAACCCCACTCAGTAAACAATCTTACAATATATTATACATAGTGTAAGAATGTCTACATGACACACACATAACATTACAATATTATGTGACTCGAATAATCACCTGTTTCTTAGCTTTATTGAAACAATCTGCCAAATATACAATTCCCATTAATGGGAGGAAATAATAAATCAGCAAAAGAGAAACACAGCTTTTGTAAGAAACATTTTTATTTCAGTGGATTTTGGAGCAAATCCGTAGTGAATGGACCGGGAAGTACAAAGTGAACGAGCCACATGGACTCACCATCACCAACACCCTGTTCTGCCAGAAATACAGGCATAAGACATCATGGCAACACACACAATCTAAGAATTGGCACCTGATTGACTGATCTATGCACGGGATCGCAAAGATGTCCACATCACCCAAGCTATGCTAGGAGCTGATGATTGCTGGACTGATCACTGTCATGTCATTCAAACTGGCTCCCAACGACAGCTGCAGCAGAAGCAATGCTGACGGAAGATCAACGTTGACGGACTCAAGGACTCAAGCAAGCAAGACCTCTTCCACCAGTGCCTCAATGGAAAACTGGTGGATTCCAAACAACAACAGTGGGAGAATGTCAGCAGCATGTGGGGTGCCCTCAATGCCACTGTCATCAGCAGGGATCCTGGTTCTCCGACAAAAAAACTTGCAAATTCTCTGATAAAAAACCCAAAATCCGTGATTAAAATGAACCCCCCCGCCCTCCAACAGCTCCCATGGCACTGCTAGTACCCCTCACTCTCCCCCCTCCACAGCCCCACTGGCCTTGGTCGTGCCCCTCAGTCCCTCCCCACAGCCTCCTGGCTCTGCTGGTGCCCCTCACTTCCCCCCGCCCATAACTCCCCAGCCCTGCTGGTGCTCTTCACTCCCTTCCCACAGCACCCTGGTCCTGCTGGTACTCCTCACTTACCCACACAACCCTCAGCTCTGCTGGTGCCCCTCACCTCCCACCCACAGCTCCTGCTCCCCCAGCCATGCCAGAAGGGGCTCCCAGCTGCCAGGGCTGCAGGGCCAGGGACCTGGGTCCACAGTCCTCTTCCCCTGGCAGGAGGCGGTGGCTGTTGCAGCAGAGCAGAGCCTGGCTCCCCGCATTGCTGCCTGCTGTGGGCTCAGGCTGGGGGGGCTGCTCCCCACTGCAGCGTGCACTCCTGGGAGGCAGAGGGATCCATGCTCCCCAGATCTGTGCGCGGGGTGGGGGCTGCACACTGTCCACTGTGGGCTCCAGCCCTGCTGACCTCCCCCAGTGCCTCCGCAGCTCGACGTGTGCAACTCAGTGATGGAGAGAAGAGCAGAGCCATGAAGCTGCCTGCTGCTGCAAACTCCATGCTGCCCTGGAAAGGAATCCCATGCTTGCATGGCTGCAGTGGGGGTAGCAGCATGGGGTTGTGTGCAGGGGACACAGGCAGTGCAGAGCTCACAGTGGCAGGCAGCTTCCTGTGTGGCTCCGCTGTTCCCTGCAGCACCCATTTGCACACACCGGGCTGTGGAGGCACAGGGGGAGGGCAGCAGGGCGGGGAGCATGAGCTTGAAGTGGGCAGCGCACAGCCCTCACCCTGTGCACAGATCTGGGGAGCATGGCCTGCCCCCCCAGGAGTGCACGCTGCCACAGGGAGAAGCGCCCCACCAGCCTTCAGGACACAACCTGTCTTGCCCTGCCCCGCACACAGATCTGGGGAGTGCAGGTCCCCCCTGCTCCCCTGGGAGTGTGTGCAGCAGTGGGGAGCCAGTCCTGCCCCCCACAGTACAAACCCCCCCGTTGTTCCGCCACAACCCCCCTGCCATCCCGCTCCCCGCTGGCCCCCAGCACTGCCTGGCTGGGCAGCAGCTCCAGCCCCAACCCCACTCAACTCCCTGCCTCCCTCTCTATGGGGGCCTCAATCCTCCCCCGCCAACTTAGCTGTGAGAGCTGCTCTACAGTTTGCCTGGAGCCATTTGCATATGGCACCCCCTTGCCTGGAGCCATGTGCACATGGCACCCCCTGCCTCACCACCCTCCTCCTGCTCCCTCCCAGCCCCCTGCAGGCTGGAACATATCGCAAAACTTCAAAATCCACAGGTTAATCTGGTAAAATGAGAAATCTGTGTTTGCCTCCAGTAAAAGGTAAAATTTGCAGTTTACTCCTATTTTCCATGGGAAACAGAAAACCTGGACCTGTGGTTATCAGTACCTGTGAAGAGACACTTGGATTCTCTACCAGGAAACATCAAGATTGGTTTTATGAGAACAACCATGAAATCCAAGAACTGATTGATCATAAGTGCAAGGCCTTTTGTGCTTAACAAAATAACACTAACTCCAAGAAAATAAATTGAATCTCTAACAAGCCAAGGCAGAGGTCCAAAGGTGGACACATGATATGAAGAACAAATGGTGGGAAGACAAGTTTAAGGAGGTTCAATATTTGGCTGTCATCCATGATATGTACAGCTTCTTCAGTGCCACCAAAGCCATCCACAGTCTGAGCACTCAGGAACCAACCCCTTTGAGACCTAAGGATGCAGAAGACCTGATCAAGGAAAGAGGAGCCATCAGTGCCCATTGGAAGGAGCATTTTGAAGATCTTCTCAATTGAGACTCTGCTGTTGACAAGAGTGTTCTCAACTCCATCGTGCAACACCCAGTCAGAGATGATCTCAGAATCCCTCCAACCATGAGTGACTGGTACCTCCTGAGACGAGGGGGGGGGGGCAGAGTTTGTGGGCAGCAGCTTCAGCAGCAGGGTGGTGAGTGAAAACTGCCCCCAGAAGCCCACGGCAGGGGTGGCAAATGCTGGCCACCTGCAGAAGCCAGCAGCAGCAGCGGCACCAGCCAATCTCAGGAGGGACATGTGCTCCCCGTGCCTCCCCTACCAGTCACCTATGCCTCCAACCCTTGATGAAGAGAGAAAAGCCAGCAAGCTGATGAAAAGCAACATCAGATAATTGTTTACCTTAGCTTCTTTCCTACCTTGGAAAACTCATAACATCAGTAGAGTCTCCCATTGCCTGAAGAAGGGTGTTTGTGCCTGAAAGCTTGCAAAGAGCTTTTTTCAAGCTATTTAGTTGGTCTAATAAGAGGTATCTGTGGCAGGGCACTGTTTGTGCCTGCCACTTTAAGACCTAAGCCAAGTAGCCAGCAGGTGCCTGACTGTGGCAGCCATTTTAGATTCAGGGCTGCCTATATAAGCAGGACATTTTGCTGCTGGCAGAGGAGGCAGCAACATCACCTGGCTGCAAGGCTGCTTGTATCATCCTGGAGGTAAGGGAGGAGCCGTAGGGGATGGCTTGGAGGCTCCTGGTCCTGGGCATGACCTAAAACTGCACCCTGCCGGGAGTGGGTGGTCTGGTTGGGCTCTCAGTGGCACAGGAGCCCCCAGGAAATGCCAGGTCAGTTACCACCCCGATGGAAGGTGGGTCAGGGCTCCTTAATAACCCTAGCTCCCACAACTGGGTGGGTTACCTGTTTGTAGGGTCTGGAAGGTAGACCCTGGAGAGAGAGTGGGGCTCTAGACTCAGAACCTGTCTTGAAATCCCCTGACTGGTCAGTGCTGGGGCCAGGACTGGAAGGCCAGGGGCCCACCCCAAGGGATGCCCAGAGCTAAGGGCCTGGGGTTCCAACTGGCTTGGGGGTGGGGCCAGGGTCAGTGTAGCCAAAGGTCCCGGGGGACCACACCCGCAAGGGGGACCAGCTCAGGGAGCTAGGCAGCCGTGAATGAAGGCAGAGTAGGCTGCCTGAATGGAGGGATCTTAGAGGGGTCATGACTGGAGGATTCTGGGGCCCAGTGTAGGGCCGGAGATGTTAACAGCTGGATGCCATCTGCAAGGCATGGGCTGCGGTGTAGGAGAGGTACGGAGCTGCAGATAGTGCCCCCTAGCATCAGGGCAGGAAATGGGCAGCCTCCCACCTAATTAAGTTAATTAATTAGATAACAAGAAGGCATAGCAGGAGAGAAGGAGGGCGGTTGGCCCAGAAACAGGTGGGTGGGCCAAAGGTAAATCAGCCCTGAGAAGGCCCCCCCGTTACAGTATCGCATCTACCCAAAGAACCTTGCCTGCCTATAAAGAACAAGGCATGTGGAACAGATGGAATCTCTGCTGAAATCTTAAAACAGGGGATAGGGACTCACATCACAAGTTCATGCCTTCATTTTAAGGATCTGGTATGATGAGGAACTCCCAGATTGTCACAACCATGGCATGCCTGAGGCTATCTTCAAGAAAGGAGACAAGCCCAACTATAGAAACTACAGAAGGATTACCTTGTTGCCCACCACAAGGAAGATCATTATTAGAACCCTTCTGAATTGTGTCCTTCCATTTGCTGAAGAGCTCCTCTCAGAATCTCAGTGTGGGTTTAGGGTATCAAAAGGCACCACTGACATGATCTTCACAGCTCACCAGCTGTAGGAGAAATGTTGGGAACAACATAAGCCTCTCTACATGGCCTTCTTTAACCTCATGAAAGCTTTCAACTCTGTCAACCAAGAAATGTTGTGGAAGATCCTTCTGAAGTACGGATGCTCACTGAAATTTGTCACCATTTTCTGCCTGTTCCATGACAGTATTCAATTGGTGGTGCTCAAGAATGGATCTATAACAGATCCCTTCAAGGTCAAAATGGGAGTTAGGCAAGGCTGCATCATTGCTCCAAAAACTCTTTTCAGTATTCCTTGCCGTGACGTTACACCTGACCACCAACAAGCTTCCAGATGGAGTGGGGCTAAACTACCAAATGAATGGTAAGCTGTTTAATCTCAGTTGGCTCTGAGCCAAAACCAAGACCCCTCCCAATCAGAATCATTGAGGTCCAGTACGGTGATGATGCTGTAGCGTGTGCTCACTTAGAAGCAGACCTTCAGGCAATGGTCCTCTTTACTGAGTCATACAGGAAAATGGGACTGATTCTTAACATTCAGAAGACTAAGGTCCTCCACCAACAAACTCCAAATGAACAGTTCCCAGCTCCAGTAATCCAAATCTATGGTGAGACTCTGAAGAACGCTGAGTATTTCCTGTACCTCAGAAGCCATCTCTTGCAGAAGGCTAACATTGACAAAGAAATACAACATCATCTCAAATGTGCAAATGCAGCCTTTGAACACCTGCAGAAATGGGTGTTTGAAGTTCACATCAGATCTGAAACCACGCTCATGGTTTATCATGCAGTCACGATCTCCACCTTGCTGTACAGAGCCGAAACATACAGGAGACATCTAAAGTTGCTGGAGATGTAACATCAATGCTGCCTGCAAAAGATCCTCCAAATCCAATGGGAAGACAGATGCATCAATGTTGGCACCTTCATGCAAGCAAACACCTCAAGTATTGAGGCAATGATCATCCAACATCAACTTCACTGAGCTGCCACATCATCTGGATGTCTGACTTCAGACTCCAAAAGCAAGTTTTATTCTCCCAGCTCAGCCAAGGCATATCCTCAAGAGGAGGGCAGAGTAAGCACTTCAGGGACATCCTCAAGGACAACTTACAAAAATGCAACATCTATGTCAACTCATGGGAAGCTATTGCCTGGGACCACTCCAAATAGAGAGTCTGCTACAGGGATCTTACTACTTTGAAACCTCCTGACGCAACAGGAGATGGAAAGGTGGGAGTGGCAGAAACACCATGTCACAGAGCAACTCAAGAAGCCAGTATCACCCACTCCACATGGAAACATTTGTCTGAGATGCAGCGGAGCCTGCTGATCCCTGAGTGGCCTCATCAGCCATCTTCGGACACACTGATAAGACAGTCATCGAAGACAATCATCCTTGACAATGAGGGATTGCTGAAGAAAAAGCCAAAGTGAATGAGGCACGTGCGGGACTGATCCTGTGAACATGTCTGCACACATTTTTGCTCACATTAATATTCCCAATAGGCCTTTTATTTGTAAATTATATATTAAAGACAAAAATGTATTCACCACGTAACAGTTATCTGTTTACCCAGAATAAAGAGTAATTTATTTTCCCTTTGGAAAGTAAACAAATATTTGTCACTGATTAATATTTATAACTATATTTTAGTAAATGTGAAACTTTAAATTTGGTATTTCTTGAACAATGTGTGCAGGGTGGAAGCCTTAATATTCTTTTAGGGGAAGTAGAGGGGCTAAGGGAGGTTTAAATATAATTTCCTAATCATTAAACAAGTTTAAATGATGGGGGGGATGCCTTTTAATTTCATATGCATCCCAGAATACTGCAGGGAAGCCACTCATGTGAGTATTCCTAACTCCCACGGAGTTCAAAATCCAGTCTTATCAACTAAAGTCTTTCATTGTCTTCATTTAGTTTGGGTTCAGGCACTGAATGATCTCAGACCTCTTTGGCACATAACAGAGGTATTTAAAAAATCCTTACTGTTATTTTTAAAGCTACTGCTCACCAGCACAATATAATTTCGTAATCTGTCAGCTATTTAAGGCCATGTATAGATGTTAATTTCTACTGATAACAATTTTGGAGAAATTCTTACCAGTATAAAAACAACCCAAGAGCTAGAGGGTACAGGCAATCCAGCCCTCTAGGCCAGGGGGACATTAGAGGGCTACTCCCTGGGCCACCCCCATTCTTAGGAAGCCATTACTTGACAGTCTATTCTCTCCCCGGCCTGGGAAGGGGGCAGGCTGTCAATAGGGAGCCTCCTGCAAACTTTAAATGCTGTACTATACTGTCCAGCTGGGTGGTACACGCAGCAATTTAAAAGCTTGGGGGTCAGGAGCTGTCTCCAGCCCTATTTTGTTGTGCCAGCAGCTTTAAAATTATTCCGTTTGGGCTGCAGACAGAGCAATTTAAAACACAGGCCCTGGGGGCTTTTCAATTCTTGCCTCACCACTTAGCTGAAAGGCAGGGGTGGCATTTAAAAGCCCAGGAGCTGTGAACTGCACATCCTTGCAGCAATGGAACAAGTGTCTCTCACCCTTGGGATACCTCCAATTCCACCAGGAGGCATATGTGGAGGTGGGAGACAATTCTCTGGCTGCAAGGCTGCCCAAGTGTGGGAGTCTTGCAGTCATGGGAGAAATGTCCTCCGCTCCCCTGCATGCCTCCATGTGGAACCAGGGTGCATTAGGTGGGGGCTCATCTCCTGCAGAGAGAATCTTTCTGGGGCTCTATGAGGGTTTCTGCCACAGGAGAATGGTCTTTCCTGTCAGTCCCACCAGTCAGCTGGTAAGACAGCATTCGTCCAGGACTCCAGAAGAGCTCCAGCCCTGCACCTGCTTCCTGCTGTACTCCTCTGTGCTGAACCAGAAGAGTGCACTGGGTGGGGGTTCTTCTCCTGTGATGCGAACCCTCTGGAGGCTTTGGAAGTGCTCCCACCTCAAGAGAATATCTCCCTTCTCCCTCCCTCTTCTTCCGCTCCCCTCCCTTGGAGGAAAGGAGGGAGAACAGAGGACCGTGGGATACCAAGTGCCCTCAACAGCCAGGAACATACAGCCCTTCAATTTAGATAGGAAGGAAGGAGGTCTTTCTCATAGCTAAAAAAACTAACTTATTGCAGAAGAGCCATTTTTCTTCCACAAGAAAGCCCTTGAATGTCTGTATGTTCTTTCTGTGCTAGGAGAAAGGCTTTTCTCCCAGCAAAAATGGAACATCTGTATGTGGCCTAAACCTGTTTCTACCAGAACACCAAAAACCATATTTCCAACTAAAGATCTATTTCCATGCTATATATTAGAAATTAATCACAAACTAGAAATATAAGGGGGCTCTGACAAGACCTTTACAGTATTACCTAAAAAAGATGGAAGTCATACCTAGACTAAATTTGCAGTGTTATGCGACACTAGAAACACAACTTTCATTGGTGTGCAGACCCTAAAAACCACTGCCTAAGGAGGCCTAAAAAGTAGAAAAATATCTTACAAGCTAACGCACCTAATATTGTTTAGTATAAAAATTAACATAATGAACACATACATAACAAACACAATGGGATTCAGGTGTTACAGCACTAAGTATTGCAACTCGCTATTTCTAGGTGCCTGTTTCCTGGAGTGAGACACATAAGGGATGGAAAAGAATCAGGGTCTCAAAGGGAGTTACAACAGCCAGCATGCTAAATTAGCCAATGGAAAATGTTGAAGAGAGAGATTGTCTGGAGATAGGTATCCCTCTTCAGGCTTGAACTAGGCATCTACATTAGGTCAGGAGTTATACCCCTTACTCTTCCCTAGATGTAGAGACCTACATTCCTTCTGGGGACAGAAGACTGGTTCATTCTTTCTTTTAAAATGTCATGATGGTACCAGTGTGCCAGTGGGCAACAATATTGAGCACATTACAAGCTGGAACCAATATCATATTTTCCTATCTCTGTGAACTTCAGCTTTAATTTCCTATGTCTATGAACAACATCAGAGAGTCTTGCAGGCAACGTTTTGCCCACAAACGAGGGGTTAGAGGTCAAGGGCTTAGTGGCTGGGCTGCAAATTTGTCCAGAAGTGGGAGATGATGGTGCAGTGTCAACCTCTCAGCCTGAAGGTATTCAAATCAACATCAGAGTGTCTTATAACCATAAGATTATAGGCTATACAATGGTACAGGCAGTGGCGGACCAATGGGGGTGAGAGGGGGCCATGGTTCCCAGGTGCCAGCCAGGCCCTTCAGTTTTTATTGTGCAACGTGACTTTAAGTATTGCTATGAGAAGGACCGGGGGGGGGGGGGGCATGCAAATGCAAGCATTGGCCTCTGGGCGCTGGAGACACACGGTGTGTCACTGGGTAGAGGTCATCTTCACTTCTCCTCTTCAGTCTGGGTCACCATGCATCAAACCAAACAAGACTAAGGGATGTAGAAATAAAGCAAAACAACTCAATAATTCAATAATTAGGGCACCCACTCACTCACCAGCCCCTGCTTCCAGGACTATTCATATGTTTTATCCAATTACTGTTAAATGCAAAATATATAAAAAGTAGAAAGTGTTTCCCATTCTAATACAATCTATATCCAGGTGGGTGGGTATTCTCCTAAGTGGTGGGAGATGTCCTCCTCAATCCTGTCAGGCTCAGGAGGCCATCCAAGCCCTGTCTCCCTTGTCCTAGGTGAGCTAGCCATTTACTTATTATATAAAAGGAGAGCACCTGCCAGCGGATATTTTTGAAAGAAAGCAGTTGCAATGATTTGTGCAGAACTCACTCCATTCAGAGCACACCAACCAGACTAGGTTCCTCAGGGGACTTAGGCCAAATCCCTAATTTTTGGCTCTTTAACAGACTAAGAGGTGAGACAGGCATTGAGTTATGTAGCCTGGTCAAGAAGACAGTTTCTGGGAAGAAACAGAACTCTAGGAGCACGTCCACACATGCAAGCACGTGCACTTGCAGCAGCTCAAATAGAAGTGGTACAAATTTGAGCCAGGGCTTTTTGCCTCAGCGCACGTGCTCAGACATGTACTTTGTTATGGAGCAAATTGTGCCACTTGGGGCAAAATAACCCTGCCTGGCTCCTCCCGGATCTGCAGCCAGGGGGAACTAAAGCCTGGGGCCAGCACCTATGCTGTCCCCCAGCAGTATAAAAAGCTACCCTGTCCTGGCCCCATCTGTACAAAAAGCTGCCCTGGCAAGCAGCTCAGGGCTACTCACTCTCAGGAGCTTCTGGGGCTCGGCCACTTGTTACCTGGGGACACTACCCCTTGTGCCACCTGGACTGCTGCAGCAGCAGCATCCCAAATCCATTTTTAAAAATACCCCCAAATCCATGTTTTTCCACAATTAACACAAAAGACTACTACACACACACACACACACACACACACAAAAGGAGAGAGAGAGACACCAATCAGTTGAGCAATGCTTTATTGGCATATTTACAATGTTAAAGCAACGTGGAAGCCTACCAGTGTCTACATCATCATGATAAAGTAAATTCTAAATACCTATGTGTTGATGTGTACTTTTGGATTTCTTCGCACATGATGGGTGTGTGATGGGGGGGATGTGGTGTTTGCAGGAAGGGGTGTGGGGGAAGGTGGGTGTGTGTGTGTGTAGGGATGTGGGTTGGTGTGTGGGTAGGTGTGGGGTGATTGCTGGGGGGATTGTGGGTGTGGGGAAACTTGGGGGGCTGCTCAGGACGGGTGGGTCCCCTGGCTCCCACAGGGTGCAGCCCCCCCCACAGGGCCCCAGCTCCCCCCTGGAGGGCCCCAGCCCCCCCGCCCAGGGTCCTAGGCACCCTGGAGGGCCCCAGCCTCCCCGCTTAGGGTCCCAGACACCCTGGAGGGTCCCAGACCCCCTACCCAGGGTCCCAGCTCCACCCCAGAGGTCCGCAGCCCCCCCTGCCCAGGGCCCATAACTTACCTTTAGCAGCAGCAGTGGGAGTGGGGTGCTCTGAGCCATGGCGGAAGGACCCGGCATGGCACACAGGGACTGCGCGCTGGGCCTAGTCAGGTCCTGCTGGCCCTGGAGACCGTTTGCTGCCTGGCTGGGCTGGGCCTTTGGTGGCAGGACCTGGAGCGGCACATGGGGACTGCAGGCCGGGCCCAACCGGGTCCTGGGGCCTCTCTGCTGCCTGGCCAGGCTGGGCCCTTGGTGGCAGGACCTGCCACCCTCGGGGCCCCTCTGCCACCCGCCTGGGCTGGGCCCTTGGTGGCAGGACCCAGCATAGCACAAGGGGACTAAGTGCTGGGCCCAGCCAGGTTCTGCTGCCCTCGGGGCCTCTCTGCCACCCGGCTGGGCTGGGCCAATGGCAGTAGGACCCGGTGCAGCAAGTAGGGACCGCACGTTGCACCCAGATGGGTCCTGCTGACTCTGGGGCTGCTCCTGCTGCCTGGCTGGCCCAGCAGGCCCCACTGGACTGACCCAAATTTCTTTCTTTCTGGCATTCCTCTTCAGTCAACTTATAAACACAAAACATAAATGTTTGCCTAAATTTTCTTCTGAGTTTGGCTCTTTCTAGAATTCTTTTTTCTCATTAACTACATCACTCCTGTCCTTAGTTCTTTTTACCTCAGATAGATACTGAGATCCTTTTACATGAATGAATTGTAACTAATGCACCTACCTTAATGAAGTGGCATAAATAGACTGACTTTGCACTTCCGTGCTGTGTCCTAGCACCAAACAACAGCATAAATCAATAAAGAGTTGTGCACATGTATAAAACCCTAGCACCTACCACACTTTTAAAGTCAGGTCATATAATATCTAAAATCAAAACTGCTCAGTTTCCCTGAACACTGATAAATTAATCTATGTAGACTTGCACAACAGTGTTAGCTCATTCGCATTTCATGCTCTTCAGCAGTAAAAAGGTCTCAAAGGTAGTTTGTATAATTCACTTAATACAACTAATTGTTTTACAAAAGCTAGATTGATAAGTAAATTGTTCATGCATTTTGGTGGGATCAGACAGGTCCCTTGAGTTGTTAAATCAGCCTGGTAGCTGTTACTGATGCTGATGTCTGAAAACAGCAATGAATCTGCGTATTGCATTTTGGACAAGTCTTATCAAGCTACTTACCTAGTTCTATTGTTGTAATAACGTTTAGTTTTTAATTGTCATCCTTGCCAGTTCTTTCCCATCTGGTAGTCACTCTCAGCACTTTTCCTAGGTCTTCTCTATCCACACCCTCTGAACCGCTGGGATGCTGGTGTTCCATGACATGCACCTCAAAGAGTTCTTCTTGTGCCATGCCCTTTTGGGTTTTTGAGGCTCCATACTCACATTCAAATGATCCGAGAAAATTCTCTTGGCTTTTCCCAGTAGAAAAAACTTACCTGGATAGCTCCATACAGACATTAGAAGAGCTGAGCTGCTGAGGAGCAGAGAGCCTGAAAACCCATACAGTCATGGCTACAGGCTCTTCAGGCTCCCCTGTATGCCTGGAAACAGTTGTTAGAATGCACAGGGCAGCCTGGACTAGCTAACTCAGACTGATCAGGGTTACATGCAGGGGACACAGCTACCTTGGCATCTTGTCTCCCTGCAGCCCTGAACCACAGCTTGGTAATGTTCAGAGATCCAGGTTTTCCATTTGCAACGGAAAAACACAGTAAAACCTGGATTTTCTAATTTTAAGGAGAAAAACCCAGATTTTCTCCTTTAAGGGAGAAAAACGCAGGAAACAATGGGTTTTTCCTTGTAGGTTGGCAGAGTTCCAGCCTGCAAGGGACTGTGGAGGGTAGGAGAAGTGCGATCAGGCAGGGGGCACTGTGTGCATGTGTTCTTATACACACACATGGCAGCCAGGTAGCCTGGAGAGCAGCTCCCCACAGGTAAATCTGGTGGGGGGAGGTAATTTTGGACCCCACACAGTGAAGAAGTTGGACAGGGCTTGGGCTGGGGCTGCTGGCCAGCCTGGGCGGTGTATGAGGCCCGGAGCCTGGGGCCAGAATGCATGGTGCCAGGGCCCAGGTGGGGAGTGGGACGGAGCTGCGAGTGGCTCGTCCAAGGAGCAGCAGACAGACTGGCTCCCCACTGCTGTGCACACTCCTAGGGGGGCATGAGGGCACGTGTCCCCCAGATTTGTGTGCAGAGTGGGTGTGGGCTGCCTGCTGTGGGCTTTGGCTCCTTACCCTGCTGCCCTCCTCCCAGGGCCTCCACAGCCCAGAGGGTGAGACCTGGTGCAGCAGGGCAGAGTGGGGCAGGGAAGCTTGGTGCCACTGCCACAAGCCCTGCACTGCCATGGCAAGGTACCCCCTGCCTGCACATGTATGGTGGGGGATAGGCTGAGAGCAAAGCACGCTGGAATGCTTGAAGACTTGGAAGAGTAAGTGTATAAATATTTGCTATTGTGGGGGAGACTCTCCCAGGAGTGATTTAAGCCTGGTTGTTCCCAGGTTATTTTCCTCATCAAGCAAACATTTTTGCTTCGAGGGAAAAATCATGAATGCCTAATACACTCAGAGTTTCGACTGGAAGAGCAATGACTCTTCCAGTGGAAACTGAATATCTGTACATGGCCTGAGTGTAGCTTGTTTGCCCTTAGTAAAGCACTGTTTTCTGATGGTGGATGCACCATATTAGTATTTTCTCAATGACATCAGTGTGAATCTCTAGGACAGGGGCTGGCAACATTTTTGGGCTGAGTAACAAAAAACCTGACAACTTCACCTTGGAAGATGTTGGCATGCCAGGGGAGCCACGAGGAGCCCAATACTTGTTGTGGCAGTGTAGTCCTGGCCCCTTTTTCCTGCTATGCTCCCTAACATGTGCGTGCAGCTGCTGCCAACAATAAGCCAGGCCTGGGCTCCAGACCCTGGTGCAGCCGCTTGCAGCCTCACAGCTGCCTGCTACAAACACATGAAATGCTACGAACGCATGCCTGCTATGAGCAACCTGGGCTTGGTGCAGACTCGTGCCACCAAGCCCAGGCTGTTCACAGCAGGTGGTGGGCAGGCTGCAAACAGCTGCATGAGGGTCTGGAGTCCCCTTTGGCTCCACAGCGGTGGCAGCTGCATTCATGCCTCGGGGTGTACAGCAGGGAAGGGTTGTGCTGCCCAGACCCCTTCCCCAATGTGTGCCCTGAGGCACGCATGCAACTGCCACTGAACTAGGTCAGGGCTTCAGATCTAGGTACACCAGTTGCAGCCTCCTGGGTGCCTGCCACAGCTGGCCCCAGCTCTGGGCAGCTGCTGTCTGCCATAGGGCCCAGGCTACTTGCAGCAGGGCTTGTAGCCTTCCTGCTGACGGCTACATGCAGCCTGGGCTCTGTAGCTGGTGACAGCTGCCCAGAGCCCAGGCTGGCTGTGGTTTGCCGAGCAAAATGGCCTCATGTTCCATGCTCTGGCACATGTACTGGGGCTTGCTGACCCCTGCTCTAGTAGGACAGAGGAACAAAAAAGAAAATGTGAAAAAAATTGCAGTTAGTTATTTCCCTTACATATTGTATTTAAGCATGTCTGCATGGATGAGGTATGAAGAGAAATAATCTGTTGTGGTTCTTTGCTTTTTCATTTTTTAAATTCTATCTTCTTAGCAAATATGATGGAGTATAAATGTTGACATCAGCAATTTATAAAGATGTACAAGGGTATAGTAAAACACATTCTGACAGCCAGATCAAGTAGGTTACTGTAAATTCAACATGGGGATCTGTCAGGTAGGACCACAAACCTTGATGAACCGTATTTTGATTGTAAGTACAGTGCTGTTTTGGACCTTTATGACTTAATTTAGAAATAAGAGCAAATGGCAGGAAGGAGCAGGTGTTTGCACAAGGCCCTATAGTTTGCATAGGGAGTGAACTGAAAAGAGGTGATGACTCCAACCTGCTCACAATGATATTTAGTTCTCAGTTTCATATTTAGTTCTGGTTCACTTCTCATTTATTTCTTGACATAGAAGATATTTACTGCAGGCAGATAACCCTTGGAACCATCTCATTGCAAATTTGCACCTAGTTCTGAAAGCAATTTCACTTATGGACCTATTCAAGATTACATTTATATTCAAGTTCAAGGCTATCTAGATAAATATGGAGTCTGAGGGCTTTCACTTAAGCTGATACAAACAGGGAACAACTCCACTGAAATCAATGGGATTACATACCTGAAGAAAAATGCACTATGTTTGAAAGCTTGCCTAAGTCTATTCCAACCATGCAGCTGGTACAATAAAAGATATCACTCACAAAAATCCTTGCCTCTTACTTATCTAAAGAGACCTGTCTGAGGACAAAATCCAACCCAAACAATTTAAATAAATTGTCACACAAGCTATTTTACTCAAGAGAAAGCAATGTTGATTTTTCATGGAACAAATAACCACCATGCTTTTCCATGGAAAATGGTAGCAAAACTGAATTGTGGATAGCTAAAAGATTTGCTGAGCTAATAGCAAAAGGCTGAAAATATGTAAGCATTTACCTTGGATTTGACTTGCTTTAAGAATATCAGTTCTGGTCCCCAGGAAGAATTAATTTTGTTGGTGCTCGAGCCACACACATAATACTGAATTCCTGATTCCTGGAAGCAAAAGCTGATTTCATAAGCAATTGTTTCTAAACTATAGGCCATGTTGCAGGTTACACTTAGGATGTGTTAACTGCACTTAAAACATGTGCATTCAAGCAATTTAACACTTGCTAAGTACAATCATATCATAGCAAAGTTATGATTTTTTGCAGGTGGACTATCTCCAGACTGTATTAATAAATGTTAAGCTATCATCAGACTCCCCCATGGAGACAATATAAATTCAATGCTGTGGTATAGCAATGTGACAGTCAGCTGATTGTTGGTCCTGGCCCCAGCACTGCAGCAGAGCTGGTTCAAGACCGCTAGCAGCAGAGTCCCAGTTCACTTTGGAGATTCAACCGCAGTTGTGGATACAGCGGCAGGAGCAGCATCCTCTCCTGGGCTCAGCTCCCTGTGAATCCTTCCACCTACTGCCAGTGGCAGGGACCCAGCTTGTCCCTGTTCAGCATGGGATGGGGAGGGCCTCGGCTTCAGGTGTGGGGGTTGCACATCCCCACAGGCTGATGGGCAAGCTGCACCACCTAGTGCCAGGGTCACTGTTGGTGGGGGCACAGCTGGGTCCAGCCCTGTCCAGAGCAGACTGTCCAGTAAGCGCTACCATGCGACTGTTCAGAACCTATTCTAACTTTTAATATGGCACAGTAATAGAATCTAAATAAAAAGTGTTAAACACCCCATGTGACAAGGTCCTGGTAGTGAGCCTTGAGGCCTAAGAAAAGTTGAACTGCACTAAGAGTGTCAACTATGGTAAAATGGAAGTTGGGAGACTCCCATCAGTTTAACCACATCACCTGCTAAAAGCTGAAATTCCAATCTGCCCTGGAGCAGAAGTTGGTTAGAGACATCCATTTCTCACATACCCAATACTGAGACTAGCCTCCAAGGAAAATCCAACACAAGGGTATGATCTTCTATTTTGCTACAATGGTTTCATGTTACTGTAACAATACTGAAGTCAAGGGAGTTTCTGCTGGCATGTAACTGATGTAAGAAAGAATTTTTTTGTCCATCTTGCTTCCAATGGCCTTCGAAAGGGCTATGTGATGCAGATACAGGGAGTTTCAACACAAAGGAAATTCAAAGCTGAAGTCAAGCTTGCCTTGCTGTAGATGAGGTTAAAGGATGCAATAGCTGAACTCCAATTTAATGGTATGCTTTACAGTATGGAAAAGATAAAGTTTATTTTTGCATGTGTATGTTCGTGCACACACATGCATAAAGTTCTTTTTATATATATTTATATTTTAATAGGTTTAAATTATCATCACAATCATGAGTTAATCCTGTGCAGATTGCCTTTCTTAGCATAAATGTTCCTTTGAAAGCCTCCAAAAGAGCCTGGGATCATTAGCTACGTTTTTGTTTCATACATATGTTAAAATGTATGCTAATTAGATCTAAGCTTTTGTAGTTTTACACATCAACTTTGAAAAGACTGAGTTTCTCTTTTTAAAAGAATGTGAAGTATATTACAACTTTGTACAGTTCTTTTTGGAGAAAAAAGACACACACAAGTAATTAAAATACAGGCTGCTTAATATTTTCAAGATATAAAATATTTCAAATAGTCATTTAGAGTAACGGTTCAATTCTTTTTCATACTTTCTTTCATGCAAAATACTGAGGCCCTTATTTTCAGAAGTACTGAGGACGTACACATGCTACTTGTGCAACAAAAATGCGTTAATAACTATGTATAACTTTAATGCTATTCTTAAATTTTACAAAAATAGGCCCTGATCCTTCAGATATTTTCACATTTTTACTTTTATGGACTCTGAAAAGACCCATTGAGTTGAGTGTATGTGAAACAGGAATGACCAAGTACACTATCTGTAATTAACAGACTGCATACAAAACTGCAGTATTTAACAAGTAATGTCTGTGCACATGAGATGCATGTAATGGTGGGTTATCTACTGTGTTCACATAAATAGAAAATATTCAACACTGATCAAGTTTGATATTAATTTTTCAGTTCATCAAGTATTTAGTTTCAAGAGTTAAAATCCAGTGAAAGGAACAGCCTAATAATCACTTCCTATAAACTCAAGAAAAATTAAGCAAATGATAAATATGGCTGAAAGATCTGCAGCCTTTATTTACATGAGAGATCTAACAGGATTATAAAACATACTACCTTGAGTGTGGGTTACAGGGTCAATCCCAAATAATAACAATCATTCCACTAGCAAACTCTATGAATAATGCTAGGTTTGCACTGAAAATTGAAGAGTGGGTGTGAGATTTGGAAAACAGAAAAAAAAAAGTAAAAGCATTTCTGTGATTCATGCCAGAGTGTGTATAGATATAAAGCTAGCATATAAATTTAACAGAAAACATCATTCATATGTGCATTTTAATATGATCTGATAAATATGTAGTAGTATTGCTATTCCATTTCTCTACTGATTTAGGCCAGAAATGCCTACATACATTTTCTGTGCCATAATAAGAGTAAATGGGACAGGACTGTAAACATATATAAAGAATAGTCTCTCGCATTATTTAAAACTGTGTGTGTTTTTAATTAACAATATAGCTTACATACTCTAAGCATGAATCAGTAAGGAAAAACATTGTAGCAGCAGTAAAAAAGACAAAACTTCCTAAATAAAAATGACAGATTATATCCCTTTCACTAACAGCAAGTTGACATCAGATGAATACTATTCTGGGATTCTTTTCCAGCAGTTGTCTGCATCTGAGTTTCAAACACATTTATATGCTGGTCTTTGTTAAAAGCAGTAAATACCTCATGGTTGCCAGGAATACCTTCATTTTCATTGATTCTCTTACTTTTTTTGCACTGCACATTCCTTTAGTGCATAAAGGAAGTTAGAAATATTGCAAATGATGGTTTGTGGAGATCCTGCTCTCTGACCTTTATCTGCATTTAACAACAGCTTAAATTCCACATTTTGTTCGGCATAGTAATTGCACAAAAGTCTTCTAAATAGGCCTCTACAAGCTTCTATTCAAAGTGTGAAACTTGCTCCTATTGTAGGAGCCTTTTCTCCCACATTTGGTTGTTTTAAGAGTAAAGTGTTACTAACTACATTTTTAGATTTTTTTCTTTTAAATCTTTTAATGAGGAGCAAAAATGCTAATAGTCTGCTGTGTATTTTCTTTTTGTGGCTTTCTGCCAAGCACAGATAAGTCAACAGTCAAAACACTAACAGTTTTTATGTTAACAGTAAGAATAATTTGAATAGTAGCTTGAAAAATGTGACTATTTCTCTAACATTTTAGTAAACCTCTTCCCATCTGCCCAACAAACATTTACAGAAAACCCAGCTATTTCTAGATGTGGTAATTTCTTATTTACACAGCTTGTATCTAAACCTACCCTTTATTATATTAGGAAATAATACATGTTAAGCACTGAAATTATAATTTAATAAGTAGATAAAATAAGATAATATAAAAACGTAACATCTGATTATTAGTATTTTGGTAAAGTTATATATTAGTTATGTTAACCATATAGACTGTACAGGAAATTTAGCAGAGAATCTGTAAGAAATGTAAATGAAGAAATGTACAATAATTGTACATTATCTAAATAAAGTATTTAAAATTGTATTTGATATGTAAAAACTGAAACAAACAATAGAGAGAATAAAAGATAACAGTAGGAGATAAAGCAATTACAGAGTTGATTTTCTGAAAAAAATGATTTGGAAAACAAAGTTTTAAATAATAAAGAACCATATGAAATAGAAGAGCCTACCAATTAATGATTTATAAATGACAGGGTCTTATCCTCTAAGGCAGGAGTTTTCAACCTTTTTTAATAAGTGTACCCCTGGTGGCCCCTTTTTTAGTAAGTGTACCCCTGGGGGGGGAGGGCGAGCGGCTAGGCACCGAGCTGGAGAGGAGCACATGGTGAGTGGCCGGATGCTGAGTGGAGGTGTGGCAAGTGGAGGAGCGGCAGCAGTGCAGCGTCTGTGCAACCCTGCTCTTACCCAACCTGGCCCTGCTCCTGTGAGGCAGTGCTGCGGGGTAGCAGCACTCCATTCCCACCCTCTCCCGCGTACCCCCTGGGACCTTTCAAAGTACCCCCAGGGGTACACGTACTCCTGACTGACAATCCCTGCTTTACGGGGAATGGTTCTTAGCATACCCCTGTGTCAAATGTGTAAGACTGGATTGTACTCAGTAGGCAATCCAGTCTCCAAAATGTTGCACATTCCTGACTGCAGCGAATGCCTGTTGAGTACACACTGCAGCTAATGCCTATGTACTCAATAGGCATTCGCTGCAGTGAGGAATACACAGCATTTTGGAGACCTGGAGTGGAAATCCAGGAAAGGTTTTTTCTCTGGGTGGACAAGGACTCTACCACAGCTTTCTGATGAGCCCAAGACAGCACAATTGATTATTCCCCACTTTTCTGTCTGCATCTGCTCAATGGGCTGGAGGCTACTCCTGAGAGATCTCAGTCCACACAGACACTAGGAGATAGCAGTTCTAGCACTGATGGCAGTTCTAGCATCTAGCATAGAGAGCAATTGTGACAGGTCTCCAATCCTGGAAACATGCTAATGAGGTCACAACAGTGTCATCCCCAGTGGCTGTACTCAAGTCCACAGGAGCAATCAGGGATGCTCTCAGGTGGCTTCACTGGTGTATTCCATGGTTGGAGTGTGCCCGTGGATTGGGTGTGCTCAGTTGCTTCCAGGCCAGGGTAGATCTGTCCTCAGATGCCTGAAGTTTCTCTGGCATCTAAAAGGTTCAGCAGGGTGTTTGTCGATTGTACTTTTGAATTTTAAGTGTCTAAAAACTATTCAATCTGCACTGTAGGTGCCTACTTTTTTGGATCTGACCCCAAGTCATATTTTTTCAATGAAGCCAGTGGGAGCTATGGGAATTCAGCACCTCCTAAGACTGGATATTTGGGCCAGGCTTGTTTAATTTGCTAGGCTGAAAATAAAAAGTAAACTGCAACAGAATGGTGTTATGATCTGGCATGTCCCAGAGTTCATGGTGCAGATGTCTCTCTTTTGAATAGCTATGTAATCGCTGAGAGAGATTTCTCCTCAATGCAATCTAACTTGGAAATTTTTAGATTCCCTCTGGAAGAAATGAACAATATCAGTGTTGGCAAAGTCCTAAGCTGTCTCCACTTTTATTCATTATGTGCACAGGGCCATTAGGGCCATGTGAGTGAATAACTTCCCCAATCTGCTTTAAAATACAGCCCTGTGTGGAAACATAACTCATTTTTAATTAACAAAGAAAATGCACCTAGAATTTTTACCAATGTATTACTGTGACCAAATGCTAGCTTCTCTCTACTCAACATTTCCACTCCCTCACTCAAACATCCTCCAGCAAGATTGAACACTTACTTCAAGGACAAATCTACAGGACCACTCCGCTTCATAGAGAGGGCTAGCAAACAGACTAGCAGTGCACAGATAAACATACAGTTTTATATCTTCATCTCTTATGCCCAGCAGGTGTGGTTGAGAGACCTGGCTAGTGTCTAACCACATTGGGGATACTTATGCAGAGTAGGATATTTAGAATAGCAAAATATCTGTTGTTTGTTACACAAAACTAGAAGGTCAGGTTGGGTATGTGTAGCTATGCTCACCAAGCATGCTTTTAATAACTTCCTTTTGGCAACAAGACTGGGTTTTTTTAAATTTTATACTCAGGCCTTAATAGGACCATTTATGCTCTTGTAATTTTAATTGAATTGCTATCATATGCTCTAGGTGGAGCTGGATTTTAAAACCATGCAGAAACTGCATCTAATTAATAAGCAGGCTGTCACATTATACATTAGCCCTTTTTTACTCCTATACTTTGTAATCAGTACTAACTAACAAGTGATTTATGAGTGAATTTTCAAGCACTGGATCTAAACTACAAAGCCATAAATCAGTGCTTCTCAACCTTTTTAGAGTTGAGGTACCCTCCATTAGACTCAAGGCACTTCTTGGGAAATTCCAGCTCTTACTATTAATTTTTTTTTGACTATGGAAAAATAAAGAACATTTCTTCTGTTGCAAAAAACTCAGAAATACTACAACAGGTCAGAATATTTTAAACACTGTGAATTCCTTTTTTAAATCTTCAGGTCTATCTTGTGAATCAGGTTTACATACCTGACAGTGCTGATACTGCATGGCACCCTGTGGCACCCTTGAAAAGATCTTAAGGCATCCCAGGGTGCCACAACACCCTGGCTAAGAATCACTACCCTAAACTAAATTGCCTCTGTCTGCTTAGTGACTGCCTCCCTCCTGAAGTGATTCACCCAATATGCTCAAGTTAGTACTTCTCTTCATGGTGAGCCTTTGATTCTAGAATTCACTTCTCTATCCCATTTGCCAGAATCTACATTTTATGACCTTTTAAGTATGCTGCAAGTCCATTTTCCCAGGTTTCTATCTGTAGGGATAAATTCCCAAGTTGTGTTTTAGAGCTGACAGCTAAGAGTTATTTGTTGACATAGAGCCAATTTGAATGTTTTAATTATTATTTTAAGTTATGCACATGCATTGAAAGACTTGTGATTAGCACATTTCAGAAAACCACATAAATAAATTCTGTCTTCCCAACACTGGCAATGACCCAACATTTCAGCAGTCTGTAAGGACTTTTTTTCTTTCCATTGTCCACAGTCATCCGCACTTCTCTCCAAAAAACAAACAAACAAAAAAAAAATGGTGCTGAACAAGCATGGCAGTACCCTTGAATAACACAAGATACTGTAAAACTGCCACCTTTGCAGTATTTCAAGTGTTTCTCTATTGGAAATAGTGTAAAAGTGCCTTGTGTATGCTCTGCAGTGCAGTAATGCTAAAAAAACCAACAAGAACAGCAGGCTTCTGTTTTAACTACCCATTCGTGCTCATCTTTACATTCAGAGAGACAATAAGGTAGATTCTTTGGCCTGCTCTGCTCCTACTGCATGCTCAGGAGACATCTGATCTGAGCCAACAAGAAGCTTATACTAACTTCCAAGAAAATTCCAGCTAGGAATAACCCTACTAAAATGTTTCCCAATAGGTGTAGAGCCAACTGACACAGCTCCTTTTTAGTGGATATGACAAAGAAAGGGTATTTGAAGGGAAATAGAGCACAAAGCTCTCCACACATCCACACACTCCACTGGATTTTGGACCTTGTCTAGACTGAAACAGCAGTGCTCACCAGCACAGGAGCACAAGCCAAGCCACCCAAATTTGTAGGCTTGCTTCATCTCCAAAAGTTCTCTGAGGCTGCTCCTGGCTCATCCCCAGAAGCCATACTCAGGCTCATTGAAGACTGAGGACTTGAAAGCAGATGCAAAGAGATGAACCTGCATTTCAGATATGGAACACATACCTGGACCTCGGAGTGTGGTGCATGGACAAAGCGTGGTTGGGATCCTAGTGCTGAAACCATGTACCATTGGTGTAATTTAGAGTAGCTTCTAGGCAGCTCTGAATTTTACAAGGATAAGAATCCTGAAATCCTGCCCTTTTTCTGATGAGCCCAGTGTAGCATGGATACAGCAGAAAGCTGGTTTATTTTTCAGACCAGAGAGCACAGAGTTTTCGAATTCTAGTTCTGACATTTGTCTGTGATATCAACACATGGTCTAGGGACAGAACTTACACATAAACTGGTTTAAGTGACCAGAAACTGGTTTAAAACTGCAAGAGAACACAAATTTAGGGCACATAAACCAGTTTCAAAACAGTTTGACATAAACCTGGTTGAATGTTGTTTTTTTTTTTTAGTCAATATTTTTCCCCAGCGGACTGAATGGTGGGCAGTGCCTGGTCCATCTATGGGCCAAATCCAGTTAATGGTCCCAATCTGGCACCTAGGGCAAATGTGACAGGAACCATCCAGCCGTGTGGAGAGCCCCAACTGCTCCCATGGGGGAAGAGGGTATGTCCCAGCCTCAATCCAGCCGGGGGGGGGGAGGGGGAGGAGGGAACATGATTTGGCCCCAACACAGCCTCACAGGCCCCTATCCAGCTGCAGTGGGGGAGGGCTTAGTTCAGCCCCATGCGGGGAAGGAGAAGTGGCCAGGCTCCAACCATCTGTGCAGAGTTTGGGAATTTGGCAGGGGGGAGGGTAGCCACATTTATTGCCACTGCTCCCCTGCTGCCAAATTTCTTGAACCCTGGGGTACCCTACAGGCCAGATCTGAGGACTCTATAGGCCACATTTGGCCCACCAGCCAGAGGTTGAGCACCCTCAATGTATTGCATGGTGTTAGGGCCAAATTCTCTCCAAACTTGCACAGTTTACATCTTGATTTGGCTTTATGAGATTTCACAATGGCTAGGAACAGACATTCAAAAAGCCATCTAGTCTAACCTATCTAGATTGTACCAATTTGAAAATTAATAGATATTCACTTTCAACTCAGGAAATGCAGGCACATGCCTGCAGTGGCTCAGATTGGAGGTTGGGGGGTGCAACAGCATGCCCTTGGCTGCAGGAAAGCTGCACTGAGGGGAGGGGGTGTGTGGCCAGGCCCAGCAGTAGCCTGGAGTGATCTGGCCAGGGAGGTCCCCTGGGGGCCGATGAGGCAGAGGGGGAAATAACCCCCTCTCTGCCCCCTTTGCCTCAGGGGGTCATGCTGGGTGGTATCTGGCCATGCCCCCACCCTTCAGCAGTGAGCTTGAGTCGGTGCTGATGGGCAGGGAGGGGGTAATTAACACCTCTCCCTGGCCAGATCACTCCAGGCTACTGCTGGGCCTGGCCACGCCCCCAGCCCTCCTGCCCAGTGCAGCTTTCCTGCAGCCAAGGGCATGCTATAGCACCCCCAACTTCCATCCTGAACCACTGCAGGCATGTGCCTGCATTTCCTGAGTTAAAAGTGAATATCTATTCACTTTCAAATTGGTACAATCTAGATAGGTTAGACTAGATGGCTTTTTGAATGTCTGTTCCTAGCCATTGTGAAATCTTATAAAGCCAAATCAAGATGTAAACCGTGCAAGTTTGGAGAGAATTTAGCCCTAACACTATGCAATACATTGGGGGTGCTCAACCTCTGGCTGGTGGGCCAAATGTGGCCTATAGAGTCCTCAGATCTGGCCTGTAGGGTACGCCAGGGTTCAGGAAATTTGGCAGCAGGGGAGCAGTGGCAATAAATGTGGCCACCCTCCCCCCTGCCAAATTCCCAAACCCTGCACAGATGGTTGGAGCCTGGCCACATCTCCTTCCCCGCATGGGGCTGAACTAAGCCCTCCCCCACTGCAGCTGGATAGGGGCCTGTGAGGCTGTGTTGGGGCCAGATCATGTCCGTCCCCCCCCGCCCCGGGCTGGGTTGAGGCTGGGCCATACCCTCTTCCCCCATGGGAGCAGTTGGGGCTAGGCTGCCTTGCTTCACACGGCTGGATGGTTCCTGTCACGTTTGCCCTGGGTGCCAGATTGGGACCATTGGCTGGATTTGGCCCACAGATGGACCGGGCACTGCCCATTCAGTCCACTGGGGAAAAATATTGATAAAAAAACCCTAGTTACATCTGATGTGATTTGCATTTCCTAAATGCATCATTTAAATAACAGGCTAGTTTTGCATTACTCTGATCTTGTAGAGGTAAAAGCTGCAGACAGCTCATGGAAAGGTTAAATGATTTGCCCAAGGATGTCACATAAATCTGTAACACAGCTAAGATTAGAAGTCAACACTGCTTGCACAGTCCTGTGTTCAGTCTACAAAACCTAGCTCCCTTAATATTTGATTTCTTAAGTGTGCCACGTACAGGAACAACTGGCACATTCCATTATTTTGATTTTTGAAAAGCATAGCAGGTCACATTTGTCCACCTTGACTTTTTCTTATTTGAGTCTCTAGCAAGAAGAATTATCCTGTCATCAGGTATGACGGGTAAAAACTAGAGGCAAGCATGATGTATATCAATTGTTGGAAATACCTATTGATTGTAATTTTTGCCCCGATATCAGAATGATAGACAAAATATAAATGAAAGAAATAAAAATCAAAGCATTTTTACTGTACAGCTGCAGACACTACAGTATGTCAGTTGCAGGAAAAATTGAATGTACATACAACTAATAATTCCTGAAGCCTTGCTCCTCTCTCTTCCTGATCTCCTTAGAGTCAAATTTTAGACCATTCACTATAAACAAAGCAACAATCATTATTCTGTCATTAGAAAATACACCAATGTGTTGTGTTTTCTACCTTCTTACATAGTGGAAAATTTTAAGGCTCAAAATAAAACTCTGCCAAAATCCTAGATTGCTATTGAGCACATCCAGAATTTTTTTGTTTATAATTATATATACTTTTCCCAATACCACTAGGAAACTGTTCTTCATGCATGTCAAGTTTTTAAAAACTGTGGAGTTGTTTCATTCCCTTTAAGTCAGATTGGATACTTTAGGGTAGGCCAAATTCCTGACTAAAAAAAAGCAAGGAGATTTTCAATTTCAAAAGAGCACTTTCCATTTTTCAAGTGAGAGTTAAATAATACAACTTGACTGCCCCTGAGGCTTTTCTCAATCTACAGCTGAGATCACTGTCCCCTTTTTGAGGATGTTACAAGATAAAGGAGGTTATTATGTAGAGGAGTCTGCTGTGAAAGCAGCATTACAAACTGACCTGCTGTACACCTATGTCGAAGAGCACTGTCTGCTTATTTAAGACATCACCAGGGAAAAAATGGTTGAAAGAGAAGACTGGTATGTGAGCAAACCTTATTTTCTTCTTGATAGTTTATTACTTTTAGTTGTTAATGTTATAAATGAATTCTTATATATCTTATATCGGTCTATTTAATAGAATTGAAAGATTTTGTATAACTGTGTTTAACTTTTATTTGATATATAATTATTTTGGGGGAAGCATACAAGATTCCTTTTTTCTGTTGTGAGATTTTCCAGGTCCCAAATAATTTATTTTTTTTTAGTGTGTGTTGCTTAAGTCCATTTGTAGGTTGTTTTAGATTTGTATTAGATTTACAGGGAATGCTAGTTATCTTGGAAAAAATGAGTCGAAGACAATACGGGTCACCTGAGAAAAAAGAGAAACAGGAGCAATTTGATTAATATATTTAATGTAATGTTTCCTTGGTGAATGAAATATTGCTAGGGACTGCAATCTGCATCATGGGCAGATTGAACCATCCTGCATGTAGCTTAAGGGAAATGGATGTAACATTAAAAACTTTACACGGGGTTTTAAAAAAAGATTATTAAATATTTGGCTATTCTCCCAATTATTAATACAACCTGGAAACAATAATACAACCAATGGAAAGGAAACTATTTTCTGTAAAAAGTGCAGGACATATATTAAGATTTATTTGAACAAGTCTAAAATGTTATAAAGCATGTTAAGATAACCCTTTATTACCTCATAGGTTTCAGGTCCCCAGAGGCTATATTTGTAGTCTCCAAACATCATTATTTAAGGTGTAAAGAACCTGCAGATGTGGATGATCCTCTGCTCCTTAGCTGAAGAATTATGAAGTGACTAGTTAGATCCGCTATAAAAAATATAATGTGCTTTTAAATGACCTCTTCCTTATACTTTTGTATAGTAAAAAGGGGCATTGAGAAGAAAAAGTGTGTAGAATATTTCAGGTTACTTTTAATCTGTGGCAGACTGAAATAAGTATTTTGAAGGTGATTCTAAACATTATCAGCAATACTGAGTTATAATTTTTCCAGATGCTGCAAAGGAAAGAGAGACATAAGGAAAGAGAGACATGTAAGCTAGAGCAAATCTTAAGTAGAAATTTCAGTAAAGTAGGTGCTCATTACAATGTTTTATCCCAGAAGATTTATTGGAAAAAATTAGGTCATCTTGAGTTTGATAAGTTTTTCAAGATTTTAGATCTCAAGCCTGCTACAGCAACATTAGTTAAGGGCTAAAGTTTGGGAGCAACAACTTTGACTTCACTAAAAATTCTTATATACAAATGTTTTAGTAGTAAAATGCTAGATATAGAATTTGAGTCTGGACAGACCTTTTTGATATAAGATTATTTCCATTGGGATTATGTAATGTGTCTTTCTAGCAACATCATGGTTCCTTAAAGGCCACACCTGCTGTAAATTATTTTATGTTGCTTCTAATTATTTTTATTATTACTAGTCACAATGACAGCCTATATTTTAATTGATAACACAAGTTCATATGTAACCTTAAGTAAGACTTTTATAAAGCAAAATGAAAATAAAAGGGAATATTTAAGGCTTAACTGATATTTGAGTCATCAAGATTTTGGCTGTTCTTACAAAACCTTCAGCTTGCTTCCTCACACACGCATGGAGCTGGGAGTGTGCACCAGGGACTCTAGCTAGTTTAAAGTTGCACATTAAGAGGCTGAACAGGTTGCACTATGGATGGAAGTTGCATTCACTTATCCCTAGGCTATGTTACCTGCTGTTTACTAAGTTCCTGTTCTTGTATGGGCTTAACTTTACACACAAGATTTATATATTGAAGTCAGTGCGGCTACTTATATATGAAGTTAAGCATGTTCATAATTGTTTCTGTATTGGGGCCCAAATTACTGCCATCACTTACTGGACCTGGAGGGTAAGCCCCAAAATTAATATTTATTTGAAATGTAGAGTAGATATGTAAACATTCCAAAATTCATAAAAGGGATGGAGCTGAGCACCCTCTAATAAAAATGCTTACAGCATGAGACAGACATAAAAAAAATCTGTTGGGAAAATGTCTACTTCCATATACTTATTAAAAATAAATTTGCAGCAAAGACATTTAAAGAAAGTGATGAGATGGAAGTACTCCTACTTGTCATTTACCAACTTTAAAGCATAATGCTACTTTAGGCTTTTTTATGACTTCACTCAAAAGCAACCCACTATTTCTGGTGTTATTCTTGGACCAGATCCTAAATAAGATTTAGGTATATGAAACAACATCCCACAATGATGATTCAAAAGGTAATAAAATCTTGGTGCAATGTAGTGATATAATAATAGAACAATATTAGATTTTGCCTTTTCACTTGGAGTCCTGATGTTTCTATTGTAATATGTTGGCATGCCATAGGTATGCTAATGTTTTATTCTACCTAACAATATTACAAGAAATACATTTGTTCCATTGGATACACTTACAAAGGTCATAATCTTAGAATCTCATGTGATCCTTAGTAGAATTTTCTTGTCCCCTAAAGAAGGAGAGTAAAAGAGTGACAAAACCATGGTCAACAGAAGTCTCAAGGATTAGGGCTGAAAGAAAGATTTTGGTGTATCTGAACATTAACGGATGGGCTCCAACTGAGAACACAGGGTACTAGTCATGCAGAATCAAGAATGAAAAACTTGGTAAGAGCTTTAAACCAGGAAATAGAGGAAGAAAATTGGAATAAAGTTGAGTCGGTTCCATGCCTGTTTTTAATACAGAAAAAATCATGTAAATATAGATGATAGCCAGATAGAGGAACACTAAAGGGCAGGAGGTTGAATAGACAGAAAGATTAGATCAGGGGTCAGCAACATTTGAGCAGAGTGCCAAAAACTCCCACAACTTTGACTTGGAAGATGCTGGCGTGCCAGGGGCAAACAGTGGGGGAGCTGTGAGAGTCCTGATCCTTGTTGTGGCAGTGCAACCCTGGCCCCTTCCCCATCATCTGCCTCAATGTGTATGTACCAAGCAAAATGCCTCTGAATGCCACACTCTGGCACCTATGCCAGGAATTGCCAACCCCTGAATTAGACTACTAGTACTGATAGAAGTAGGAAGTAGATGCAAAACAGTTATTGGAAGGATTGAGCCTAATCGAACTAGGGAATTGCGTTTGATCATTGAGAAATAACTAAAAGGGTTGTAAACTTATTCAAGAAGCTTGGGCAACAAGACACTCTTCACCAAACCATTTCAGATCATCAAATTGCACACTACGATCTTTCATCTCTGGAAGATGAGAAACAATGCACAATGTGACTGTTAATATCAGTTGCAAACTACAGACTCCACTGTAAATTGTTGCTTTGATCACTGGCGAATGGTATCTCAGACACATACTAAACTACTTCTAGAACTATACACTTGCATATTAATCTGGACCTTGTTATTTGTACTTTGGTTATCACTTCTGCTATTCTAAAGAAGAGTGACAAAATGAAGGGACTGGAAATATTGATGTGGGATATGAAACCAGGTACTATTAAAATAACCAAGATTGTGCAATAGCAATCATAAATACAACAGTAGTATTGAAGAGTATGCACTGCACAGCAAAGAAAGGAAAAGAGAAAAGTGGACGGGTCATACTCGACCTGGGGGGAAGTGGGCAGCAGAGTCCCCCAGGGCTCGGTCCTTGGGCCCGCGCTGTTCAGTTTCTTTATCAGCGATTTGGACGATGGGGTGAAAAGCAACCTGTTCAAATTCGCTGATGATACCAAAATCTGGGGTGAGGTAGGCACGCTAGTAGGGAGGGAAAGACTGAAGCAAGACCTGGATAGGTTGCAAGGTTGGGCTGACAAAAACAGGATGCGTTTTAATACGGACAAGTGCAGGGTACTGCACTTGGGCAGTAGTAACCGGCAACACACTTATAAGATGGGAAACTCCCTTCTTGAGAGCAGGGAGGCAGAAAGGGATCTTGGAGTCGTCATTGACTCCAAGATGAACGTGGGCTGACAATGCGAGGTCATGGTCAGCAGGGCTAACCGGACCCTATCGTGCATCCACAGGTGCATCTCAAGTAGGGCCAAAGAGGTGATCCTCCCCCTCTACGCAACACTGGTCAGGCCACAGCTGGAATACTATGTCCAGTTCTGGGCGCCCCACTTCAAGAGGGATGTGGACGACATTGAGAGGGTCCAGAGGGGGGCCACCCGCATGATCCGGGGACAGCAGGGCAGACCCTACAATGAGAGACTACGGGACCTGAACCTGTTCAGCCTTCACAAGAGAAGGCTAAGAGGGGACCTTGTGACCATCTATAAATTCACTAGGGGGGACCAGAAGGGTTTGGGGGAGACCTTGTTTCCCCCAGCGCCCCCCGGGATAACAAGAAATAATGGCCACAAGTTGTTGGACAGTAGGTTCAGATTAGACATCTGTAGGAACTACTTCACAGTTAGGGCGGCTAGGATCTGGAACCAACTTCCAAAGGAAGTGGTGCTGGCTCCTACTCTGGGGGTCTTTAAGAAGCAGCTCGATGCCTACCTGGCTGGGGTCACTTGAGCCCAGTTTCCCTCCTGCCCAGGCAGGGGGTCGGACTTGAAGATCTACAAGGTCCCTTCCGACCCTACTTCTATGATTCTATGGAGTAGCATTGTATATTCATTATATGCAAGATAGCCAAAAAATAAGACTGGTAGTGCCAAGAAAGAGTATGATAAAACAGCAACTCTTGAGCTCAAAATCATTTTGAAGAAGGAAAGTGGTTCTACTGTGGTAGGACTGAGGTCATTTAGAGATCCTTCATATAGAAATCCAATCTACTGGATTCCTATACGGAGAGATTTCTGTAAGATTTCCAGAGAAATTAATACTACCAGATATTGCTATTTAAGGAGGCGAAATTCTTATATAGGTTAAGGACAAAAATTACACATAAACCAGTATAAGTGATCAGAAACTGGTTCAAATATGTAACACAACAGAAGTTCAGTGCACATAAACTGTTTTCAAAATGGCTGAAACCAGTTTAAGATAACCTGAACGGATGTAGTATCAGACTTAACTGATTTAGGTCAAAACAGTTTATTGAACTTCTGTCCAAGATCCCCTCCAGCTTTAAGTTAACTCATAGTCCCCCAGCATCCCAAGATGCTTTGCAAGACCCCAGCATTCCAAGTCCCCCAGCATCCCACGATGCTTTGCAAGACCCTGTCCCCCTCACAGGGTGGGTGGGTTAGCCTTAGCTCAAGGGCTAAATACAGAGAGTCAAGGCTGAATTGATTCAGTCTTTGCAGATTAATCAAAGCTTCAGAGATAAATTGAGAAGTGAACACACATTCACTTTTGATTCAGGAAATGCAGCCACATACCTGCAGTGGCTCAGGCCAGAAGCTGGGGGCAATAAAAAACACATCCCAGCCTGCCAGATACTGCCAAAGGGAAGGGACTGAAGCACCAAACGCTTTTCCCCAATCCCTACTTGGGCAGAGGGGGTGTAGCCAGGCTCCAGCCCTGAGCTAGCACGCTGAGGCCAGGGGGAGGGGTGCTTTAAACCTCCACCATGGCCTGCATGACACCCCAGCCTGAGTCCCAAAGCATCAGCTGTCAAGGCACTAGCTGCTCCTGCCCTGCACCTTTACTACCTCTGTTCTCCCCTCTTCTTCCCCAACCAAATGACTGTTGCTAGCTACTGCAATGCTAAATCTTGCACCCAAGCTCTCCAGCGACCTTTTGGCTGAAGGGGGAAGTGTGAGGAAGGTCATCTTCAGCCTGCCCCAGGTGCTCTGAGTCAGCCAGGCTCAGCCTCTGTCTCATCAGCACCACTTTATCAGCTTTAGCTAGGCCTAAGGAGGCTTGAGGCTGGCAAAGATGAGAGGAGAGGGGTGAGCAGATCTCTTGCAGGGGCAGCTGGCAAAGCCTAGGCTGCAAACCTCCCTGGGAAAGGAGTGGGCAGCTAGTCGGACCCACTTCATTTTCTGTTTTGAAGTGAAGCATCGGGTGGGGGAGGGGGGGAGCAGAAAGGAGGCAGGGGGAGATGGGCTGTGGGGAATGCTCAGCCTGTGTGATTAGGCAAGGGAGGATTTGGGTGGTATGTGTGTGTGTGTGGGGGGGCAGTGGGTGTGTGTGCAGGGAGTATGTGTGTATATATGGAGGGGTGTGGGGGAGCATAGAGGTTGTATGTGTGTGCATGTGGGGGATGTGTGGGTGTATTTGTTTGAATGAGTGTGTGCACATCTGTGCATGGGTCTGGAGAGGGGTCTGCATGTGGGTGTGTGAGCATGCGTATGCACATGCATGTTTCCAAGCATGGTTCGGGGGGGGGGGGTGTGCACATGTGCGTATCTGGGGGATGAATGTACACGTGCATGCATGCAGTGGTGGGTGTGCAGGTACCATACTTGCTTCCTGAGTGCCATAAAGGTGGTGCTGATGGTGTGCACGTGGATGCACATCAGGTCTGCTGCAGGGTTTGAGTGTGGAATGTATGTTGTGGGGGGTAACAGCATGTGAGGGACTGCTTCTCCCAGACAAACCCCGGATGACAGACTAATGGTTCCAGGGGAAGAGCTGGGTCCACCTGCTGGTCCAGCTGGGGTAGGGCTGTATGTATGTGCCTGATTGGGGGTGGGGATGGCAGCGGTGACCTGCGAGGGACAGAGAGCTGGAGCGAGCCCCGTGCCTGGCCGGCAGCATGAGGAACCTGCAGCTGGCAGGGGAGGCAGTGTGGGGCAACCTGTGCGTAAAGCAGTTCTGCTGAAGCAGGAGGTTGAAGAGGAAGAGCAAGGCACATGCCCTAATGGTCCTGGGACCCCAACGCACACAGGCAACAGCTGGCTAGGCAGCAGCATGCAGGCAACACTGCTGCAGCTCTGGGCAGGTGCCCTGGTAGGCCGGACTGGCCATGCAGGACACGCTCTTTGTGCCTGCTGCTGCCTGAGCTGGTTTCGTGTCCATGGGCATGAAGGGCTCATCCCACACAGCCAGTCCAGCTGCCAAGGCACCTGCCAATAGCTGCAGCAGCAGTGCCTCTGTGCTGCTGCCTGACTGGCCACCACCCGCACGCGCTGGGGCCCCAGAACCTGATGCTGCAGAGTTGCTTCATGCACAGGTTGCCCGATGATGCTTTCCCTGCCAGCTGCAGGTCCCTCATGCTGCCAGTGAGGCACAGGGCTTGATTCCATTCTCTGCTGCTCTCAGGTCACCACTGCCACCCCTGCCCCACAGCCAGGCACACACATACACTCCCCTTGCTGCCTAGCAAGATGAGCAGGCAGACCTGGCTCTTCCCCCTGAACCATCAGGCTGTCAGCTGGGGTTTGCCTCAGGGTGGCGGGGGGAAGTCCCTGCTGGGCTACTGCCACCCCCGCTGCTAGCGAGGAAAGCAGGGGATGTGGCCACGCCCCAGCTTGGGGTCTGCGCACTGAGGTGGGGAAGGGAGTTTAAACCCCGGGCCAAGCTCTGCCGAGCCCAAACTGGCCCTGCACCATTGGGGGAGCCCCCTGCTGGCACAGGAGCGGTCCATGCATGTCCACTGGTGCTGTGTCGAAGGGATCATGGGGGGGGGGCACATTCCCCATTCCCAGATTTCTGTGCTGACAACAGGACGCGGAGCTGCAGCCTGGCCAGATCAGTATTTGGCAGGAGCTGTTTCCATGGCCCAGCAGGTGGGACCCGGCATGGGAGGGTGGAGCAGGGCAGAGAGACTCAGTGCTGGCACCACCAGTGCTAGGATGACAGGGGGTGACTTACCATGCCAGCATGGCTGATGCAGGGCACCCAGTGGCGGCATCACTGAGTTTCCCTGCCCTGTTCTGCCCTCCTGTGCTGGGTCCTGCCCACTGGGCCCTGGAGGTGGCTCCTGCACAATGTTGGTCTGGCCAGGCTGCAGCCCCATGCCCTGCTGTTGATGCAAAAAACTGGGGGAACGTGTGCCTGCCCTCCCATGACCCTTCTAAAACCTTGCCAATGGGGGTGCCCAGATTGCCCCAGTGCCATTGTGGGGGTTCCCCCAGTGGTGCAGGGCCACTGTGGGTCTACGAGAGCTTGGCTCTTATGGCTCGGATTGGCCATGTGCCATCGGAGCTGTGCACCAAATTGTGGTGTGCCCGGACCACCCTTGTGCCATCAGGGAGCCCCTTGATCTGCAGGGCCAGATCAGGCTTGCCAGAGCTCAGCCCCTGGCCCTGATGGCAAAGGCACAGTCCCCTAGCCCTGGCCCTCCAACCCCACCCCATCCCATAGATTTACCTGCATCTAGCTGCTAGGGCTGCTCCCACCACCCTGCCTGGCTGTATTGCTGCCCGTGTGTGTGTGCATGCTCACATGCACGTGGTACCCCTTATCTCTGATCACCTTCCCCCCACTTCCCCCAGCTGCAGGCATCTCTTTGCAGGCTAGAACTCTGCCAACCTGCAAGGGGAAACCCACAGTTTCTCACTTCAAAGGGTAAAATCCATATTTTTCCATGGGATATGTAACATCTGGATCCCTGTTGATCAGCAGAGATAGCTATTTGTTACTGGTTAGAAAATGTCAGGGGAAAAAAAGGGAGAAGTGCCAAAAGCCAAGCTGAGTTACAAACTGCAGATTAAAACAAATGGCAAAAGATTATTCAGGCATATAAAAAAAAAAAGTGAGCAAAGAAAGATGAAAGAGTGGCTTTATAGTGGTGATGGTACTGAAATTAAATGACAGTATTAGAATGGCCAAAAACCCAAAATGTTTTGCCTACATTTTAAAGAATGGTGATACTATATATCAGGCCAAAGGCTGGATGGAAAATTAGACTGATACTGTCATGGAGTGCTGGGGGGTGCTTGCTCAGGAAGTCTTGTCTGGTCTCTAGTACACCTTGAAGCTAGCTCAAGCTTGGTTTCTAGAACAATGGGGGAGCCTGAGCATTTTTCCATTCTGCGACCCTGGCCGTGCGATTCCTCAGCCTCCCAGGTTCTCTGTAACCCTTATCCAAGGAACTAGCATCCAGTTCTGCTCCCAAGAGACAAAACTTCACCTCCTCTTGGGGTGACCCAGTGTAACTCACTGTTCCAAGTAGCACAAAATAGTCTCTTTGGTAATGAGACAATGGCCAGCCAGCCAAGGTCCCTCTAACTCCAAAGTCTCTCCACTCCTGATCTAGCCTGCACAGCTTGACCACCGCCAAAGATACTCAGCTATTCCCTTCCAGTCTTTTCCAGCTCCCCATTGCTCTTCCAGCTTCTCTCATCCCTCCAGACTCTACTGGTCCAAGACTTGCCAGGCTACTTTTTCCAGCCTGTTCTCCCTTTTGCCATGTTTATCTGCCCACCCACTTCTGGGTACTGGCCATCTCACCTGTGTTGATAAGCCAATACAGCCATTCCCAACTGCTGATGCTAAAGGGCCATGTCTTCTCTTCTGTGGCCAGCTTTGGCACTTAAATCCTCCTTCTCTGTACACAGGCTAAGAAGGTAACCAGAGCCATACAATATTATAACAACGTGAATATTGTGATATTTTTATTAACTACAAAGCATGCAGTCCATCACAGGAGCAAAGGTAGGATGGAAAATTACAATGACGGTATGGAAATGGAAATGACCCCATCAGAAGCAAAAACAAAACTGGCTGAACCTTATGTGCTTAACTGGAGAGAAATAGGTGGAATGGGATAATCTCCCTGCCAGTACTGGAATAAATTAGCACATTAGATCACAGGTCAGGTAGCAAGGATTTTTAATAAACCTATCGAGCCTTGTGTTATTGGAGAATAGCAAATATAGTACTGATACTTGATATGGTACTTAAATTGTGAAAAAAAGAGATCTGGGGAACTACAACCCCACCAATTTGACTATAACATTAGGTAAATTTTGAAGGGAAAAATAAGTAAAGGCATGAAAATGAATAAAAAATAGGATCAAATACAACATAAATTTACCAAAGGTAGATTTACACTAGACTAATCCAATCTGTTTGTTTGATAAAAGGAGATACAATTGATTGAATATGTCTAGACTTCATTAAAACCATTATTACAGTTCCACATGAAAAGTTATTAGTTTAAACTGGAGAAGATGGAGATTATTAAATAGCTTAAAAACTGGTAAAAAAGGAGATGACAACAGTTCATGTTTGAAAAAGAACTATCTTGCTGACTGACATTTAATAGTGGAATTCCTCAAAGATCAGCTTTGGGACCAATCTTGTTTAATATTTTAATTAATGACCTTGGCACAGAAAGTAATCTACTAATTAAATGTGCTGATGACAAAAAATTGGGAGGCACTGTCAATGATGAGAAGGGTAAAAGTACCATACAGGAGGAACTGGGCAACCTTGAAGGCTTGGAATAGAAAGTTTGGTAGTATAAGGTCAGGCATTTGGGGAACTAATAGCAAAATACTGAGCTATCAGTTTGAGAGCTCATCTTTTGGAAATTACAGAGAAAACATAAGGCCTGTATGTGTACTGGTCAATTACAAGCTGTCTATGAATGTAACAGCCATGAAACAAAGCAAATGTGATTCTAGGATGTAAGAGGTGAGGTATTCCCAGGACAGGTAGGGAAGTATTAATAGCATTGTACCAGGTCCTGCGAGACATCATTTAAAATACTATGTACAATTGTGGTCATGCAGGTTATAGAAAAAATGAATTCAAATTTGATCAGGTACAGAGAAGGTATACTAAAATAATTTGAGAAGTGGATGGTCTATCTTGTGAGAAGATATTGGAAAAACTTGACTTAATTAGCTGCAAGGAAAAAAGTTGTCTATAAATACACCCAGGGGGTAAACACCTAGGAAAAAGAACAATTCAAGCTGAAGGACAATATTGGCACAAAACCAAATAGACATAAACCAGCTGTGCACAGATACAGGCTGCAAATTGGTAAAAAGTTTCTAGCCATCACAGGACTGAGATTCAGAACAAAAAACTAGAGACAAAAGATTAACTAGTTTTAAGATGGAACTTGACCAGTTTATCAAAGAGGTTGTGTAAAATGCGGTTGTCTTTGACAAGGACTTGGGCTTCATGAAGCAGGAGATTCCTTCTAGACCAACCTTTTTGGACTTGAGGCACTCTACATTGGACTCAAGGAACCCGTCCATAACGTCTGTGAACTTCAAAAACTAATTTATTGTATTTACTCAAATCCAAAATGAGGGTTTTTTTCTCCATTTAACATGGGGGGAAAAAGCAGTTTGTCTTGGATTCAAGTACAAAGTGGTGGGGCAGGGAGAGAGGGAGACCTGCTACAGCTCTGACTTCAGCTGTGACCTGGAGTCAGGGCTGCAGTTGCAGCCTGCCACCCCCACTGCTACCACCTCCACCCCTCTACCTGCTCCCTTTCCCTGCTGCTTACCCTCTGGCCCTAGCTCTGTCCAGTAACCTGCCCCCACCTCCCACCTTCCCCACTTCAGCTGCAGCGGTGGGGCTGGTAGCAACTGGAAAATGACCCTCCGATTTTATACATGGAAAATTATAACAAATTTATAATTTTTCCATATACAGAATCTAATTACTGGGGGGTCACCTTAAATACAGAGCTGTTTTGAATTTGGGTAAGTATGCTAGATATAGATAACAGTCTATATAATATATAAATATATCAGTGTTTACTTCCTTGTAGAGGGACTGGGCAGTGGGGGTGGGGAATCAGCCAGGCAGGGACACGCCTAAGCCTTCACTTATTTGCTTATCTCCTCACACCTCATGCTGTGAAACCCTGGCTGAGAATGCTGTTCTAGGCCTATGATGTCATTCTATCAAACAGGAATGAGATGAGCAGTCGGGCTCCTTGGCAGGTCACAGCTCACCACACCCTAGCTACAAAATTCTCTGAAAAGGAAAACAGGTGTGATCTACTTCGTGCAAAGGGGTTTGAATCCAAAGAGGAATACAGCATTATTTCCTGTTCAGAGCTGGAACAAAAGCTCAGAATTGTGTTGTTGCTAGAAATGGCAAAAAAACCCCAACCCCCAACAACCCCAAAACACTGGTTATCCACCTCTCTTTCAAAGTCAGCACTCTCTTAAGAAACAGTTACTATATCCCACTCCTTTCCTCCCTTCTCTCTCCAGCTGTATTTTTAACTCTCCGGTTCATTTCCCCATGCTTATTTTCAACCTGCTGAGAGACTGGCTTTATTTTGTTGGATACTCCTTTTAAGAGCATTTTCTACCTGAGCATTTTTCCCTGCAGCAATGTCACATCCTGGTTGCTCTTTGTCTGCTTTTCTGGGATCCTTCCTTTCTCAGTTCCTTCTCCAGTCCACACCACCCGGGCGATCCTTGCCTCTGCGTGCGCCTGTGGGGCAGGGGCAGGGGCAACAGGCCCTGTTCGCGGCCCCAACGCAGGTGAGCGCGATGGTGAAGTGCGCAGGGCCCAAGTGAGAACAGAGGGACCTGGAAGGGCACAGCAAAGGCTGTTTTGAAGCAGTGTCTGCACTGCTGCTTGGGACATGGCTACTCTGCTATCCCTCTTTTAACACCCTCTCTCCTGCGTGGGACCCGAGGGAAGAGGAGCTCCCTCCCACGGCTAGGGGCGGGTGCTACAAGCATAGGGGCTGAGAAAAGGCTGGGGCTGGAGGCCAGAGGCTTGCCCCAAATGAAGCCAGGCTGCAGGGGGCCCCCGGGAGGAGCTCTCCCGGGCCTGCCCAGCCTCTACTTCCCTCACAGCCCCTCCCCGGGGCTGAAGGCGGCGGACAAGGTGCTGTCCGCCTCCGCTGCGGTGGGGCGGGGACTTTTTCCTCTCGCAGCGCAACACACACGGTACACAACACGAGCAGCAGAAGACGGAGGGCGGCACCTTATCCCTCCGCCGTCCCGCCCCGTTCTCGCGAGAGCCGCGCCGGGGGCGGGGCTTCCGGGCGGCGACCACAGCTGCTGCCGCTCGGCGCCGCCGCCATTGTGCCGTACGGGCGGAGGCGGCCGTGCTTTCTGAGACGCGGGCCCTGACGTGAGTAGCGGGGCCGGGGCCGGGGCCGGGGCCTGCCGCGGGGATCCCTCTCGCCTGGGGCGGCGGCGGCAGCTTCGGGTCGTGGCCTCGCCCGGCGCGACCTCGGCGGCCAGCGCCGCCCCTGGGCGTGGTCCTGCTCCCCAGTCGGACCGGATCGGACCCTTCGTGCGGTGCCGTCGCGGCCCGTCGGAAGGAGTCGGGCCTCCGCTTCCCTCTCACCCGCGGCCTCGCAGGAGGCACCTTTGGCCTCTAGTCCTGACGCTTCCGGTCTGAGCCGAGCCCAAGCTGCGCCCTTCTGCTTTGGCAGCATCGAGGCTTCAGCTCGCCCGCCGGGCCTAGGGGTGCCGAGCAGGACGCTCAGCCCGATCCTCTCGGGCAGGCGTGTGAGCACGAGGTGACCCCAGAGATTTGGAGCAGGAGCCCGCAGTGTCACTGACCTTCGGACCTGCTGCGTGGCCGTCTGAGGGCCTTGCAGGAGAATTGCCCAATTGTTTTTCTGTAGTAAGAAATAAATGAAAATAAAAAAGAACAAGTGAAAACTAAAAGGTGGCATTTTCCTAGAGGTACCTTGAGAGCCACTGACTTAGCGTTTTCAGGGTTCGGTCGAATCATGCTTTTTGGCTCTTTTTCCCCTCCAATGACCGAATACAAAAGTTGAGCATTTTTCAGATTTAAAAAGATGTAGCTCCTCTTCCCCCCCCCCCCTTTTACACACTACTCCAGTGGTTAGGACTTCAAGAAAATAGAGGTGCACTGATAGATCAATCCCAGTTGGATTGGCACCGATAAAAGGAAAATTGACATTATCGGGCGTCGGCTGTTCTTCCACGGTGTAGCCGATAATGTCACTGATAAATGCTGCGTGCACACAGCCAGGAGTGCAGCCTAGCAGCATGGGGAGCAGCATCCGACTGGTAAGTCTGGGGGGGTGGGTGGGAATGACTGATCAAGGCCTCCCATGGTGAGGAAGGGAGTGGGGCCGGGGTCGGTGCTGCCCAGCTGGGCCAGGGTGGGGTGTGGGATGAAGCCATGGGCAGCTTGTTCAAGAGGGTGGGAAGCAGGGGTTGGCTCCCCATTGCTGCACACGCCCCAGGGGAGGCGTGGGGGACATGTGCCCCCCTGGATTTATGCTCAGAGCAAGGGCAGGCTGCTTGCTGTGGGCTCAGAGGCTGTGCTGGCCTCTTCCCAGTGCCCAGGGCAGATGGGGGTGAGGTGGGTGGCAGTGGTCCTGGGAGGCAGGGCTACTGAGAATTTTGGGGTGACTAGCATTCTCTCCCCCCCCCCCCCCGAACCTCCTTTCCCAGTTTTGCCACCCACCACAAGTACAGCCCTGGCCTAGCCCCCTTGCTGGAAAAAGGCTGGCACAGCCCTGCAGCAGGCAGCTCGCCCTCACCCTGCCCATAGATCGGGGGGCACATGCCTCCCCTGGGGTGTGTGCTGTAGCAGAGAGCTGCCCCTCCGCTTCCCACCTTCCCTGGATGAGCCACCTATGGCTCTATCCTATGCTCTGCCCCTCCCTGGCTGGGCAGTGCCTGCCTCTGTGCCAGCCTCACTCCCTACCACACCATGGGGGCCTCATTCTGCCCCCTCCACATCTCTTCCCCACCACAGACTTATTGGACAGATTCTGGCCTTCAAACTAGGATTTTGGGGACTAATACTGATAGCAGATTTTTAAGGAGGCATACTGGCTGATACCCATCTGATTTCTGATACAGCTGCATGGAACTGGTAAGTCTGTTGTGGAATGGGAGAGGGGAGGGAAGGGGTGTGGAGGGGCAGATCAACACCCCCTGTGATGAGGGACAGAATGGGACGGGTAGAGGCTTCCCAGGTGGGGCGGGCATGGGACAGAGCCGAGGCTTGTCTGGGTGGGGTGGCTCCCACCACTGTGCACTGCTCTTCTGGGGGGGCGGAGGGGTGCCCCAGATGTGTGGAGCGGGCAGCAGCTGTGGGCTGGGGCAGTGCTGGGAGAGGGCTCCAGCAAAATTTGGGGTGGCTGCAGCCCCCCCCTGCCCTCCTGGACAAGTGGTGCACAGCAGTGGGAGGCACCTGCTCCAGCCCCACTTCCTCCGTCACTATGGGTGGGGGGCATTGATCTGCCCCTCTATTCCCCTTCCCTTACCTTCCACCTCAACAGACTTACCAGCTGGAGGTAGCTCTCCAGGCTGTAGAACTGTGCTCCTCGCTGCCTGCATGCTGCACTGCAGCTGCGCACATGCATGGGCATTTATTGGCCACTTCAGTCTGATTTCCAGTATAGTCAATTTTCTTTATATTGGTGTCAATCTGATATCAGACCAACGCATCAGTGTACCTCTACTTCAAACTGCTAGCCTACACATTGGCAGTTTGATTGGTATCAGCTGATGTCTGGTTAATAATCAGCCATTGATATTGGACAAAAAATCTTTATCTGTGCACCCTTATAAATTAAAAAAATAATGAAATTGTGGGACTCATAGGTGCTACTGCTCACCTTGTTTTATTGCACTCCCATCTGTAACTTCTCACAGTGGAGAGGTGCTGTTATTTAGACACCTCTTCCTTTTTCCCTTCATTTTCCCTTCCTAGAGCTGAAAACTTCTTGACTTGGAGCCATTTCCAGAATTTAGGTCTTCTCCCATTAGTTCTATCTGTGCCATTACACCACTCTGTATTTAAATATTCAGTGAGCTTTTGGATCACTTCTGCAAAGATGGCTTATTTAAAGCATGCTTTTCCAACTTCGAGACTTAAAATACTAGTTTTGCTTCAGCTTAGGTATTTGCTTGTAGCAATGCCCTTTAGTGACAAACTTCAAGTGCTCCTATCTTGTAGGAAATCAAAAATCCAGAACTCTTGATTCAGAACCAGAAGTTCTAGATTTTTGCATTTCTTTTAGTCTCAGACCAACATGGCTGCCAAATACATCCCTATCTGGTAGAGGCTTTCAGTTGGCATAGGCAGCTCTCTGCCTTTCCAGGTGGTAAGCACTAAGTTGGCTGTTTTAGTTTTGGGCTAGGTCTAGTCGCTTAAAAGTTAATGTTGCCTGACATACAAATTTAATTAAATTAGTTCTGTTGCATTTCAGATTTTGAACTTTTCCCCAATGTTGAGGCACATCTCAAGAATACTTTTTTTTCCAACAGAGGCAATTCTAACTTCTCTGAGCATAGTTGTGCCTCCAACCTTTTGTAAAAGTGATAGAATTCTTAATTCCTTCCTCAAAATGAAGTAACTTTTATGTATATTTTTAGCCTCACTTGCTCTTACATAAATGGGGATCACCACTATTTTGGCACACGTTCCTTTACACGTCATTATAATACTAGCCAATTGCCCTTCAAGAATGATGGGGGGGTGGAGTGCTGCCACCTAATGCCCCATGCTGCCACTATTCCCTCTTGCAGGGAGTGGGGCGGAGGAGCCCTGCAAGAGACCCTCCCTCTGTCTGGTCCTCCGCACAGCTTCGAAATCATGGCAGCGCTCCCCACCATGCTTGGAGCACTCTGATTGGCTGTTTCCATCAGCCTATCAGAGTGCGAATAAAGTGTGACAAACAGACTTAGGCTTTTATAATATTAGAATGGAAATTGGTGAAAAAGCAGCTTTGGGGCAGAGGCAAGAGTAAAACTCAGTTCTCCAAGGCAGTACTCAATAGTCTTAACTGTAAAACATTCTTTTTCAGTACAGTCCAATCTCTGCAACAAATAAAGCAGGGTTCTTATAGATAACTGCCTCTTACTACACAACACTGATTAATCTCTGGTCTGCAGAAACTGAGGCCAGGTCTGTGAAATGTGTAGTTGTTGAAATTAAAGATTGATTGAACAAGGGGATTGAATTTGGATTGTGCATCACATAATTCTGGTAGTTCAAAACCTTTGAGTGCTTGATTTTCAATATTAATGTTCTTGTAAGCATTGTTCTTTATATGTATTTTTATTTCTTTAAAAAAACATAGGGAAACAAGAGCCATATTGAAACCACATGGTTCATTAATAGAACTGAAACCTTTGGATCCATCACTTAATGCTTTTTTTTAAAGTAACTCAATTAAATAGTCTGTTGTAATTCTTTGGACCAGTGCAAAGGATAGGATACTGTCTCAGTGAGTTTCATAAATTTGCTGGCAGTAGAGAAGTACCAAAATTTGGTAATCTTCATTTCCATTCCAGCCTCTCAGCAACTCCCTTTTGCCCCATCTCTTCCATTTGGTGACAGTCCTGTCTTTTCTCTTATGGTATTATGTCTTGGTCCTATTCTCCCAGCTGAACTGGGTCCACTCCTTTTGTTTCTCTTCCCAGCAGTCTCTGTTCTGGTGATATTAATGGCCCTGCCACCAAATTTCCTGACCCATGGTGAAGCCCACAGGCCAGATGCTATAGTTCTGTGAACTGTATTTGGTCCATGAGCTGGAGGTTGAGCACCCCTAATTTAGATGGTCCTTCTCTTCCCAAGCCCAAGTATTTTCTGCTTCGTTCACTGGCTCCTAGTGTCTGCCTTTCCAGTTTCCATCTCCCCCTCTGCTCATTCCTTCATTCAGAATGGACTTCTTTATCCCTCATGTTTGTGCACAACTAAGGTTAGGGGACATTATTGAGAGGACAGGGGAATCAGGTTTCCCACTCAGGTCTGGTGTTTGAACCCACTTGAACACAGAGAAGTCATCAGCTAGGGTTGGAGCATACTTATTTGCTTAGTGGTCCTGGAAGTTGAAAGGGGAAGGAGCACGCTCTGAGGATGGATTTTAGGAAATGTACCTATTAAAATAGCATAATTTGTATTGCAGCTTTGCAGTTGCATTGTTAGAATAATAATTAACCATGCAAATCGTTTGGCCCTCCTTTTGGTAAGAGGCAAAGTATTAGTTGTGCCATTTTTTTTAAACTACTGCATTCTGAAGACAATAATTAATTAATCTACACTCTCCTCTAAAACAGTTAAGTGTAATCTTGTTAAGTTTCTTCCTCTCAAGTTTTTACTTTTTTGCTGACTAGAAAAGTAAGAATCTTTCCCTGCTTAAATTAATCCCTCCTTTCCTATCTCCCTCCACCACCCTTCCCTCATATCTCAGACAGGCATAGCTCCCATACATTACTTTTCCTTTGGCTAGAAGGGAAGGGACTTCTATCCTCTACCCCTTGTTGTGCCAAGAGCCCTTTATTACACCTAGAGCTATCAACGCTAGTTTGTTTCATGCTGAGTAGTGTCCAAGTGCTCCCTAACTGAGGGAGATAAGTAAACCAACCTATGCTGTCTCGCTGTTCTGATTTACCTTTCCACTTGAAAAATAAGTCTCCTTTAGTTTTAATCTTTTCAGCCCTACTTGGGAATGTCTTTATCCATAGTTTCAAAGCCCCAGTATGAAAGTAGCTGAATTTTGTCAGTTCCTTTGTGATGGGCTCATCAATATAAAGATTTGGGGTGCTGAGAGAGAGGAAGATAGGAGTCTGATTCTCCAGCACCTAGTGTACTCGCATCAGATCAAATGAAGGCAGCCAGTATCTAGCATATTAACTTAACATGGGGGTTTACTGGCCATATCCCTGCATAGTGACCTTGCCGTCGGGCAGCTGATTTCAAAATTCACATGAATGGGAAATGTCACATCTTGTTTCATGCCATTGGCAGCTTCAGACAAGCATTGGATATACTATTTGCATTCTTAAGGGTTTTTTTGCATCAGGGGCTTGAAATGTGCTCTGATTTGGTAGTGTTTTATAACACTTCTTTGCATAACTGCACAAGTTACAAAAGCAGGCCCATTATCTTTTTCAGGCCCAATAGCAAGTTGGACCTGCTGCACCAGTTGTGTATCCAAATTACAATTCCATGCAGCTGGTGCTGTTTGAGACGTGCTGTATTTAAAAAAAGAAAGAAAGGAAAAAGCAGAGGGTGATACTGTCCTTGCTTGCAGCATAATTGGGGTATGGAAAGAAAGGGACGAACTTGAAACTAAGAGAACTTGGAGACCAAGTAAGCAAGTGAGGAATTTAAGTCGTAATCAGGGTCTATAGCAAAACCTTTGAAAGCACCAGTGGCTGTGTTAGTCCTGGTTGATATACTGAAGGTAGTTTTAATATACTTAGAAGAAGTGGTATTTCTATATGGTTTCAGTTCATATTTTGATTTTACAACTTTAGGGTTTGTTGATGTGCAGAAGTTATTTCAGAACAGAGTAGGTCATAAATAAGTATCCATATGCTGAATTTTAAGTGGCAGAGGTGAGGCCATTAGAGAATTGTCCAGTCTAAAGCTGGGGTTGGCAGCCTATGTATGGCCTACAGGAGACTGAATCTGGCCCATAGTTAGGGACCTATTTAAGTTGCGGTTTTGTGATTTTTGTGGAAACCTTGAAACATGGCATTGGCTGCAGTTTCCCAGGAAATCAACCAAATCCTCCCCCCTCCCCCTACCCCCATCATAAAAATAAAGTGCTGGGTCACCAGTGGGAGGAAGCAGTTCTCACTGCTACTACGGCCTTGCCTTGCAGCCTGCCCAGGAAGGGACAGCACGAAGCGCAGCCAGCAGTCAAAATGGCCTTGTCCTGCTTCCACCCAGGGCCTCTACTGATCAGTGCTGAGGGGCGGGGCTGCTGCAAAATTGGCTCCAGGCAGAGACCAAGCTGTAAAAATTGCTTTTTCTTGCTGCAAGTTAGGTGGGCCCCTACCACACAGTGGCTTAGGGAATTGGCAACATGCTCCAGCCATACCTGCAAAGGAGTTGTTCCTTGGGTCCTAGCACCTTCTGTGTTCAGTTTATTCCTACTGCTGCCACAGAGGCAGCATCCCAAGAGGTCTTAGTGCCTGCCTTTATCTAGTCCCCTTGCAGCATTTGCATATTGTTGGGAGGCATGGGCTATGGTCTGTGGTGGGGCTGGGTCTTAGGCGGTGGTCCGCAGTAGCAAAAAGGTTAGACTAGGGGCTGGCAAAGTAATAAAATTAATAGATGAAGTCAAAAGAGACCATAGGACTTTGTTCGAACATGAACTGCTTGCAAAAGAAGCATCTAATATAGATTAAAAAATTGCTTGGGTAGAGAATCCACTACAACCCTTTGCAGCTTATTCCAAATTCTGGTCAACTGGAACTTCATATATAAGTATTGCTTTATTACAGGTATTATTTCAAAAGCCATGCAAGGAAGTATATTGGCTGTAGTTATATACTTAAGCGTTCCTTTGGCTTCTAGTATGATGATTACTAGGTTTGACCAT